>NC_030856.1:11466393-11641302 GCF_000208745.1 Theobroma cacao | reverse complement strand
GAGTAAATGGAGATGAATTAAAATATTCTTTTCCAATATATGTTTCATAACATGAATATTCAGTTTACTCAATTAATCAACATGGCTTATATATCTCACAAAACTTGGCTCCTGCCAAAATCATTCTCGCGGGTACCTTCATCAAGGTATCCCACTGAGATCGCCAAGGCTGTTAAATGTCCTATACCCATAAACATGTTTTCGGATCTAGCACACAGCCGTTCTTTGGCATTAGCTAAGTCTCACTCTCACGCGGTGGTCCACATGAAGTGCACTCAAGTCTTTACCTCAGGAGATACTTCATCCAACATCTCCCCCCGGAGGTAAATATATAATTGGGTTATCGTGCCCTTCTCATAGGCAGTCCACGAAAACCCCCACCACTGTAGTGACTATGGATTATTTTATCTACCACTTGATTTATAAAATCGTTTTCTGCATGACATGGCAATTTATCGCAACCTAGCCTCTCAAGGTTGAATACACAGTACAAATAATTCTAACACAAAAAATTAGTTTAGCCATTCATGCTCATATATTGTCATAAGCCATTCAATTTAAAATCATAAATTTGCAACACAAGCAGGCAGTCTCCAATTACTCTATTTTCAAAATCAGTATTCAATTTTTCAGAAATTTTATAAAATCATTTTATAAAATCACAATTTCTCCTAAAACATAACAATTTACCATTTAAACCCATTTTCTATAAAATCACACAATTGTATAAAACTACTCTAGATAATTAAGACGATAATAAGTTTACTCACAGTTCTAGGAGTCGATGTACTCTTAATCCCAGTCTTCAAGCACAATCTCTGTACTTTTACCAGTATAATTTACTCACCACCTATCCACAATGTACAATACATAATTCACCACATTAATGCTTGACCATTATAAAATCAATTCAAGCTCGGTGTATATGCATGATATGATATGCAACTTATCTGACTATCGCTTAAATGCGGTGTTGACCTAATTCGGCCTATTACCCGATTAAATGACAATTGTGTCCGATTTGACTCCAAATTGCTCCATTTCATTTCTAATACCTCAATTCACCAAACATTATTCAAATAACACCAATTTAAGCATCAAAACCTTCCCATTTCTTCATGGAAAAATTTGGCCATTACAGTGCACTAACACCGTGATTTTTCCTACTTAATTTTCTCACCATTATTCATCATTTTCTAAGCCATTTCTCTTGAAATAATAACAATCCATCACCCACACACATCAAGGAAGATTAGGCCATGAAGATTCATGGGGAAAATGGATTCCTTTCTTGTTGTTTTGCTTCTAAATATGCTAAACTAATTAAAAACACTAACATATCTTAAAATCAATTCAATCCAACATCTTTCTCTCTCCATACCCATTTTGACCAGCCATGAATTCATCATGAAAACATGTAATTTAACCATGGAAAATAAGGAGAAATGCTTAAGGAAAATAGATTTCAAGCTTAAGTTGAAAAATCCTACCTTTTTCACTTGTTTTCCTTGATTTTCCACACTTTTTCTCTTGAAATTCTTCACCTAGGGTTTGTTCTTCCTTTCTTTCCCTCTCTTCCTTGCTTGGCTGGATATTTGGAGAGATAATGGGCTGATTTATGCTGATTTTTAAGTTAAATAATAAAATATCCTAAGGTTGACACATGGCATGTTTCCATTGGTCCAAATTTTAAATATTTGACTTTTAATTCTTAAATTCTCTACCACATATTTCTCATGTTTATCCATTTCCATGATGAATAAAATCTCTTGGTCATGACAAGTGTTGGGGGAAAAATTTACCGATTTACCCCCGGGGTGACAAAATTACCATTTCGCCCCTATACTCCAAATTATACGAGAAAATAAAATTTTTTTACTTATAAACCTCAAATCATACTTCAATTACTCAAATCATACTCCAATAAGTCAAATGGGGCCAAAAAATCTTTTCTAAAATTTTCATTTTGTCCGTAGGTGACAAATGACCATTTTACCCCTAGATAGTGAAAATTTCGATTTGACTCCAAATTGATCCTCGAACTCTGAATTACCATTTTGAGTCATCCCTGGACTGTGAAACTCTTAATTTCACCTTAAAATCCCTTTTTTAATTAGCTCGAGGTATAAATCGACTTACTTGTACTTCTAAGCACAATACCGACTTTTAAATATTCTTCCGGGGCTGTTCAAATATACAATCACTCTATCAGTCTCATGTGTAACATGGTAGATAATTTAGGCTGGGTTTGACATAAACTGTTTGTTTTCCTTTGACAGGCTGGGTAGTATTATGTTAGCCACGTTATGTTGTCAAAATTTTATTGATTGGTGGGTTATTTAATTAGCCACTGCAGTAGGTGGGTTTTCGTGGACCAGCCTATTAGAAGGGCACGGTAAACCCCGTTATATTTACCTTAGTATGAGAGGTGCGAAGGATATCTCCTAAGGTACGATAGAGTTCACTTCACGCCGAACCACCACTTGAGGATGAACTCTACCAATGCTAAGGGATGGCTAAACTATGTTTTTATGAGTAGTTGTTAACTTAATAACCTTGGTGGACTCGGTTAAATGCCTCAGCCAAGGTATCACCGAGTATGATTTTTGGCACGAGCCAAGTTTTTAAGAATATCATAAGTCGTGATGTGTATTATAATGAAATGTGTTGTTTTATATGATTTGAAACAAGTACAAAATGTTGTGGATTATGGTATGATGAAAAGTTAACTGTCTCCATTTACTCGACTTTAGAAGTTAATGACGGACTTTGTTTACTCACTAAGTTTATGAAAACTCACCCTTTCTTTTTAACCATTTCAGGTTCAGGATAGTCTGTAGGCAGTCAATTTCATCAAGGATCTCTTTTGGACTTACTTCCTTGAAAATTGTAGGTCTACATTCTTGCACACTTTTGGTTATCTCGGGGTCCATATGCCACTGTAATATAATTTTGAATACTTGGTTTACTGTATCACTATGTGTATGAATTTATTTTGTTCTTACGCTATAAAAATGATTTATGCATAGTTTTATAAAAATTGTTTTATAAGAAAATGAAATATATTATCGAATATTTTTATTTAGTCTAATTAGCCAACTTTTCACTCCAAATGGATGATTTAGATTACAAAAATTTATTTTTGATCGGAAATGGATATCTTTCTACCATATGTTGTATTTTTATCAGGTTTCGAAATATTTGAATAAAAATGACCAAAATACCCTTATGTGGCAAAAATTTTATTTTGAATGTTTTTTATCTAAAATAGTTTATATTCTCTTAAAACTCGATATTTAGTAACTATTGCTCACAGGGGAAGTGAAAAACTGATGCAAGAGCCTTGCGAAGTTTCGGTTGACATTTCGGATAATGAATGTCTATCGAGACTTCGCGGCAGTTGTCACGGGCTCGAAGGGAGTGCCGGGTCGTGACGGTATTAATGTGAGAGGAACAAATCACTAGTTGAAGGTTCCAGTTTGGATTTTAGGCTAATGTCTTTTATTGTTTAGTTTTGTTTCAAATTTACATTTATATAAATTAATTTATTATAGTTTATATTTTAGCTGTTCTCATTCTATCTTGTAGATGTGTTCCATGTTGTGCCTTGGAACTGCTTGGCTAATGCTTGTTATCTAAATATTTACACAAAAGTTGTAATACATTTATTTTTTGATCCTTCATGTGATTAGAATTCATGAAGATTTTTGTAAAATATTACATTTTTATCAATAAAATTTAGAATATCTGTTCATAAATAAATTTAAGTTAATACATGAGCTTTCTAACATATTTAGCCTAATAAATTCCATGCTAAGCTAAAAGGGCAAACATTGGATCGTGCCAGTTTTATATAGCTTCATAAATTCCATGCATTTAGATAAGGAGAATTAACTTCTGCCTAATGTTCGTTTGGTAGAAAATGAACAACTGTTCTTACCTACCTAAGACGTTTCATACTTATTGAAATGTTATCTTATCCACTAAATATAACTTATTACTAATATCCAAGATCAACATGTCAAATTTTTATAAATGTAGTCGTTTAAGGTACAAATATCCCTCGTAATTATATGTATTATAATTAACCGAACTCAAATGATGGGCCATCAATTGAGTTGAAAGAACTAGGGGTTGTGTTTTAGGTGTTGTTTGATGGATTGGAAAATTAGTGCTACGATTTTTAAATACTTAATTTATGCTTTGAAAATATGTTTTGCATGCTTTTAAAAATCCATTTATTTTGAACTGATTTTTATTCATTTCTTTTTTGTAAAATAGATATAGATTTCATATCTATAGTATTAAGAAGAAAATGGCATTGGAAGAAATTTTTAATAATAATATAAGGGTGATGTAATCAAATGATTGAAAATATTTTAAACGAATTTGACTTAATGCACAGTACTATATTTGTTTTAACTGCTCAACGTTTTTATATTTTTTCAATAGAAATATCCTATTAATTAAGTATAAAGGTAATGTAATCTCAATCCAATACAGCAGCACATTCTAGCACTAAGCAAGACCTCAATGCAACATTGTCACTAGCAACACATGCTAAGAACGGCATGATTAGAGCATCAACGCAGTAGAATAAATAAAAAATTTAAAATAAAATAAAAACCATACCTCTTACCTTTGGATCACCTTAGTTGTTTAATGCAAAGTTAAGCACCACATAAAATCAGAAAAAGTTTTACCCTTACAAATAATATCGCAACCAAATGGATTCCTTTCGGTGACAAAACGTAAACACCTTTTGTGTGAAAGAATCCCACCCACTAAATCGTTTGGCCTCCAATGTTGCACACACAATTGCAACGGATCCTTCTCATGGAGAGAGCTTTATGGCACGGGCTTATGCTAACTAGTGGACAACGATTTGTCCTCTTTTCCTTTTCGATTACTAGCAAAGAATCAAAGGAGAAGTTTTCCCAAAAAAACTTCTCAAGAATGGCAGCACTCAAGAGAAAAACCTTTTTTCTGTTTCGTTTTTCTCTCTAAGAAATAATGGCTATAATGTGATATTTATATCTAGGTTTAACTTATTAAAATTCGCAAAATAAGTCCTTAATATTATAACAATTATAATATTTAACCAATACCTAATTAAACTCTTTTAATTAGACCCTTAGTAGTTAAAACCTAGAATTTGATTTAAGTCTAACTTAAATCATCACACTCTCAATTTAATCCATATTGCAACCTTTGTGTGTGACCCATTAGGTTCCCAACATATTGGTAATGAAATTGAATTATAATATTATTAATTAATTAATTTAAATGAATCATATTCAATTTTAAATTAACTAATTCAATTCCATAGACCATGATTGACATCTAGCAATGCATCATAGCCATCCAATTTTTAGGAGAGTCAAATGATTCTTTGACAACCTTTCAGTGTGTAGTATTTCAGTGTAATTCATTCCCTCATCATATATCCCGGAGATGATAAGAGTTTGGTGCAATGCCTACTCTTATTGACCTCCATATTTGTTCTTGCAGTTAGATTATTAGCTTTATAAAAACTCATGAAACTCATTTCATAATCTCCTAATCACCTTGGCCAAGGATTTGATTAAGCTAATGTCAACCAAGAACTAATAATGTCAAACCCTGTTCTATAAAATAATTACGACGTCATTTACATGCTCAATAAAATGGTTGCATATTTAGGAAGTTTGAGAAATAGTTAAAAGACAATATTGCCCCTAATGGTATCATTAAGTCGATTAAGCCTTGAATTAGTTCAAATAGGAATTTTAAGATGAAATTAAGAGTTTCACGGTCCAGGGATGACTCAAAATGGTAATTCGGAGTTCGAGGATCAATTTGGAGTCAAACCAAAATTTTCACTATCTAGGGGTAAAATGGTCATTTGCCACCTAGGGACAAAATGAGAATTTTAGAAAAGATTTTTTTGGCCCCATTTGACTTATTGGTATGATTTGAGGTTTAGAAGTGAAAAATTTTAATTTCGGAATAATTTGGAGTAAAGGGGTAAAATGGTAATTTTGCCACCCTAGGGGCAAAATTGTACTTTTCCACCACCAGGACATTTGTCCAGCACATGGTCTTCCTTTATCCTCATTTTTGACCTTTGACTAATCATGTGGTGGAGATAAAAGGTTTAAAATTTTTAAAGTTTTAAAAATGGACCAATAAAAAAATGCCATGTGTCAAGCTTAGGATATTTAATTATTTAACTTAAAAATCAGCATAAATCAGCCCAGTACTCTCCAAATATTTGGCCAAGCAAGGAAGAGAGGGAAAGAAAGGAAGAACAAACCCTAGGTGAGGAATTTCAAGAGAAAAAGTGTGGAAAATCAAGGAAAACAAGTGAAAAAGGTAGGATTTTTCAACTTAAGCTTGAAATCTATTTTCCTTAAGCATTTCTCCTTATTTTCCATGCTTAAATTACATGTTTTCATGATGAATTGATGGCTGATCAAAATGGGTATGGAAAGTGAAAGTTGTTGGATTGATTTGATTTTAAGTTATGTTAGTGTTTTTAGTTAGTTTGGCATATTTAGAAACAAAACAACAAGAAAAGAATTTATTTTCTCCAACAACCATCAATGGTCGAATTTACCATGTATTGAGTGAGGATGAATTTGATTTTTATTCTAGGAGAATTGGTTAGAAAATGATGAATTATGGTGTGGAAAAGTAGTAGGAAAAATCACGGTGTTAGTGCACTATAATGGCTGAATTTTTTCATGAAGAAATGAGAGGGTTTTGATGCTGAAATTGATGTATTTGAATAATGTTTGGTGAATTGAGGTATTAGAAATGAAATGGAGCAATTTGAAACCAAATCGGACACAATTGTCATTTAATCGGGTAATAGGCCGAATTAGGTCAGCACCGCATTTAAGCGGTAGTAAGATAAGTTGCATGTCATATTATGCATATACACGGAACCTGAATTGATTTATAATGGTCAAGCATTAATGAGGTGAATTATGTATTGTACATTGTGGATAGGTGGTGAGCAAATTACACTGGTAAAAATACAGAGATTGTGCTTGAAGATGGGATTAGGAGTACATCGACTTCTAAAACTGTGAGTAAACTTATTATCGTCTTAATTATCTAGAGTAGTTTTATTCAATTGTGTGATTTTATGGAAAATGAGTTTAAATGGTAAATTGCTATGTTTTAGGAAAATTTGTGATTTTATAAAATAATTTTATAAATTTTCTGGAAAATTGAATACTAGTTTTGAAAGTAGAGTAATTGGAGACTACCCGCTTGTGTTATAAATTGTGTTTTAAATTACATGGCTTATAGCAATATGTGAGCATGAATTGCAAAGTTTGTGTTTGTATCAAAATTATATATATTATGTATTCAGCCTTGAGAGGCTAGATTGTAAAAAATTGCCATGTCATGCAGAAAATGATTTTATAAATCAGGTGGTAGATAAAATAAAGATTAGCTATTGCAGTGGCGGGGTTCCGTGGACTAGCCTATTAGAGGGGTACGGTAAACTCCTTTATATTTTCACTTCGGTCGTAGAGGCGCGTAGGGTATCTCCTAAGGTGGGCTTTTTGAGTGCACTTCACGTGGACCACCGCGTGAGAGTGAGACTCAGCCAACGCCAAGGCATGGCTAGAATTTCGGATGTAAAGATATTTAATAGCCTTGGTGGTCTCGGTCAGATGCCTAGGCCAAGGCATCCCCGGGAATGATTTTGGCAGGAGCCAAGTTTTGTGAAATACATAAGCCAAGTTGATTATTTGAGTAAATTGATTATTGATGTTATGAAAAACATACTAGAATTGAATATCTTACTTGTCTCCATTTACTCGACTTTAGATGGTTTAGATGGTATCTGTTTACTCACTGAGATTTTATAATCTCACCAGCCTCTATTCTCCACATTTCAGGCTCGGGATAGCTAGTAAATAGCCGATTGCATCAAGGACTTCAGTTAGCCTTGCATTGACAAAATTGTAGGTTCACAGACTCGCACCTTATTGGTTAGTTGGGGGCCCACGTGTCACTGTAAAAGAAATTTTATATTTCAGTTATCTGCTCTAAAGTACGTATGAATATATTTAGCTTTTACACTACAGAAATTAAATTACGGATTTCTCTATAAATATTGTTTTGTATTTAGAAAATAGAATATTTCATTAAATTATTATTTTATTCAAACAATTATAATTTCATTTCAAATAATTATTTTAAACATCTAAACTTACTTTTAATTATGAAACATGTGTTTTTCACTCACACACCATGTTTTTGGCGGGTTTTGGTATTTTCGAAAAAAAATGATGAAAATGCCCCTGTGAGCCAAAAAATAATATTATATTGTTTTGATTTGGAAACGACTTATGATTTCTTGAAATACAAGATTTAATAACTGTCGCTCATCGGGGAGATGTGGAAGCTGATGCTAAGCCTTGCGAGGTTCCGATCGGCATTCCGGGTAATGAGTGCCTATCGAGACGTCGCGGCGGTTGTCATGGGCCCGATAGGTGTTCAGGGTCATGACAAATAAAATATTTCCCCTTGAATTACTTGGGGTGATGAGTCCTATCTTGACCACTCATTTGCCTTCATATGCTTAAACTATACGTAAAAACATCCTATTTTGGCATACTTGGTTAGGCACCTGTGAGGATGAAATCAAAGCATAGTACTCCACATACAAGACAACTAGTGTCTCATGTTTAAGGAGTAGTTACACAACTGACACAGGAAAAGTATTGCATAGACACTTGAGTGAAGTACCAAATGCATTTCTCATGGCGGGTCATGTTCAGTGCACTCACTCTCCCATGGCAAGCACCCACATGCTAGTTCCAAGTATTTATGTACTTCAACTTATGAGAGCGATTGCTTACTTCACAAGTAAGGAACATAACATGTGCCGATCTTTGAGCATTATTGATGCCCTATCTCAGTAATACAATGATTAGGACCATTTAGTGTAGACACCATATTTTTCCATTATCGATATTATCCACTTGTTTTAGGTGTTAATTAAACATTATAGAGTTATGAAGACTAAAGACAAAATAATAATAACAAAAAAATGAAATGAAAATGAAATTAAAAAATTAAATGCAAATGAAAAAATGAATGAAAAAAAAAAGAGAGCTATGCATAATATGCTGTGCCAGATGCGAAAAATTCGTGTCTGGTAGGAGGCGGAGATGGCACCACCCAAGAAAGTACTCGGGTATAAAAGAACTGTAGCAGTAGCTACAAAGACATAGAGAACAGCAATAAAAAAATCAAGGAAAGAAACCCTAAGTTTTCTAGCAGCCATAACCACAATGCATAACAAAAAAAATACAAGAAAAAAATAAAAAAAATACAATGAAAAAGGAGAGGAGCAAAGTAATTTGGCTTTAGGATTTTTAGCTTGTTTTTAGGAATAGATTTTTAAGGGGGGCTTGATGGTTGGATGGCTGACTAAAAAGGAGGATTTTTTTTTAGTTTGGGTAAAGAGAGAGAGGTTCGGCACCGTTGGTGAGAGAGGAAAGGTTGGGGTTGCTGCCGGTTGGAGGGTGAGTGAAGAAAGGAACTTTTGGGTGAAAGGGAAGGAAAGAAGAAGGCTTTTTAGGGAGAGTGAGCAGCAGCTCAGATTGAAGGAGAGTGAAGATTGTGCCGTTAGTTGTTGGTGTCGCCGGTTGGAAGGGGAGTGAGGTAAGGGAGTTTTTGTGTGAAATAAATGAGAGGAAAAGTTTAGAGAAAACTAAGGGAATCGACGGTTAGAGAGAGAAACAAAAAAAAAAGAAAATGGGGAGAGAGAAAGGAAAAGAATGGTTTTATATTTAGGGGTTAGAGTGGAACGACGTCATTTTGGAGGAAAAGGATTTGTAATCGGAACAACTTAGTTTCAAGAAGTGGGAAGGTTGTGGCTTGTGCACCAGAATGGTGCGTTTTGGGAGGAGGATCTGCCATCTGTAGAGTAGCAGTTTGTTTGAAGTGGGCCGTTTATTTGGGTTAACCTAGCCCAGAAAGGTGAAACATTTATCATTTTCCTTGGTTCTTTTGTGGTTTGGGCTAATTCATCTTAGTGGTCCTTAAGATTATTGTTTAATCATGAAGGATTAGTTTTAGATTATTTTAGCATAATGTTAAAAAATACTTAGATATTATTTTTAGGTTAAAGAAAATAATACATATAGAGGAATACAAATATATATAAATAATATAATATAAAAATAAAAATATATATTTAATTAAGAAAATTTAACTATAGGAGAATATTTATTATGGGAAAGTGAAGCAAATATGCAAAACAAAAAAATAGATTGCTAAATGGAATATGTTCATAGTGATGGAGTTAAGGAGATAAATGATAAATGTAAAATATATATATATACATATATATATATAAATGAATGAAATAAATGTAGGCTAAAGATTTATATATAGATTAAATTTAAAAATTGGAAATTATTAGATTATTAGAGGGGTATTCTTAAATAAAAATATAGAAAAGAGCATGGGAAATATTCATGTACATTAAAATATATATTAGTGAATAAACAATAAAAAAAAGAAAAAAGAATATTATGTGAAGTATTAAAATAATTATAATAAGATAGGTATGAGAATCAACCTTAGAAAATTGACTCTTAAAAATACCGTAATATTAACTATAAGTGTAATATATAAATGAACCGATGATGGGATGATTGGCCGGGACGCGAGGAGTTGTAATTCCAGACTAATTTTTCCTAGGCTTGGAATCCAAATTAAGGCTCCACTAGTATGATGGGAGGGCCTCGATTTTGAGATTTTGAGATTTTTAATTTTAAAATAAATAATAAAATTATTACATAATAATACCAATAATATAAATATAAAAAAAAGATGACCTATACTCATTTAAGTTGTTAAGAGATAAAAATAAAATTATAAAAATGATGATCATGATAATAATAAATAAATAAATGAGTAAAATATTCAATAATGGGAAATTCATAATGGTGAGTATTTTAGGTTATGTAAAACTATGCAACAAATTTCTAGATGTTATAAAAAGGGAATAGGATAGATGACACAAAAAAAATCAAAACATATATATAATTATGAAATGAAAAATTTAGTTTAAAAGACCATAGAGTTTAAGTATTTTTTAATATATATAGTAAAGTAGGTATACACCTAAATAACATAGAAACATATATAGTTCATAATATACATATTCATAAAGAGAACCATAAAGAGGAAAACCTTAAAGAAATGACAGAGGAAATATATGAGACTTGGATATGAAATAATGAATTTCATAAGCATAACATGCATCATTATTGCATCATAAATGCTATGGCATATAGACATTTTTGTTCACGAGTATAAGTCTTGATGATGGGATTTTTCAAAAAACTTGCAAAGGCGAGTTTCTCTTGGAAAGTTCCCTAGGTGAAAGGATGTCCCCGAGTCCCACCAGTACGATGGGAGGGCTCGAGAAACATCCTTAATAAAAAGGCATTTGCTCGTAATAGGTTTACATTCATGAAATTATGCTTTCTAAAAACGTACGATAACCCCGATGATGGGATTTATTAGTCAAATTTACGAAGGTAAATTTCTCAGATAATTCTTTAGGTAAGAGAATATCCCTGGATCCCACCGATATGATGGGCGGATTCAGGAGAATATCCTCAATAAAAGGTTATTTGTCCGACATTATTTGAATTTCATGTCATACATTTCACAATACCTCATGTTCACATCACACCTTAGAGTCAAATAAAAATATGTTAATAAAATAGAGGCTAAAATAAATGAATAATAACTAAGGAAACATAATCAATTTAAGGATTAAGGCCCCAATAGGATAATCTAAAATCAAATGGTACCGTTCATGAAACGGACGTCACGGGGGTGATGACCCTTCCTCGGATGTAACTGCACTCCCGAACTTAGTCTTAAAAGACGTAGACCAGTTTAAAACTCTCTCGACGGACTTAAAATCAATTTAAGACATCGTCAATTAGAATCGAGTCAATAGGTGGCTGATCACACCTAGAACAAAGATTAGTGGGGACTCCCTAGTGTTTTTCCTACGTCTAACGATCGGGTTCTCGGACCTACTCGTTACGATAGATGGCGACTCCACTAGGGACCGTCGAGAGTCGAACTATTAAATAATAATAGGTTATCCAAGGCTTTAAATAATTCAATGTTTCCTTAGTATTAATGATTTACTCTACATATTTTGTTCGATGTATTTATGTATTTATTTATTATTGCTTTATTGCTTCTAATAATTGCGAGGATTTAGGATAGAGGGATGTGAGATTATTGGTCCAAGATTAATGTGTTCCTTCACACACACAACACATTTGGCATTCATGCATAAGCCTTCTACTTGAGCTATGTCCATTGTTAGGAGGGGGTTTAGTAGCTACGCTCTCGTGAGGCAATAACCTTCGCACAGGCTAGTGAAAACTCCCATTCATATCGAACCTAGTCCGTTCGAAGCCTGTAATGCGTGAAGACCGGGGTGCCTTTCTAGTTCGCGTGGACGACAGTGAGGAACGATTTTGGAACCTTTAGCTCCGTTTGTAATCCAAGCTCAGCATATAGAATACTGAGAGCAGGTAATGCCTAGGTAGAGCCTTACCCCTTGAGAATATACCCTATAAATAGGTACACATAAAGGAATTTCTTCCACTCCCTCTGTTTTAAATTTCCCCATGAGATAATAAAGTATCGTGGAGTAGATAATGTCTAATGACGTTAGTAATACCCATGGTACTGATTATTATTCTTTCATTATTTTTAATAATTTACTATCTCTACTATACTAACTTAAGTTTATTTTTGTTATCATGTGCATTTTACATGCTCATTTGCATACATCATAATTGCATATAGGAGAAATATTGGCTGCACAACACTCAACCAAAGAGATACCAGTTACATCCATGGCATCATCATCAGTGAGTCCACTCAATAAGTATATAAATGATTATGGGATAGAATTACAGATGAGGCAAGCTCAGCAAGATGAAGGAGATTGTTTGACTCAAGGACATGTCTCAACTTTACCAGAGAGAGTTCACCTCGATCTCCAACATAACGACTTCACGGAAATGATAAGTATTTGGGAGCAATAGAGATGTGCCCACCGACACAATTTTCATAGCAAGTATGGACATATCGCATGTCTCCTCTATGTACCCGTAGATGACCAAATGCTTAGAGCTATTGTCCAGTTTTGGGATCCTTTGTATCGTTGCTTTATGTTTAATGAAGGGGACATGACCCCAACTATAAAAGAATATTCCTCACTACTCCGTATAGCAGATGCAACCAGATAAAATATATTAGAGAGCACAGAAGACCGGACATCAGCGAAAGTTGGCCAAATTACTAGGTATGACTACTGGAGAAGTGGATCAACATCTAAAAAAGAAAAGAGATACAGAATGCCTTCCATGGAGCTTCTTGAGTGGTTACATTAAAAAACACATGGAAAATGAGCAAGGTTTTCTGGCTTTCGCAATGGCAATATACAGATTAGTGGTTTTTTCGAAGGTTCTGGGTCATGTTGAGGTATCAGTTATAGATTTCTTTAACCAGGTAACGAGGAAAATCAACCCAGCTCCATCCATCCTAGCCAAAACTTTCATATCATTGAATTACTATCGGAGCAAAGGTGAGGGACACTTTATTGGGTGCGCTCAGCTTCTAACTATATGGATTAAAAGCCACTTTGAATGTAAGGTAAGTAAATTCGGAAGCCTTTTTTGTCTACAAGTTGTCTAGTCCTCGAGTTTTGCAAGAGTGAATGGCCAGATTGTAAGAGGAAGGAAGAGTAGATCACAAGGCTCAGAAAGTTGATAAGCGTCAAAGTAACTTAGAGAGCCCCTTGGATGCTCCAGATGCAAGTAATGTATAAGTGTGGAGAAAAGCCATGGGTGACACTGATGGGATCGTTGAGGGGCCATTAGTTACGCACCAATACTGGTACAAAGATAGTTTAGATCGAAGCAATTTGTGCCTATGACTTACCGGCTCAATCAGTTGGAGTTTGCATACGGGGAGCCAGAAACTCTGAAGAAAATTGAGGAAATTGTGCGAGATTGGAAGAAAACAAACAGGGTAAATCAAGGAAGGTTTATCGATGAGGTTACCATAGGATATTTGGCATAGCATGCACAGATGGTTAAAGATGTCATATGTCCCCCAGAAAATGCATCAAAGCATCTTGTAAACCTAGAACCCCAAGACGTCCTGTTAGAGAGTGAATTGACAAGGAAGAAACTCGAGAAAGAGATGGCGAAAATGAAGTGAAGATATGAAGATGAGTTAGAATAAACAAAGAAAGAAATAGCAAGAAAAGTACAGATGGCCTTGGAAGAGAGAGATGAATGGAGAAGCAAGTTTAAGGGATCGAATGCAACAAATTATTCTTTGATGGCCAGAGTGCAAGAAATTCAAAGCATCAATGACACTTTGTAGAATAAAGTACAAAGGCAAGAACACACTATCCAAGGGTTAAGAAACGACTGCGATTTAATGAAAACCGTCATGGAAGGCTACAAGGCACAGTATGAAGTTGTGAGGTGAGAATGTTTTCAGATGAAGGAAAGAAGTGATTTGTGTGCACAAAGCCTTCAAAGTAAAGAAGCCGAAATGGAATGGATAATGAGGCAGATGAGAGAAGTACCGTTTAAGGCAAGAAAAATGACGGACAAGATAGAAAAACTCAAGCGAGAGATCTTTCTGAAGGACGAATTGAGTGAGTGGCTGATTGATCACCTTAAGATGGTGAGAGACTAGTATGACAGAGGTTGTTCTTCCTTTTAATAATGATGTAAATGTTTTGAACATGGATGTAATCAGATATTCAATTTTATGGATATGGATTTTTTATGGTAAACGTTGGATGGCCAATATTTTTCCTATTTTCCTTCGCAATTCTTTTCATTTGCATCATAATCACATGATTCATTTAAATAAAAACATGGAAAATAATAATAGTCGATAATATGCATTTGTCAATATTATTTTAATAAAATTCTAACATATGCATTTGACCCATAAAGAATAAAATTCCAGAGAACCGAACCTTCCACAGATATAACACGAGAGCCTGCTCAAAGGTCATGGGGGATGAACATTCAGAAAGGATGGATAAAATCAAGAAAAAGTAAGAGGAGATTATGGGTCAGTTGGCTAAGATTCTGGAGTTAATGTCAACCGACAAAGGGAAAATAGTGGTAGGGAGTTCCAGTACATCGAAAGAAGTAGAACCTTCAGAAGCTAATTTAGAGCCTGTATATCCATCAGGGTTTACTCCACCATTGGAAAAAAATGCATTTGTCCCTATGCCGCAAATGGGTCCATATCAGTTTTTTGGAATGTCAATACCTACAGGTCCACCATCGACTTATGTCCAACCGAGGCCAACTGGAGGGGCGAGTCCTTCAGATCCCATCTTTGTACTTATTTGGATGATCCAAAGGAATAAGAGAAACTTAAGTGCGGTTCCGTCGAATCAAAAGATAATCTGAATACCCATCAAAAGTTTGACTTGTTGAAAGAAAGATTACGCATGGTAGAAGGAATGGGTATGTATTGCTCCATGGATGCAATAGAACTCTGTCTTGTACTAAATGTGGTCATTCCTCCTAAATTCAAAGTTCCAGACTTTGAAAAATATGATGGCACTAAATGCCCGGTCACACATATCACCATGTACTGCAGAAGGATGGCCGCATATGCACATGATGATAAGCTTTTGATACATTGCTTCCAAGATAGCCTCACTATTGCTACAGCAAAATGGTATGTCCAAGTGGATTGCAATCGAATCCATGCATGGAAGGACCTCGCTCAGGCATTTGTAACCTAGTATAAGCATGTCACAGATATGGCTCCAGATCGTCTTTCTTTACAAATATAGAGAAGAAACCCTCTAAAAGCTTCAAAGAGTATGCTTAAAGGTGGACGAATATGGCTTCCTAGATTCAACCACCCTTGACCGAGAAATAAACCACCGTAATGTTTGTTAGCACACTACGAGCCCCTTATTATGAGCGATTGGTCGATAGTGCCACAAAGAACTTTACTGATATGGTGATTTCTGGGGAAATGATAGAGAATGCTATTAAGCAAAGTAAGATAGAGGGAGATGAGACAATGAATACGAAGAAAGGGGGAACTTTTAAGAAAAAAGAAGGAGAAGCTCAAGCTATTACTTAAGGACAATCCCAATGAGGGGTCTACAACCCTTACCAACCATATCTTCCATACTCGTATTACCTAGCAGTGAACAATACTTCACAAAGTCTATACCTATACCTATACCCACCAATGCCAAATGCCTTTCCTAAGCCTTATCCATATGCCCCTATCCAACGGGCACCTTACCCCACAAACATCCGCACACCTACTCCCATACCTGTAGCAGCTTCAACCACATAGCAAGCAGCACCACCAAATAACAATACGGCTAGTGAATCAAGAGGATGGCCAAACAAACAAGAGAAAGTGCAATTCGATCCAATCCTAATACCATATGCTGAACTCTTCACACAGCTAGTTGTAAATCATTTGGTGGCACCTTTATACATAGAGCCGTTAAAACCCCCATTCCCAAGATGGTACGATGCCATTGCCAATTGTGATTACCACTATGGAGTTGAAGGTTATTCGATTGAGAATTGTACAGCCTTCAAACACAAGGTGCAAGGATTGATCAAGGTAGGGTTCCTAAATTTTGAAAAGAAGCCAGAACAGAATGTTAACAATAACCTATTGCCAAACCATGCTGGAGCAGGACTGAGTGTAATTGAAAGAGAGACGTACATTAAAAGGAATGTTCAAGAGGTGGAAACTCCCATGGAGAAAGTGTTTGAAGCCTTGGTAAAAACCAATGTGCTCGAGGTTTGGCCAGAATATCCTCACGTGAACTATTTGGAAAATCTCCGAGGTCCATATTGTTTATATCACGAAGGATGTGTGGAGCATTTAATTCAGGATTGTAGTTCCTTTCAAAATGAAGTGCAAAGAATGATGGACGAATCAATGATTGAGTTCTATGTAGAAGCTTCAAAATCAGCAATAAATATGATAGCAAGAGATTCGGCCCAAAATTCAACTCACCCAGTGAAGTTAAAGCCTTTAACCATTTTCTATGAGAAAAGAGAAAAGCTAGTTGAAGACAGAGTGCCTTCCAAAATGACCATTGAAGTCCCTAAACCCTTCCTTTACAAAGACGACAAAGCTGTTTCATGGAACTATAATTGCAATGTACAAGTGTCAAACGTGAGAAAATGGATGGCTGGATCCCAAGACGATGCTGCAAATTTAACCGATGTTGGAGGGATTACCAGTAGTGGACGTTGTTACACACTAGAAGTGTTGAAGAGTCTTAAAAGAGAAAAAGGAAAAGAAAAGGAGCAAAGTCTGAGAGAAAAAAAAGGGCAACCTTAAGATTTGACGAATGCCCCTAAGGGACCGGTGATGAAAAAGGAAACTGTCGAGTTCCTCAAGTTCATTAAACATAGTGAATACAATGTGGTCAAGCAATTGAACAAGTTGCCTGCTCGTATTTCATTGTTGTCTTTACTTCTTAGTTCTGAACCACATAGGAACTCTTTAATGAGGGTTCTGAATCAGGCATATATGGATCACGACATATCAGTAGAAAACTTGGACTACATTATCGGGAACATCTCAGTGGGTAATATAATATCCTTCAGCGATAAGGAAATCCCTTCCGGGGGTAAGGGAAACTATAAAGCCCTATACATCACTATCAAGTGTAAAGGCTGTACCGTCGCGAAAATGCTGCTTGATAATGGATTGTCCTTGAATGTGATGCCCATGAGGACTTTGGCCCACTTACCCATCGACATGTCTTATATGAGAAAGAGCTAGATGATTGTGAGAGCCTTTGATGGGACAAAGAGGGAGGTAGTAGGAGACATTGAGATACTTGTAAAAATTGATCCCTGTACCTTTACCATTAAATTTCAAGTCATGAATATCGCCCCTTTTTATAATTATTTGTTGGGGAGACCTTAGATTCACATGGCTGGGGCCATACCTTTATTGCTTCATCAGAAAGTGAAGTTCATAGTGGATGAGAAGATTGTATGTGTTAACAGGGAAGAAGACCTATTCATAAGCAAACCGGTAAATACTTCTTATGTGAAAGTAGCAGAAGAAGTGCCTGAATGTTCTTTCCAATCCTTCAAGTTCGTCAACACCACTTATGTCGGAGAAGGAACCATACCACCCATTTCAAGATTTTCCAAAACCATCGAGATGGCAGTCAACTAGACAGTAGGGAAAGGATGTCTAGCGGGGCCAGGATTAAGAAGAGAATTGCAAGGCATCAAAAGGCCAATATGAGCTACCAAAAATGAAAAGAGGTTTGGTTTGGGATATAAGCCAACTAAGAAAGAAGGGGAAGAAATTATAGCTAAAAGAAGAAGGGAAAGGTTGGCTCATTTTAAGGGATGTGAACTGAAAACCAATGAGACAGTATATCCCCATCTTTATGAGACATTCAGATTTAGAGGTTGCATTTTTATTGGAATACTCACTACAAGAGGCCAAGAATCAGTATAAGCTTTAAAGGAGGTCTTTTCTAATTTGTCAATATGCACAATGGAGGAAGATGGAAAACAACCAGGGAATGAGGAAAATATCCCTACCATATACACCGGGCTGCCTAAGCTGAAGTTAAGTAGGTGGACTACCATGAGTTTACCAGTCACTTATGATTCCATTTCAAAGTAATACTAATCAAACATCCATGCTTATGCCCAAGAGCATTGGAAACCTTATGTATCAGGCTTTTTATCATATATCATAAAATGACATGCGTAGTGTATTTCTCATATCTCCTCTCAAATTCACCATTTCCATTTTTATCATTTTCTTTCTTTATTTTATCGTTTGTATTTACAACAGCTCTACATTTTTCAATTCCCTTTATCTACCAGGGTTCCAAATAATGAACGTGAAGATGGTAATTACAGTGATCCTGAAGTTAATTTTGAAAAAGCCACAAAGTATCAGTGACCTTGACGATACAGAAAACGTGGAGGATTATGATTTAACCGGACTTGTTAAGACTAGTAGAACAAGAGGAGAGATAAATTATCCCACATCAAGAGACACTAGAAGTAATTAATTTGGGAGATGAAGACAACAAGAAAGAGGTTAGAATTGGTACTAAATTGCTACCACTTGAAAAAGAAAAATTAATAAAACTCTTCTATAAATACGTGGATGTGTTCACATGGTCTTACCAAGATATGCCGGGTCTTAGCACAGATATTGTAGCCCATAAATTACCTCTGAAACCTGAATGCAAACCAATGAAGCAGAAGTTGAGAAGAATGAAACTTGAAATATTGTTAAAAATTAGGGAAAAGGTGAAAAAGTAGTTCGATACGGGATTTTTAGAGGTAGCTAAATACCCTAAATGGGTTGCAAACATTGTCTCGGTGCCTAAGAAGGATGGAAAAGTAAGAATGTGTGTAGATTATCGAGGCTTGAATAGGGAAAGCCTAAAAGATAATTTTTCTTTACCCCACATTGACACCTTTGTCGACAATACTGGTCGTCATTCCATGTTCTCATTTATGGATGGCTTTTCGGGGTATAATCAAATTAAGATGGCACCGGAAAATAAAGAAAAACTACCTTCATAACTATGTGGGGAACCTTTTATTATAGAGTAATGCCATTTGGTTTGAAAAATGCTGGGGCAACTTATCAACGGGCCATGGTAACTCTTTTCCATGACATGATGCATAAGAAGATTGAGGTGTATGTGGATGATATGATTGTTAAAGCCTGCAAAGTGGAGGATTATGTGATCAATCTTGAAAGTTGTTTGAGAGGTTGCGAAAGTTTTAGCTTAGATTAAATCCGGCAAAGTGCACTTTTGGAGTCACTTCTGAAAAATTACTTAGTTTCATTGTTAGTGAAAGAGGAATAGAAGTTGACCCAGATAAGGTTCAAGCAATATGTGATTTGCCTCTTCCTAAATCACCAAAGGAAGTTAGAGGTTTCTTTAGGAGATTGAACTACATAGCTCTGCTTATATCACAACTTACACTCAAATGTGACCCAATTTTGAAGCTCCTTTGCAAGCGAAACCCCGGGGCATGGAACGAAGAATGCCAAGTTGCTTTTGACAAGGTTAAAGAATATCTTTTGAATCTATCAATATTGGTACTACCTGTAGTCGAAAAACCTCTCCTTTTGTATCTGAAAGTAAATGAAAGGTCCATAGGATGTGTGTTGGGACAACATGATGAAACCAGTAAGAAAGAAAGGGTTATTTATTACTTGAGCAAAAAGTTCACCGAATATGAGTCCAAGTATTCCTCATTAGAAAAGATGTGTTGTGCATTAGCTTGGACAACGCATCGACTTAGGCAATACATGCTGTATCATACCACTTGGCTCATTGCGAAGTTGGATCCCATTAAATACATTTTTGAAAAATCATCCTTATTAGGTAGGGTGGCAAGATGGCAAGTGTTGTTATCTGAATATGACATCGTATATGTGTCTCAAAAGGCTATTAAAGGAAGTGCAATTGTCGATTTTTTAGTAGAAAGGGTGGAAGATGATTATGAGCCAATGAAGTTTGAGTTCCCAAATGAGAAGCTGATGTTAGTATGCCAAACAAGTGAAGAGCAATTAGAGGAGAATGAGAATTGGAAGATGTTCTTCGATAGAGCTTCAAATGCTTTAAGACATGGCATAGAGGCCGTGTTGGTGTCACCAGAAGGAGATCATTATGCAATCATAGCTAAACTGAACTTCGACTGCACTAATAATGTGGTTGAATATGAAGCTTGTGTCATGGGTCTTCAAGCAGCAATAGAGAGGAAAATTCGCATTTTAAAAGTGTACGGGGATTCTACTTTGGTTATTTATCAACTACGAGGAGAATGGGAGACACGTGACTCGAAGTTAGTCTGATACCATAAATTTATTACAAAGTTGATTAAAAATTTTGATGAGATCCACTTCACCCATCTGCCTCATGAGGAAAACTAAATGGCTGATGCATTGTCCACGCTGGCAGTAATGTTGAAAGGTGGTACTGATGTGAAGATTCAGCCCATCATGATAAATCTTTGAGAATGCCCAACTCACTACTCCAGTGTGGAGGAAGAAGTAGACGGGAAACCATGGTACCATGATACTGTGCAATATCTCAAGTACTAGCATTATCCGAAGCAAAGCTCAAAAAATGATAAGAAAACCATTAGAAAGTTGGCCATGAGTTTCTTCTTGAATGGAGACATCTTGTAGAAGAGAAGTAGGGATCAAGTGCTTTTGAGATGTGTGGATTCGACTGAAGCTCGGAGAATAGTTAAGGAAGTTCATGAAGGAAATTATGGGGCACATGCAAGTGGGCATATGTTGGCAAAACAAATTATGAGAGTAGGATATTATTGGCTCACATAGGAAACAGATTGTATAAATTTTGCTTGAAAATGTCATAAGTGTAAGATATATGTAGATAAGATCCATACTCCTGCAAATTCACTGCATGTTTTGACATCACCATGGCCTTTCTCAATGTGGGGCATGGATGTGATTGGGTTAATAACCTTGAAGGCATCAAATGGGCATCGGTTTATTTTGGTGGCAATTGACTACTTCACTAAATGGGTAAAGGCGGCATCTTATGCCAACGTGACCTAGAAAGTGGTATGTAAGTTCATTAAAAAAGAGATAATATGCTGTTATGGTCTCCCAGAAAGAATCATTACAGATAATGCTAGTAATCTCAATGGTTCAATGATGAAGGAAGTTTGTACCAAATTCAAAATCAAGCATCATAATTCAGCACCTTATCGCCCAAAGATGAACGAAGCTGTAGAAGCAATCAACAAGAACATCAAAAAGATAATTGAAAAGATGACTGATGTATACAAGGATTGGTACTAGAAGTTACCATTTGCTTTGCATGCTTATCGCACTGCAATGCGAACTTCCATGGGAGCTACACCATTCTCCTTAGTATACGGAATGGAAGCAGTTTTGCCAATTGAAGTAGAAATTTCTTCCCTAAGAGTCCTTAAGGAAGTGCAATTAGAAGAAGCTGAATGGGTTAATGCTCGTTATGAACAATTGAATCTCATAGAAGAGCAAAGGTTGACAACATTTTGCCATAGGCAGTTATATCAAAGGAGAATGATGAGAGCACATGGCAAGAAGGTACATCCTCGACAGTTTCAAGAAAGAGAGTTAGTGTTGAAAAGAATCCTCCCAAACCAATAGGATCCTCGCAGGAAATGGACACTAAACTGGGAAGGACCATTTATGGTAAAGAAAGTTTTTCAAGAGGGGTACTAATTTTGGCGGAAATGGATGGAAGGGAGTTTCCTAACCTAGTGAATGTTGATGCTGTCAAGAAATACTATGCTTAAAAAAAACAACAAAAAAAGAGAGAAAAGAATTCAAGTTGAAAACTTGAAAAGACAGCTTGAATCTGGGAGATGTGTTTAGGGCGAAAACCTGAAAAGGTGGTCTAGACATGAAGGAGATTCAAATACTACAAGGTCTACAAGGACTTAGCATGGAAGGGGTGAAAATCATGGTCTGAGATGTTCAAATAAAAACAAGCGAGTTGATGTTTGTGCCTGTTTTGAGATAAAATTTCAAAACTACTGTCAGTGTCCATCAGAGCAGTCATTAAGAAAGAATTATATTCCCTGTTGTATTGGAATGGATTTTGCCCCTACGTATATTATTCCTTCTCATTATGCTTGATTATGGAACCCTCCTACGTTTTAAATGAAAAATAGCCTTTTTCTCCTAATATATTATCATCATTTCATTCTACTAAGAGAGGAGATATAAGTGCATTACACTTGTCATAAAATTAGAATGATATTTAATTAAGAGCATGATAATTTAAGGAAATGTTTGCATTATTTTGAAAAGAAATCATAGTTGACAAGGAATGAAATGGAGTTTGGTAATATATATAATAATTAAAAATAAAAGAGAAAGAGAGAAGAAAAAGAAGGAAAAGAAAGAAGTGCAAACAGCAGTAGAATGAAGAACAGTAAAATATGTGAAGAATAAGCAGACTATGCAAATAACGGAGGAACAAAATAGCCGTGAGCAATGAATTTGGAAGGCAAGAAATTGAAGGCATGTTTGGTTCATTTCCCAGTGATCAGAGAAAGGGCTTTAAAACACTTAAAATTAAAGCTAATGGAAATAACTAGGATATTTGAGTAGTCATACTCGAAATTTGAAAACAACCGAAAAAGGAAAAAAAAAATCAAAAGTTGGAGAGCCTCGGATGAGGAGTTGTTAGTTGTTCAAATTGATTTTAAAGTGGTAGAGCCTCGGATGAGGAGTCATTTATTTTTCAAATTGATTTTAAAGTGCTAGAGCCTCGGATGAGGAGTTGTTTATTTTTCAAAATGATTTTAAAGTGGTATAGCCTTGGATGAAGAGTTCATTTATTTTTCAAATTGATTTTAAAGTGGTAGAACCTCGATGAGTTGTTTATTTTTTAAATTGATTTTAGAGTGGTAGAGCCTCGGATGAGGAGTTCATTTATTTTTCAAATTGATTTTAAAGTGGTAGAGCCTCGGATGAGGAGTTCATTTATTTTTCAAATTGATTTTAAAGTGGTATAACCTTGGATGAGGAGTTGATTATTTTTCAAATTGATTTTAAAGTGGCAGAACCTCAAATGAAGAGTTGTTTATTTTTTAAATTGATTTTAAAGTGGTAGAGCCTCGGATGAAGAGTTCATTTATTTTTCAAATTGATTTTAAAGTGGTAGAGCCTCGGATGCGGAGTTGTTTATTTTTCAAATTGATTTTGAAGAGAGCCTCGGATAAAGAGTTGTTTATTTTCAAATTGATTTTGAAGTGGTAAAGCCTCGGATTAGGAGTTATTTATTTTTGGAAAAATGATTTCGAAGTTGTAAAGCCTCTAATGAGGAGTTGATTATGTTTCAAAATGAATTTCAAAGTTGTCGAGCTTCGAGGGAAGGGTTGCTTAACTTCTTCAAGATTATTTTTCAAGTAGTGAAACTTTGATAAAAAAAAAATTAATAAATGAGGTCAAGTACAGTGTCTACATCTTTGCACTATTTTGGATTACCGAAATATGCAAAGAGGGGCAGCTATAGACACTATATTTTTCCATTATCGATATTATCCACTTGTTTTAGGTGTTAATTAAACACTATAGAGTTATGAAGACTAAAGACAAAATAATAATAACAAAAAAAAAATGAAATGAAAATGGAAATGAAAAAATGAATGAAGAAAAAAATTAGCTGTACGACTGGTAGGGTGTGGACGCACCCTGCCAAGCACAATATGCTGTGCCAAATGCAAAAAATTCCCATCTGGAAAGAGGTGGAGATGGCACCCCCTAAGAACGCACTCCGGTATAAAAGAGCTACAATAGTAGCTACAAAGACATAGAGAACGGCAATAAAAAAATCAAGGAAAGAAACCCTAAGTTTTCTAGCAGCCATAACCATAATCCATAACCAAAAAAATACAAGAAAAAAATAAAAAAAATACAATGAAAAAAGAAAGGAGCAAAGTAGTTTGGCTATAGGATTTTTAGCTTGTTTTTAGGAATAGATTTTTAAGGGGGGTTTGATGGTTGGATGGCCGACTAAAAAGGAGGATTTTTTTTAGTTTGGGTAGAGAGAGAGAGGTTTGGCACCATGGGTTAGAGAGGAAAGCTTGCGATTGCTGCCGGTTGGAGGGTGAGTGAGGAAAAGAACTTTTGGGTGAAAATGAAGGAAAGAGGAAGGCTTTTCAGGGAGAGTGAGCGTTGGCTCGGATTGAAGGAGAGTGAAAGTTGTGCCGCCAGTTGTTGGTGCCACCGGTTGGAAGGGGAGTGAGGTAAGGGAGTTTTTGGGTGAAAGAAAGGAAAGGAAAAGTTTAGAGAGAACTAAGGGAATTGGCAGTTAGAGAGAGAAATAAAAAAAGAAAATTGGGGAGAGAGAAAGGAAAAAAATGGTTTTATATTTAGGGTTAGAGTGGAACGGCGTCGTTTTGGGGGAAAAGGATTTGTAATCAGAACAACTTAGTTTCAAGAAGTGGGAAGGTTGTGGCTTGTGCACCAAAATGGTGCGTTTTGGGAGGAGGATCTGTCGTTTGTAGAGTAGCAGTTTATTTGAAATGGGCTGTTTATTTAGGTCAACCTAACCCAGAAAGGTAAAACATTTATCATTTTCCTTGGTTCTTTTGTGGTTTAGGCTAATTCATCTTAGTGGTCCTTAGAATTATTGTTTAATCATGAAGGATTAGTTTTAGATTATTTTAGCATAATGTTAAAAAATACTTAGATATTATTTTTAGGTTAAAGAAAATAATTCATATAGAGGAATACAAATATATATAAATAATATAATATAAAAATATATATATATTTAATTAAGAAAATTTAAATTTAGGAGAATATTTATTAAGGGAAAGTGAAGCAAATATGCAAAACAAAAAAATAGATTGCTAAATGCAATATGTTTATAGTGATCGAGCTAAGGAGATAAATGATAAATATAAAATATATATATATATAAATATAAATGAATGAAATAAATGGTAGGCTAAAGATTTATATATAGATTAAATTTAAAAATTGGAAATTATTAGATTATTAGTGGGCTATTCTTAAATAAAAATATAGAAAAGAGCATGGGAAATATTCATGTACATTAAAATATATATTTAGTGAATAAAAAATAAAAAAAGAAAAAAGAATATTATGTCAAGTATTAAAATAATTATAATAAGATAGGTATGAGAATCAACCTTAGAAAATTGACTCTTAAAAATACCGTAATATTAACTATAAGTATAATATATAAATGAACCGATGATGGGATGATTGGTCGGGATGCGAGGAGTCGTAATTCCAGACTAATTTTCCCTAGGCTTGGAATCCAAATTAGGGATCCACCAGCATGATGGGAGGGCCTCGATTTTGAGAATTTGAGATTTTTAATTTTAAAATAAACAATAAAATTATTGCATAATAATACCAATATAATAAATATAAAAAAAAAGATGACCTATACTCACTTAAGTTGTTAAGAGATAAAAATAAAATTAAAAATGATGATCATGATAATAATAAACAAATAAATGAGTAAAATATTCAATAATGGGAAATTTATAATGGTGAGTATTTTAGGTTATGTAAAAATATTTAACAAATTTCTAGATGCTATAAAAAGGGAATAGGATAGATGATAAAAAAAATAAAAACATATATATAATTATGAAATGAAAAAATTAGTTTAAAAGACCATAGAGTTTTAAGTATTTTTTTTATATATAGTAAAGTAGGTATACACCTAAATAACATAGAAACATATATAGTTCATAATATACATATTCATAAAGAGAACCATAAAGAGGAAAACCTTAAAGAAATGACAAAGGAAATATATGAAGACTTGGATATGAAATAATGAATTTCATAAGCATAACATGCATCATTATTGCATCGTAAATGTTATGGCATATGGACATTTTTGTTCACGAGTATAAGTCCTGATGATGGAATTTTTTGAAAATCTTGCGAAGGCGAATTTCTCTCAAAAAGTTTCCTAGGTAAAAGGATGTCCCCAAGTCCCACCAGTACAATGGGAGGGCTCGGGAAACATCCTTAATAAAAAGGCATTTGCTCGTAATAGGTTTACATTCATGAAAATGTTCTTTTTAAAAACGTACGATAACCCAATGATGGGATTTATTCGTCAAATTTGCGAAGGTAAATTTCTCGAATAATTCTCTAGTGAGATAATATCCCTAGATCTCACAGGTATGATGGGCGGATCCAGGAAATATCCTCAATAAAAGGTTATTTGTCCGACATTATTTGAATTTCATGTCATACATTTCACAATACCTCATGTTCACATCACACCTTAGAGTCAAATAAAAATATTTTAATAAAGTAGAGGCTAAAATAAATGAATAATAACTAAGGAAACATAATAAATTTAAGGATTAAGGCCCAAATAGGATAATCTAAAATCAAATGGTACCATTCATGGAACGAGGCGTCTTGGGGGTGCTAATCCTTGCCCGAGCGTAACTACATTCTCGAACTTAGTCCTAAAAAACGTAGACTAGTTTAAAATTCTCTCGATGGGCTTAAAATAAATTTAAGACTTCGTCAATTAGAATCGAGTCAATAGGTGGCCAATCACACCTAGAACAAAGATTGGTGGTGACTCCCTAGTGTTTTCCATGCATCTAGCGATCGGGTTATCTAACCCACACGTTACGACATTTAGGAACAATGCTTTGATGCATAAGGATCTCATAATTGTATTCTAATACAATTCCTTTGTAAGGCATATATAGTTCCGTGGGCTTTATCTACATAAGTACAAAAAGTAATTAAATGACAAACTTATGGATAAAGAACTACCTTAATGTTATTATGAATAACAAAATGTCATACATGAAAATCTCAAAATTGTAATTCCCATACCACCACAGATTGGCTTGTAAGGCTTATTCTAACAATCTCCCACCAGCACTAAAGCCAATTGCCTATGTATCTAATACCAATGTTTTCAACATGATGATTATGCTTCTGTTGGGACAGTGCTTTAATGAGAGGATCAGCAATATTATCCTCAATGGGTATACGTTTTATGCAAATGTCTCCTCTTCCAATGCTCTCTCCAATCACATGGTAGCGCCGCAATTCATGTTTGGGTTTCTAATGAGACCTTGGTTCCTTTGCTTGTGCAATGGCTCTATTGTTATCACAATACAAAGGCATTGGATCAACAACGCTAGGAACCACATCTAGTTTAGTAATGAACTTCTTAATCCAAACTACCTCTTTCGCTACCTCAAACATAGAGATGTATTCGACCTCTGTTGTAGAATCTACAATCATCTCTTGTTTGGAACTCTTCCAACTTACTACACCTCCATTAAGTGTGAACACATATCCACTTTGCGACTTGCTGTCATATTTATCAGTTTGAAAGCTTGCATTTGTATAACCCCTAACTTAAAGTTTGCCTCCTCCATAAACCAGAATTACATCTTTAGTTTTTTGTAAGTACTTCAAGATGTTTTTCACTGCTATCTAGTGACCTTCACTAGGATTAGCTTGGTATCTTCTTGTGGCACTTAGAGCATAAGATACATCTAATCTAGTGCAAAGCATCACATACATGATAGATCCTATTGTTAAAGCATATGGGAACTTATCCACGCAATCTCTCTCTTATTGATTCTTTAGACACATGTCCGTGGAGAAATAGATGCCTTATGACATAGGCAAGTGTCCCTTATTGTACTCTATCATGCTAAAGCTTTTTAGCACCTTGTCTATGTATGTGGATTAGGAAAAACTTAGCAACCTTTTAGATCTATCTTTGTTGATCTTTATTCCTAGAATGTAAGTTGCTTTTCCCAAATCCTTTTTGGAGAATTGTTTGGACAGCCAAATCTTTGTAGATTGTAGCAATGGTATATCATTTCGTATGAGCAATATGTCATCAACATATAGCATTAAGAAAATTATGGCACTCCCATTAACCTTTTTATAGACACATGGCTCATCTTCATTTTTGATGAAGTCAAACCCCTTTTACAACTTCATCAAAATGGATGTTCCAACTCTGAGAAGCTTGCTTAAGTTCATAAAAGGATTTTTGAAGTTTGCACACCTTATTAACATTAGAATTCGATATAAAACCTTCAAGTTGTGTCATGTACACTTCCTCTCACAAGTTTCCATTAAAGAATGTAATTTTTACATCCATTTGCCATATTTCGTAATCATGGTATGCAACAATCGCAAGCAAAATCCTAATGGATTTAAGCATAGCAATGGCAACAAGGTTTCTTCAAAATCAATACCTTGTCTTTATTTGCAACCTTTTGCTACCAGCCTAGCCGTAAAGGTTTGCACCTTGCCATCTACATAGATCTTTCTCTTAAAGACCCACTTGCACCTAATGGGTTTTGTCCCTTTAGGTGGATCCACCAAAGTCCATAATTGGTTGGTATCCATGGCTTCCATTTCAGATTTCATGGCTTCTATTCATTTCTTAGAATTGATGTCCAACATCACTTCTTCATAGGTTGTAGGCTCATCATTTATGGGCAATGCATCCCTTTCCAAGAGAAATCCATTTCTTTTTGGAGTTTGATGTATTCTATTAGACCTTTTGAGTGGTAGTGCCTTTTGAGATTGTGGTTATAAATCAGATGTCATAATCTCAGGCTCAAGTTCCAATGGAATGTCAATTTATAGGTCTTGAGTTTTTTCGAGTATAACTTTACTCCCACTAGCCGTTTCATTTAAGAACTCTTTCTCAAGAAAAGTGGCATGCCTTGAGACAAATACCTTTTGCTCGATGGGATTATAGAAATAATATCCATATGTTTCTTTAAGATATCCCACAAATTTACATTTGTCTGATCTCGCTTCTAGCTTATCAGACATTGTACGTTTCACATAAGCAGTACATCCCCAAATCCTAGCATAAGACAAGTTGGGCCTTTTCCCACGCTATATCTCATATGGTGTTTTATCAACTAATTTGGTAGGAACCTTGTTCAGTATGCGAGTAGCAATTTTTAGGGCATATCCCCATAAAGATATAGGAAGATCTGCACGACTCATCATGGATTGAATCATGTCCAAAATTGTTTGATTCTTTCTCTTAGACACCCTATTGTGTTGTAGAGTCCCTAGAGGAGTCCATTCTGCGAGAATCCCATTTTTTTCAAATAATCCTGAAACTCTTGGCTAAGATATTCTCCTCCTTGATCAGATCTAAGAGTGAGAATACTTTTTCTAGTTTGTTTCTCAACCTCTGCTCTATATTCTTTGAACTTGTCAAAGGATTCAGATTTATATTTCATCAAATATACATAACCATACCAAGAATGGTCATCTGTGAAGGTAATGAAGTAGGAGTATCCTCTTTTAGCACTAGTATTCATAGGACCACATACATCTGAATGTACAAGTCCTAGCAACAGCCCAACTTGTTCACCTTTCTTGGTAAAAGGTGAATCGTTACCAAGGAAACAACACTCACATGTTCCATAAGATTCCCAATTAAATGGATCGATTCTTTCACACAAAAGGTATTCACGTCTTGTCACCAACAGGAATCCATTTGATTACGATATCACTCAGAAAGGCAAAACTTTTTCTGATTTTATGCGGTGCTTAACTTTGCATTAAACAACAAGGCTGAACATAAAGAATCGACACTTGAGGAGCCAGTTATCAATTCTTGAAGCATTAAAGGGAAAAATAAAAAACTTGAGGAAGAAAAAATAAATAAGATGAATGGATAAGAATGAAACGTCTAAAACCAAATTTGAATTTAAATTTTGGCACCTAACATTGATGAAGAATCGACACTTGGTGAAGAAAATGTTGATTCTTAGGAAAAACAATAAGCTCTAGACTTTAAGTGAGACAAGAAGAATCAACATCTAGAAAGGCAAGAATCAATTCTTAAACAAGAAGAATCAACACCTCAAGAATGAAGAATCAATTCTTAAAAAGTAGAAAGCTCTAGACTACTGAAGAATCAATTCTTAGTAGTTGTTAAACATAAAAAAATAAAAAAAACGACTAGTTTTTCCACCAAGTCATCCCCACTTGTTATAAACCTTTTTCAAGTATAAAAAGGGCTTTTTCAACACATTTTGGGCAGAAAAGGAGTTGAGAAAAAGATCATTTGGTCTAAAATCAAAAAAAAAAAAGAGGAAAAAAAGAGAAAAACCAAGCTAAAGCAAGCCACTCATATTCTTCAAAAAAAAGCTTATGAGCTATGTTTAAGCTTCAACTTCTTAGTGCTCTCACTCATATCTTTTGTAATAATTTCTTTGCTCTACCAAACTCCTCCTCCATGAACTCACATAGCAAAATCAACCTTCTAGAGGTGTATTTCCTTGAACTTTGTAAGAGAGAGAAAGGTTAAACCTTAACCTTTGCAAAGCAGTGTTGTAAAGGTTCTACCCTATACTTGAAAAGGTTAAGGTTATGCTTGATCCTTGAAAAGTAAAGAGGTTATGCTTGATCCTTTAAATAGTAGTGAGCTTATGCTTGATCTTTTGAAAAGTAGTGATGTTATGGTTGATGCTTAAAAAAGTTAGGGTTATGCTTAATCCATGAAAGGTAATGGATTGTAAAGGTTATGCTTAATCCATGAAAAAAGGTGGTTTGTAAAGATTATGCTTGATCCTATATATAGTAGTTTTCATAGTGAATTTCAAACTCCTCGGTGAGCAAAAGGAAAGGATGTAGGAACCTATGGAGAAGGCCAAAGCTTTATGGATGCTTTGTGTCTTGTCCCTTTTCTCAATGCTCTTTAACTTATGCATTTTGTTCTTAAGAAGCTTTCAGAAAATTGTTTATAGCTCTTTACTTTTCATTGCTCTTTACTTGTGCATTTTACTTTGCTGTGAACATATTTGAGTATTTGATTTTGAACTTGCGTCTTCTTCAACTCACTCTTCAAATCACCTTTGATTTACTTTGAAACACTTATGATTTTTAACTTGATTTGAAAAGTTCTTGAAAATCTGTCCTACTTTATTTCATTCTATAAATTACACTTCAAGTTATTTTATACTTTAACATACTTGTGCATTTCACCTTGAAAAGTTTTGAAAAATTTGTTTTCAACTTGTTTGATCATTAATTTGATTTCTAAATAATTTTTTATATATTTTAAAGTAAAAACAAATTTGAAAGCTTATCTTAAAGCTTGCCTTTTTTAGAAGTTTGATTTGTTGGAAAGATTCTTCTAGAAATCTAATTCACCCCTCCTCGTGGATATTTTCCTCATCATATTGAGCTAACATTCCTAACAATTAGTGAAATTATGGTTTATGCGCTTATTGAAATTCTTTATGCTTTCCTTTCTTGGTCACAGTTAAGTGGTGGTTAAATGGCTTTATGTATAACTTGATGGCTTGTGACCTTAGTGTCTCTTGAACTTAAATGTTTTAATGCTTACATTTAAAAACCTTTTTGATATAACAAAAAGGGGTAAAAGGTTTATGAGCAAATTTCAAACCTTGATACATATGTTGAGGGGGAGATTTTAAGTTTAACATCATTGCCAAACCCTTCTCACTTGAGCTTAAATGATTTCAGACAAAGGCTTGGAAACTAATAGAGTTAGAGGGAGACTTGAAAAGAGATCTCAAATGCAAATTATGCTCATGGTTTTGTCATATCAAAAGGGGAGAGATTGATAGCTTGAATATGAGTATAGTTTTGATTATGACAAAATAATTCAAAATTGTAATTGCTTTGCTTGAGTGATCCTTGACAAGTTTTTCAAACAATTAACTTTCATACATTTGTTCTTACATGATTACAAGCTTGTTTGTTTTCGTTGTGTGATTTCTTGAAGTTATTAACCTTTCACACAATCACTTCATAAATGGCTACAAGCTTGAATGGTTTTGTTGTATAAGCGCTTATGATTCCTCTAACATTCATCTTTGACATGTTAAAATTGCAAGATAAGTTCACAAGTAATGGAGATTATCTCAAAGCATTCAAAGATCATCAATCTCAACAACAAAGGTGTCTCCAGCCAAGAAGAAAACTCTTAACTCAACATTTGATCTCAAGAACAATATAGTTGAAGTCAAGTGCTAAAATGACAAGGAATCTTGAGGAAATAAAGCTCATGTCGATCCTATAAAAGCTCCAATTGATCCAGTGGTAGAAGAGATGTGAAAACTCAAAATGAGAAAGCCCCAATCCATCTTCCTCGAATGCCAATTGATTGTAGCACAACAAAGAATGGGAAATCAAGTTTTAAAGAGTTTTATTCGATCCCATTGAGCAATACTCGATACTTAAATAGTAGGCATGTGAAAATCTCAATTTCAAGGAGTCTTACTCAATCCCAAGGCTTAGTAATTGATTCTCAAGCAAAGAACTTCAAAGTTACACGCTCTTGGGAAGTGGATAAAGTAAAGGAAGTTTATACTCGACTAGAGACTAATTTGAAGATTTTAAAAAACAAGGTATCGATACTTTTCAAGTAGAATGTTTTCTACTTTCAAGGTCTCAATACCTTGGGTAAAGGTATCGATACATCCAGAATGCTCTCCTAAAGCATTTTGTTAAACAAGTATTGATATTTTTCCCCTTGTAACCAATTTTCCAACTCTTTTTAAGCAAAATCCAAAAAAGGAATTAAACTTTTGACTTCCTAACTCAATATCTAAACATCATTCAACCTAAAATACATGTTCAAACACTAGATCCTTATATCATTTTAAAACAAATGTATCATCATCCAAACAATCCATATTATACAATACAATTGTAATATTCACATGTCATGCCCCACGAATTATGCAATATATGACATGCTCATTTAATGATGTTTTAAAAACATGTGTCTAACATGAGATCCAAAACATGCAATGCATGTACAAAATGTGATGAGACACATAGGTTCAAAGCATGGCAAAGCATGTGGTTTCAAAATGTGACGATGCACGTAGGCTCAAAACATGTTAGTGACATGTAACCCATCAAAACGAGGCATGAAAAGTAAAAAAAACATGTTAGGGACCTATAACCCAAAATGATTCTGATATTCAAAACATGTTATGAACACATGAGTTATGGGGATGATGCACTCACGATAAGCGAAACATTCAAGCCACAAGATAGCCATTCGAAACATACAAAAAGTATGTGATTCAAATTAAAATTCATGTAAATCATAATCTAGCTCACAAGCTAAACACTTATCATACCAAAACATGCTAATAACGCGTGATCTCATTCACTATATTCTTAAAACATGCTAAAGGATATACTTCAAACATCATCCACAATCTGAACTCAATTCATATTTTGAAAAGTAAAAGCATTGAAAGGTTTGTTCCCCACAAAACCATTTTTATGCATATATAGGTATATATACATAACATATACGCATTGCAAGACCATATTCAAAACATGGTGACAATCATTATTCTATCCACAAAATTTGTATTTTTATCAAAATCATTCCCAATGCTATTCTAAACATCAAAAGCATTCACAATGCTATTTTAAACATGCTTATGTATTTATATAACAAAATACTTTCAAAACGCCATAACCACTCACTTGGATGATGCATGCCTTTTCCTTTAGCACCTTTCAACAAACACTCGACTTCTCCAAAAGCCAACTTTTCAAACAACACCTATGCAAGATTAATCCATTGTTAATACCTTGTTCTTTAGGTATAACTTTCATCAAAAACCATAAATCCTTTTACCAACTTCTCCTTTCAATCTTAAAACCCTAAATTAGCAACTAAAATCTAACCTAACTATAATTGTTATTCTTCAACTATTTAGGGGCTTAAGCAATTTTACCTTGGTGAGCTTGAGAGTACCAAATCCACTCCAAAACCTACATTTTAGAAAGTAAAACGAATTTCAATCATCCATAATTTCTGAAAATCAAAGCCACAAGTTTAGATGTTTTAGATGAGGAAACCTTACCTTTAAGTCTTTGAAATTAAAATTTAAACTTGGGTATGCTTTTGAAATGCTTGAATCCCTTGAAAATAATGAGGAAGAGAAAACAGAAAGGTTAGGAAATAGAGAGAAAATGTTTTTTTAACCATTTGGGGCAAAGTTAAAGGTTTTTAGGGCTTAAAATATTAGAGAAAAGTCTATTTCACCCTTATTTTTTTTCAATCTACATCGAAGGTATTGATACTTTTGGAATAAGTATCGATACTTTTAATATGGGTTTGAAGGTATCGAGGCTTGTTCACCCTATCTTGATACTTCATTCATAAGATGCATTTCTGGGTTTCAAGTATTGATACCTTATGAACAAGTATCGATACTTTTGTTCTAGAATACATTTTTCAAGACCAAAACCAAACCATTTGACCCTTTATATGTCCCAACTTTTAGATAAACTCTTTTGGAAACCAAAACACCCTTTTCTATATTGTAAATTTTCAAAAACATCATTTGGAAATCAATCTTTTGTTGCATGCTCACCAAGTTAAGTCACAAATTTAACCTTTCTCAAAGGTTGGTATTTCACAGACTCACTACAAGTAAAGAAGAGATGGCTGGTACTTTTCGTTCCTTGTTGCATAGAAGACACAATGCTAAATGTCTACTTAGCGCTCATCTCTTTACTAATTTCTGCCTTATAGCCACTTAACCTATTGGCACCTGTAAAACGAACACCTCCACTTTATGAGGTGCAAAACCCATCCAAATCTTCTCCCAATAGTTTGCATTCACACTATTACATGTCAAGACAATTCTATTAAAACATTTTACAAAGTAGCTACCACTTATCGAGCCTTTCCAAACCATTTTGTCTTCCATATCCATATGAAGATGGAACTCCAATGCAACATGGTGCAGGCGATTCCATTGATCAATCTCTCAATCAAAGAGGTTTCTTCTTAGATCAATCTTTCATTTCCAATCAGGGGTAGAGCCTCATATAAAAATTTTCAAAATTTTTAATATATTCTCTTAATGGCCCCTTCAATAATTTTTTATTTAATAATTAATACAAATAAAGAATAAAAAATTCCCACATGCTTCATTCAATTTTAAATTTTTTTATTTTTTAATTTATATTATTATTGTTATTTATATTTTTTATACTATTTGCTCATATATTATAAGTTTCTATAAATTTGTTTTTTCAAATTTTTATGAACCATCAACCATATTCTTTTTTTTTTTGTTATGTCACATGTGAGTTCCATCTTTTACTTGTCATGTTCATCTTTTTTCTATTATTTGAATTTATTTTTCATGATTTTAATCTTTAAAAATTAATAAATTATTATATAATCCTCAAATAAAAGATGTAGTGTTGCATTGTTGTTTAAAACTTTATCCATGTATCATTTTTTAATTAATCCTGGTTATGTAAGAGGAAATTATCTTGGGTTTATCTTTTTTATATGCTTTACGTTGTATATTTAGTTGAAAATAAATTATCTTAAATATAGTCTTTAAACAATCTTAATTATATAAGAGGAAATTATTAATCTTATATATCATATTTAACTATTTATATTTTATAAATTATAGTTTTATATTTAGTGTTATAAGTTTAGATAGAAATAAAATAAGAATATTAGATGTTGAATGCATTAATTTTTTTTTCAAGCTTGATTAAAGTATGAATAGGTTGAAAACATTTAACAAATTCTTTAAAAGAAAACATGTAAATTGTCTAAATGATTCTCCTACACTTGAGCTATTAAGTCTCAATACTTTAACTCACTAATGAAAGTAATGTGAATCAAGATGTCTAACACTCAATCCTAAAGAAATGGATTATTTCAATACATAATTTTTTATTCATAAATTTGAATTCAGAAAATATAGCCAAGCATAACTTTCCTAAAAAACTATTGTAAGTTTTTTTTTTATTTACATGTTATATAAAATTATTTTCTATTAACAATCTTTTGATTATTGATTAAGTTCAATATATTAATTTTTAAAATTTTTAACTTTTATTTGTCTGTCTTTGACTCTCTAACAAAAATTGACTAGTTTTGTCCCTATTTCCAATTGTTCTTTTCCCATAAGTCGAATTCATTTATTTTTCCTATATTATTGACTATAAGTACAAAAATTGTAGGAAACTCTTATCTAAGGAGCATACTTTTGATCCATTCATGGGTACAAAAGGATATGCTCCTTCCATTCCCCACTACGTATCCATTCCTTTAGTAACACATGGAAAGTATCCATTATTTCGAGAAAAGAGGACTAACCATGTTACGCCATAGGGTTGATACCCTCATACCACCCTTTCAAGGCTGACAATAAGTTTGAAATATTGGGATCACTTTTCTCTGCTATAATGGTTCTCCAGAGACTACTTTTTTTAATTACCACATCTCTATATTTATTTTTTAAGCAAAGTTCTACCGTTAATGCGTAAATCAATCACTCCAAATACACCGTAGTCTGTATAGTTGCAAATCGACTCCGAATTAGCGAAATATATGTTCATTTTTAGTAATGACCCATTCCATAGGAACGTTCTTTGTATTTTTTATTACTTTAATAATCAAATATAAATATAAGCACGACCTAGGACAGGTTGGATTTGGGCTCAACTTTGTATTTCTCTTTTATTATTGTGAGACATTGACATTTGTTGACATGCATGGTCATGAATGTCGACTGCTTTATTGGAAAAAAAAAAGACACCACTTAACAACTGACCCTAACAAACAGAAGTGTTAATCTTTCCAACAATTTGCGCCCCCCTCCCCCCGCCCACTAAATGATGATCCCTCTATAAAAGGAAGGAGTCTGGCCATCGGGAGCCATTGATGATCGAACAAAACATTCAAACAAACATTGCAGCATGGCCTCTACAGATTCAATTATCAGTATTTCTTCTATAAGAAAAGGGTCAGCCCATCCGAGTGCATCAAGGAGAACCCTCCAAGTAACTGAAAAAGATAATGAATGGTTCATTGAGATTCGTGATGCCTTCAACCCTGACCTTGAGAGCGACTATGAAATGCCAATGCCTGTTTGCATCTGTCTGATGCCCAAGCCTCTTGTCCATGTGAAGCCGGGAGCCTACACGCCCCAGCTAATAGCATTGGGACTTTATAACCATTTCCAGCCTGAGCTCTATGAGATGGAGCATTACAAGCTTGCTGCTGTAAAGAGGGCAATCACGCCAGTATTCCAGCTCTCCGTATTTGAAAACCTCATTGAAGAGATTGTCACGCAAGTGCCATATATCTGCAAGTGTTCTCGTGGCTTGACTGCTCCTAATCATGATATAATATCTTGGATAATGGCCGTTGACGGGCTTTTCCTGCTTGACCTGCTTAACACTTTCACCAACAGAGGAGAAATTTCTCAACAGTCTACAGGGAAGAAGCAGCCTGAGGCTTATGCCTTACTTAAAGTTGTACTGAAGCTCGAGAACCAGATTCCCATGTTCGTTTTAAAAATGATCCTGGAAAAGATCTATTACGACTTCCCCGGCCAACTGTTGTATGACATGTTGAAGAAATTTTGTGAGGAGGTCTCTCCGATCAAATTGCAGTGGAGTACTACTACTCGACCGTTGGACAAAGTCTTAGAGCACCGACATTTGTTGGATCTTCTGTATCATTCTATCACGTTTAAGAAGGATAATGGCGAGACTCACCCTGATGGCTTAACCAAAGAACGCTCCTGCCTCCCATCAGAGGCTTCGCCTCCCATTGGCGGACCAATTACCTGTGCTGTCGTCTCTGACCTATTGAATATGTTGTCGAGTCTGAAACTTGGTAAAGTGTTTAAGTTAATTACAAAGGTACTGGGGCTCATCCACATACCATCCATGGCATTTTTTAAAGGGAAGAAAGTTCTGATTCCTTCGGTGTCGGAACTCTGCCGCGCTTGATTGTAGTTCTGCCCCACAGATGGTGGCACTGCCAATGTTAGATTCGACGGTAACACCAAGACATTTTACCTTCCTGTTATCACTTTGAAGCATACGTCAGAAGTGGTAATGAGAAACTTGGTGGTCTACGAAACTATGGCTAAGTCAAAGACCAAGTCATTGAATTTCAAACGATACACCGAACCGATGAGCGCGATTGTTGATACCATCGAAGACGTTGAGCTGCTTAAGAAGGCCCGAGTCCTTACCACAGTCCCTAATAAACAAAAAGAGGAGGCCATAGCCCTTGAGAGTGAAATTTTAAGTGATGCTGAGATAGTGGAAACCTTTAACGAGATGACAAAAACAATGGAGTCAAAAGATTGGTTCATCTACGAAGCCATTAGAGAAGCTAACAAATGTTACAATAACACCGAGTAGGTGAAGGCTTATAGGCTGATGAAGAAGCACATCTACACTTCCTGGAAGATTCTTACGCTTTTTGCTTCTCTGCTAATCTCGTTGCTGATGGCCTTGCAAACAGTTTGCGATGTCTATAGCTGTCCTGGTCTATTCCATACAATCAAGAAGACATGGAGGCTTGATTGTATTAGGTGTCTTCTTTTCTGTCTTCCCCACTTAACGCGTCAGCGATGTTCCTCCGGCATGGATAGGTTTCAAGTCTGATTATGTTCTTTTTCAAGCATAATTAAGTACCATGTTGGCTTTAAGGTGATGCTTTTTAACATCCTACAATAATTCTTTTTTTTTAATTTTAATAAGTATTGCCTTTTACATGCCATTATCAATGAACATGAACATTGTCGTGCTAGAAAATTTTTCTATAGGTATAATTGACAAAAATTATCCCAGTCGTGATTAGATGGATGTCACTTGTCACATGTTCTTTTTTTATTGGCATTGAGGAAAAAAAATATATTACAAAAAAAGCACCCATTGTAAGGAAAATAATGTTCTTAGCATTTCTTTACAGATTCCAACCCTTAAACAGTCCATTCTTCTACAGATTAAAGAAAACAAAAACTAAAATCAAGGAAAATAAATAATAGTGTATTGTTGGAAAATGGTACATATACCCTACAGTGTTGCCAGCTCTTGTGCCCCTCTTGCAGAAGGCCAAGCATAATTCAAGGAAACAACCCTGATCAAGGAAGCCCTCATCAGCCATATACAAGCTCGCTTCCCCCCAACAACCACCATTGTCAATTATAAATCTTATCTTAAATATGAAAAAGCCCTCAATGCAAACCCATTGATGGGCAGTGGCCGCCAAAACAATATTCTATTCTTATTTGTGAAATTTAAAATTACCACATATGTATAAAATTACTAATTAATTTTTCATATCTTGCAACCTAAATATATAGTTTTTTCTATTGAAAAACAAAATTGTAAAACACTGACTTATAGCTACTACAGTACAATTTAAAGATTTCGAAAATTCATCTATAAGTGTTGAGGAATTGGACCATATCTATGGTTTTATTCTTGTACAAAAATAGATAAAATTAATTAAATGACCCCTCTTTTAAGCTTTTTGTGAAACCTCAACCTTTATAGATGCGTAACTCGAGGTGGAACTTATGTTTAAAGGTTTAATTTGAGCTAATGATGCTAGTTTTATGTTACTTATAATTATTTTATGTCATTATAGGAGTAGGATTCAAAAATAATTTCAATTGGTGAAGAAAGATGCATAATGGATTGTTGCTCTATTTGCATATATTTCAGTTTTTCAAGCATATCTCCCACTGAAGAAGTCAAAATAACATGATTTTTAGACCATTAGAAAGCTAAGAGGTAGGGCCACAACTTTTATGTTTACCACTTTATCCAGTTTTGAAGGAAAGGTGGTCAAAATCTTTGTTTAAGTGGAAGTATTGTGCTAGAAAAACAGATTCAGACAGAACATTTGAATGCCGCAGTACTGGAAATTGAGAGCCGCGGCCCTGAACCTAATTTCTACAAATAACAAGTTTAGGGGATTTTTGAAGCTTGGACTTCTGAGGGATACTTAAGGGACCTCTTTTAGCGGATTTTGAACCTTTTCCCAATGTCAAAAGAGTAAAAAGATTGCACAAGAAAAGGAGGAAAACAAGTGACCTTGTTAAGGGCATTATTGTAATTGCATGAGAAATTAGATAAGCTTTAACTATAAAGATCTCATCTCTTCCAGCAACTTTTACAATTCTCTAGCAACTTTTTCTTCCTCTTCCCATCTCACATTTCTCTCCTTTTCCATGAAAGTTTCTTTCAAGCTTCCATCACTCTCTCAAACTAACCTCAATTTTCGTGCTTTACACACCCTGTTGTAGGGTTTTTCCTAATCTTTTACTCCTTCACCTTAAACAAACCCTTAAAAAATCTTTTTTCAATACTTTCTCTCACCAGCTGAACTTTGTAGAGAGAAAGAGAGAGAGAGAGAGATTTTTCATGATAGCTTGAGAATTCTTGGGAAGAAATTTCATTACAATCTTCCAAGGTGAGTGATGAATTAGGATTGGTTTTGAGTTGTTGATGATGGCTAGTAATTAGAGTTATGAGTTCTGCTATTTGCTAAATTGTTTATCTATTTCTAGTGTTACTAAAGCAGAGAAATGGAATAGCCAATCTATTGGTAATTGGATGGTAGATAGGAAGGGCTATTGAAGCTTGATTTGGGAAACAACTTTTGGAGTGATATTAATGTAAATTGGATTGGCTGTGATGTTTTTGTGCATGGTAGGTTCCAACAAGGCCCCTCAGCCCCATTTGGACCATTAGGGAAGTTAGAGTCGATTAAAGGTTCAACAATTACCGGTGAGTGAACTTGCATTAAAAGGTTTTAGGATATACGCATATAAGTTTGATTGAATCCCCTCAAACATTTTATTTGGTTCTTTCTTCAAAACTTGCACAGGAACAAGCCCTTATAAAATGTTTTCATGTTATGAGATGGATAGTGTGATCAATTCATATGTTTCTGTATAATGTTGATATATATATATATATATCCTAAATGGTACCATTGTGTGACAAATGCAACCGTGCATGTGTGGGGTGAGTTTGCACTTGCCAGTGATGACGGTGGTGAGGGAGGTGGATGGTGATACTGCCCGTGTGCACGATGTGGGGGGATGTACACAATGGCATTAATTGTGCACGATGTGGAGCGATGCACACGATGACTCCAGCTATGTGCACGATGTAGGGGGATGTACATGAGCTGGGTGAGATGGGTGTCCGGCTATGTGCACGATGTGGGGGGATGCACATGCCTGGGTGAGATGGGGTGGTATACGAATTGATATATGCTTAAGTATATGTACATGCAATAGAAAGATCATGATTATAATATGTGATTGTATGGAATGATGAATCTTGAAAATTTTCCAATTACTTGCAAATTGATTTTATTGTAGCGAGAAATAGTTTGTTTATGCTGCCTTGCTTGGATGATTGCTGGAAATTTCCTCTTTTTCCAACTTCATGCTGAATATGGTTCCTTCATCATTAAATGATTTAATAACCAGGGGTTTAATGGAGGGATTTTAATAAGAACTTGAACTAAGTTGCATTATTTTCGAATAAGTTCATCATGATTATCAACTTTCCTTATTGTTGCTTGTTCCCTTCCTTTGTTCACTCACTGGGTTTATACTCACTGTTTTTAACTTTATGTTTTCAGATCAAGAGGCAGCCAGTAACTAGGTTGAGGTGTCGTCGTAGATTCGTATCCTTGGTAGGTTCTTGGCATTCCATAGCTGTACCTTCACCTTGGTCACTCTGCTAGAAGCCCAAAGTCATTTTTATTTGTAAATATGTATATGTGATGTAAAGTACTAAGATGTATGCCTTAGACCATATATGTATATTTTGATTGGTAAGCTATCATGAATGGCAATGGTTAATATTATTTTGGGTTAATATAAATGCAGTTTTGATTGCTATAGTTTATTAGTAAAGTACTTAAAGGGTAAAATTATGAGATGTAACTTTCAGAATAATTAATGGGATGATGAGCAGGATTACATAAATAGGCTTGCTTGGGCTTAGTAGACTATGTCTATTGAGTCCATGCACCGATCACAGCTCAAAAATCAGATCATGACAAAGTTGGTATCAGAGCCCTAGGTTGTCTAGATCCTAGGACTTCCTTTTTGTTGGCCCAGCGGAGTGTCGAGTCTTTATGTGGAAACTTCGGTTGTCAAGTGTGAACTACGACACATTTTACAACCAAGGGACCACATAGATTCTCTATCTTAGAAACCACCTTTTTTCCTTAAGTATGATTATAAATAATACTTAATAACAGGTGTTTGCTATTGTCTAGGTAAGAATACTGCCTAAGACACGAGCTGCCTCAAGACAGATGGGGGAGCAAGATGCTTCTAATGAGATGATAGATAGGCAACGGGCATCCACCCTTAGGAGGCAAGGTAGACGTGGTAGGGCCACAAGGTCGATGAGGGTGGATACGTTTATGGGTAGGCGAGAGGAAAGACAATCTTCGGGTGATATGGATAGACAACCAACTGGGGGCATTACCATCGAGGACTTAGTGGCAGGCCTGTAGGGAGTTAATCGGGTTGTAGAGATGATGGCAGCCCGAATGGATGATATACAAAGAATAGTGGAGGGGAGACCTACAGTACAAGAATCCCTTCATTCCCAAGGGCAGGCCGAACGCTAACATCTTGAGGTTAAGAAGGGTCATTTAGAGATTTCTCTTCCTAATTTGTCAAGCTTAAGCCTCCGTCATTTTCAAGGTCTGATGCATAGGAGAAACCCTAGATTTTCTTAGATAAAATGGAGAAAATTTGTAACGCCTTGGGATGTTCCAGTGTCTGATCAGTCGAGCTAGTCGCCTTCCTATTAGAAGACGTGGCGCAATAGTGGTATAGCTCCTTATGTAGAGGCAAACCAACGAATGCAACACCATTGACTTGGAGTGAGTTCAGTACAGCCTTCTTAGATCGATTTTTACCACTTAGTGTACGTAATGCTAGAGCTAGAGAGTTTGATGCTTTAGTCCAAACCTCGAGTCTGACGATGTCAGATTATGACATAAAACTCACACGGTTGTCTCGATATGCGCCTTATTTAGTTTCTACAGAGGATATGAAGATTGAGAGGTTTATGGATGGGTTAGTGGAGCCATTGTTTAAGATTGTGGCATATTGAGATTTTAATACCTACTCCGCAGTAGTGGATTGCACCAGCGGATTGAGATGAGGACTAGTGAGAGTAGGGTTGCAAGGGATAGAGCAAAAAAGGCCAAGATAAAGGGTTATCAAGGTCGTAAGATTTTAGCGGTGGTATTTCATCTTCTAATTGTCAGGGCCCACAAAGGGACTCACGATTGCCCCAAAAGGGGAGTGACGTGACTAGTGTCAATGTTGGACCAGGGTAGAAAACTTTTAATGGAGGAAGGCAGCAAGATTCTAGATAGAGTAGTCAAGTTATCCACCCTTGTGATACTTGTGGGAGACGACATAGTGAACGATGCTTATGTACTACGAGATTTTGTTATGGGTGTGGTCAATCTGGACATATTAGGAGGGATTGCTCGATGGCTCATCAATCCCAAGTTCTGCTCGCAACTCTACCCAGCCAACCTCATCTGATTGGGAGGCTAGTAGATTAAGAGGTAGAAGTGCTGTTACTTCCTTTTAGGGTAAGCTTTCTGGGTTAGGACGTCAAAGTTTCGTCGATAGAGGCCAAGCGAGGGTATATTCTTTAACACCCCAAGAGGCTTAGACATCCAATGTAGTGGTTTTGGGTACTCTTTCCGTTTGTAATATGGATGCTCAAGTATTGTTTGATCCTAGTGCTACCCATTCTTTTATTTCTCCATGTTTTGCACTTCGTTTAGGTAAGGATCGTGTTAGGAGAGAAGAACAATTGGTGGTGTCTACTCCTTTAAAGGAGGTATTTGTGACAGAATGGGAATATGAATCCTGTGTAGTTTGAGTCAAGGACAAAAACACATTGGTGAATCTAGTGGTGTTAGACACCTTAGACTTTGACGTGATCTTGGGAATGGATTGATTATCACCTTGTCATGCCAGTGTGGATTGTTATCATAAATTGGTTAGATTTGATTTTCTCGGTGAATCATCATTTAGTATTCAAAGGGATAGGAGTAATGCTCCAACCAATTTGATATCATACTTTGCACAAATCTTGCCTGATTTCTTCTTTACCGAAGTTAGACGAGGTAAAGAATTAAGGGGTCCAAAATCATTCTTTTCTGACTTCTTTCTCTCCCGTCATTAACAAAAGGAGTGCTAGCTATACTTTGTATCCTATTATATTAAGATTTATGCCATGCTTTCTTTTTTTGTTCATTTTTCATATTTTTATAGTTTTTAATGCTTTACTGATGGGTTGGGTTTTTTGGAGTTAAGCCGATTTTCTTAATTTCTACGACTATTATCCTGAATATGGGATACAAAAGCTACTACTTTGATTGGAAAATGGAGGAAACAGCCTCTTATGCGTATAAAAGATTAAAAAAAAAAATCCTCAACTTGTTGCCTTGGCCTTCTGGTTAAAAACTTCAAGGAAAAAAAAAACAAAAGTAAACGAAGAAAGAAAGAACATTGGCCTGGGAAAGAAGAATCTACTTTGAGTCTTTAGCATCACTCTGTCCAAGAATTTTAGCAACCATACAAGCAAAATGCTTACAACATGTTGGTTAACGAAATGAAATATAAGAGAATAGAACATTAATTTATTTTTTTTATTTTATTTTTTAAATAGTAATAATTTATAAATTATTTAAAATATTAATAACTTATAATTTAAACAAATATATGATTATTTTACTTTATTCTTTATTCTTTATTTTTACAATATTAAAATATTAAAAATTTGCAATTAAAATTTTAATTTATTGAAGTATTAGTTTTTAATAATTTATAATTAAAATTATAAACTTTGTTACTTTTTTTTCATTTTGATTTTTCTATTTTTTCTTCTCTGTCGGTAGATCACCGGAGATGTGGATGGCGTAATGGACTGTTGATCTATCACTTTTTGTGATTGGATCTGGTCACTACATAGTCAGATCGACAAAAATGTCAGATTTAGTGCTTGCTCAGTCGTAGTTGGCTATGGAGGCACTAGTGCCACCGTTGCCATTGCCACCCTCCACTATCCTTTGGTGGTGGAGGAAATTTAGGGAGAGATAAAGAGAGGCGGATCAAAAGAGAGAGAAAGAAAAAGAGAAAAATGAGAGAAAAAAAAACTTTTTATATGGTAGGGTTAGTAAATTCTTAAAATTAGCAAAGGTATTTTTCTTCAAAAATTTTTTTGACTCTATTCCGCAAAGGATGAAATAATTAAATACCAAAAGTGCCAATAATATTTGTTATGTGTTTTTAAGGAATAACCATTGCATACCATAAAGACAAACCAAAGAAAAAGAATAGATGTCACTTAAAATTAGGGGAATGCCAAACCAGCCCTTAGTATTTTAAGCAGCAACGTTGGATAATTATGGCTTATTGATTTTTTACAAAACCAGCTGCTCAGTGTCTTCAATATCAACTTATCATATGTGACTCCAACTCTATTTGATAATCAGTTTTAGATTTCAATGAAATTTTATCTCTTAAGAGTTTTTTTAATGACCTGTTAAAAGTTATTTAGTGGTTAAATTTAGAGTTACCTTTTGTTATCATTGGATTTTAAAATATAATCTTTATGTATTTTGGTTCATGGAATAGAATGCAATGAATAGGATATGTAATCTGTGAAAATAGAATAAAATAGAAATAGGATGGAAATTTTATTATGTAATTTAGTTGATGGGATGGAATAAGGTAGGAATTGCTATTATGACTTATTGCAATGTTTGATTGGTCAAAATAATTTTGGAATAACAAAAGAATAGATGATAAAAAGATAAAAATACCCTTTAACATAATATATGATTATCTATTTTATTTTATTTCATTTTTTAAATATTGATAAGTTATAATTTATTTAAAATATTAATAATTGATAATTTAAATATTAACATTTTTAAATATTATATTTGTTTATAATTTTAAATATTATTATGATTAAAATATTAATAATTTAAATATAAATATTTTAATATAATTTAATTACTAATATTTTAATTAATAATATTTTATTTATAATTTAATATTATTNTAATATATGATTATCTATTTTATTTTTAAAATATTAATAATTTATAATTTATTTAAAATATTTATAATTGATAATTTAAATATTAACATTTTATTTATAATTTAAATATTAATAATTTTAATTAATTTTACTTTTCAAAAAAATAATTTTAATTAATTTTTAAATTTAAAATATTAATTGTTTATAATATATAATTAAAAGCTTAAACTTTTTATTTTCAATTCTTTGTTTTCTTTTTTTTTTTTATCTTCACTTATAAGGGACATTTTTATCTTATTTATTTTAGAAGCCATTCCCCACCAATGAAATAGTAAATACCACGAGGGTTGGGATGAGCTACCTATTTCTGCCTTTACACCTTTACAGAAATGTCTCCTCGCCAATAATCTATCTTATAACTTTTTTGAGCAGGTGAAGCCGTTTCCTAGGCCTAGTTTTAAAGCAGCTTTTGCTTACCCGGTAAACGAAAATGCCTATGAACTTTGTATTAAAATTTATTTTCTTGCCTTTTAACTATTTGTGCTTTTGCATGTTTCCTACGTTTTCTCTTTCCCAGCAATGTATCTTACATATTTATCTTTCAAGCCTGAGGGTTTAAGAGGATGGTTTATAACATGAGCAATGGTCCTCGTGTATGGTAGGCAGTGTCTTACTCTCTTGTGTGGTCATTGTGTTCACTTTTCTTCTTTTCTCCTAGTATTTTAATGTATTATGTTGGGAGAGAGAAATGAATATGTTAGGAGAGATTCTGGCACAAGATGAATGAACGGTATAACTATGCTCTCTTTTTGGTGTCGACAACTAAGCAGTTGTATCATATTGATTATGTTGGCAGTTTATGATTGTTATTTTTTATCTTGTAATAATATTTAAATCATTGGCCTAGCAAAAACAAAATCTTACATTTACCTTAGACAGATAAAAAAAAAAAGCTGCTAATTAATTATAGGGTACCTATCATCACAACTCCTCCAAGTTGGGTAAATGAAAAATTTGAAAATGCCTATGAAATTTATCTATGATCATGAAATTTAAATTAAGTATTTATGCCATCCATAAGATTTTCTATCCGCACAATCCATGTTCCACAATAGTAAATTTCACCAACGTCACCTCCATATTCTTTGTTATTATAAATTAGTTATATTCCAATTTTTTCCTCGGAGGATGGCTGGGTCTTACTTTTTGTACATACACTCTTGTCCTGTTTTCTTTGGGTTTGCATATTGCTGTGATAAGTCTTATTTCTGATGGAATAAATATACATCGATCTTCTGCTTTTCAAAAAAAAAATTATATTCCTATTTGAACACAGTACTTTTGGTAAGTTCAGATAAAAAATATGTTATCTGTAATCTTTTACACCTGTTTGTCATTTCCATTTACTCTTGTACTCAACTAAGCGTGGGTAACAAAAAATTTTCTTTTAATCAAGTACGTTATTAATTTTTCTCATGCATTTTAGCTAGTAGGGCTTGTGCATATGTCAAAATGTGCCTCCTTTTCCAACAAAGTATCTTATATATTTTTGCATAGGTGATACAAAAATCTCCGAGTTCTGCCTCTCTAGGGCTTGACGAAGAGGCCTATCTTTTGAAAGTGCCTCATCAACTACGGCAGGTAAATGAAAGTGCCTATGAACCACAACTAAGTTCAATTGGTCCTTATCACCACGGTAAGCAGCACTTGATTGAGATGGAAGTGTACAAAAATCGTTGTTTACAAAAGATTCTTAAGAGAGAAAGCAAGCATAGATGTTACGAGGCAGTCGACTTTAAACGAGCTCGCAAATGGTATTCCCCATCCTTCTTGAATGATATTGAAGCTAAATTTCAAGAAATAATGCTAGTTGATGGTTGCTTTATTGTTGAGCTATTAAGGCAGATGGTAACAGGTGAATATGATGATCCTATTTTCAAAAAAGAGTGGGTCCAAAATGCCTTACTTGGCGACTTGTTGCTATTCGAAAATCAACTTCCTTTCTTTGTGTTAGTGGGCTTGTATCACGTGATCAAGGATCCAACAGATGGAAAAGATTTCGCTTGCCAGGCTTTTTCTGTTCTTTCTGATTTCTTGCCAGGGCCAGGGACGTGGAAAGAAAACCCTCCTACCATCAAAGATACCGACGATATCAAGGACCTACTAAGCTTACTACATGATAATTGGTGTCCTTCTCCTCAAGGAATAAGGCGCCATCAGGATTACTATAGAACAAAAGATGAAAAAGCAAAGGCAGGAGAAGAAGCAAGAGAAAAGGTGGCCTAGAAAAAAAATGGAAATTCACACCCTGTGGCGTAGAAGAGCCAAAAGAAAAAAAAATCCAAGGCGACGTAGAGAGCGGTGTGACTATCACATGCTGTGCAAGAGAAAAGGAAAATTTAAGAAAAGGCCTATTGGAATGGCAATCCTTACGTTGTGCAACAGAGCTGAAAGAAGCAGGAATCCAATTCATGAATAGCACCGGAGAGAGCGGTGTGAACAGTTGTTTCATATAAGCTTTACAGACGCGACAATGAAGATTCCAACCTTTGTGGTTAACGACGATACCGAGCGTCTCTTTCGTAACCTCATTGCCTATGAACTATATGAGGAAGGTTCAACTTATGTCATTGATTATGTCACGTTGATGGATAACCTTATCAACTCAAGCAAGGATGTGCAATTGCTTCGTTTCAGTGAAGTAATCGAAAATATGTTGGGTGATGATGAAGCTGTTGCTAAAATGATTAACAAACTTCGTGACCATGTTATCTTATGCGGTGATACCTTTTATTATGAGGAGATATTTGTCGACGTGAAGAGGCATTGCGCAAGACGTTGGAACACATGGAAGGCGAAATTAAGGCATGATTATTTTAACAGTCCATGGGCACTCATCTCCTTTATTGCTGCTCTTCTCGCTATCCTTCTTACCATCGGACAGTTTATAACTGCACTCATTCCTCTTGTAAAATAATGGATTGCAGGCAGGCTTGAGGCTTGGTGGTTGTAAAATATGGTAAACTAAAGCTCATGCGCTTCTTGCCTTTTAGTTGTTCTTGTTTTTGTCTCCTTATGTTTTTCTCATTGTTGTTAAGTTTAGCTATTTGGTTTAGTTACTTTCAGTTTTTCCCTTTGAGTTTGTCTCAGTTGTATTGTTCTCGTTATGTTTATGGTGATACATCTACTTTGTACTTTCTTCGTATATTCAATAAAGTCTTTTATTTGCCAGCAACAAAAGAACAAAAACTATAGTTCATGGGTTAAATTATTACACATAATATAAATGGTTTATCATAAGGATGGTTGTATAAGTAATTGCTTAAATAAATGCTTGCCCTTAATTTGCAATTTAATTTCTAACTAGAGATAGAAATTACTCATTCCGTCTGATATATATGTTATATTTGCATATTTTTAGTTGTTCTAAATTAATATCTTATTTGGAAAAGTAAAAAAAAAAAAAAGAAAGATCGTTCTTACTTTTCCTTATTAGCTTTAACTATAACTATTCACTTTTTTTTTTTGTCAAGATAAGTTGTGAAAGAAAATTCATAATCAATGAAGTCAAAAATCCACCTTTAAATTCTTTAAATTTTGTATAAAGTTAAAATTAAAGACAAATATGAAACGAAAGAATTATAATCTTCTCGAAATTCAAAACTTCTTTTTGAAAGGAAGGGGAGTTGCACATTTTTTTATGTGTTAAAATTAAATTAAATTTTGTGTACATTATGTGTTGGATCTTTGAATATTTAAAAAAAGTTTAAATTTTATTAGGATAATCTTAAAATGTAGCTTTTCAAGGCATGTGTTAATAATAGGTTCGGTCATATTTTTTTACAATAATCTCAACTACTGCCAACATTCTCGTACACTAAATTAATTCTTATTAACACTCTTAACCGAAGATTTCTTTTCTACAAACAAAAACTAAACAAAACTTTTGATAAATTGCAAGCTATTTTGTATCCCACCCTAAGTAAGAGCCCAAGAATGTAATTGTCTTTTTCGTAAATTTTGTATATTCATGTAAATTGCTTGTATAGTCAGAAGCAATGGATTGTAATAAATCTAAATTGTGGTATGATACCATGAATGATGAAATAAATTCTATGGTGAATAATCAAGTCTGGGATATTCTAAAGTTATCTAATGGGTCGAAGGCCATTAGTTGTAAATGGATTTTCAAAACTAAGAAAACTCATTAGGCAACATTGAGAGATACAAAGCAAGACTTGTTGCTAAAAGATTCACAGAAAAGGAAGAAATTGACTATCAAGAGACCTTTTCTCCTATGTCTGGAAATGGTTCTTTCTGTATTATCATAGCATTGGTTACCCATTCTGACTTAGAATTACATCAAATGGATGTGAAAACGGCATTCCTCAATGGAGATTTAGAGGAAGAGGTACACATGAAACAACCTGAAAGGTTTATTTCTGATCATGGTGAATATTTGGTTTGCAAGCTTAAGAAGTCTATATATGGACTTAACCAGGCCTCTTGTTAGTGGTACTTAAAATTCCATAATGTAATTACTTCTTTTGGTTTTATAGAGAGTGTTATGGATCAATGTATATACCATAAGGTTAGTGGGAGTAAAATCATCTTTTTGGTTTTATATGTGGATGATATTTTACTTGCAACCAATGATTTGGGGTTGTTGCATAAGGTAAAACAATTTCTCTCCGAACATTTTGATATGAAAGATATGGGTGAGGCATCTTATGTCATTGGCATTAAGATTCATAGGGTCAGATCTCAGGGCCTTTTGGGATTGTCTCACGAAGCCTATATCAATAAAGTTTTTAAGAGATTTTGGATGAAAGATTGTTCACTCAATGTTGCACCCATTGTGAAGGGTGATAGGTTTAGCTTGAAACAATGTTCCAAAAATGATCTTGAAAGGGAAGGGATGAAAAATATTCCATATGCTTCAGTTGTTGGGAGCCTAATGTATGCTTAGTTTTGTATTAGACTAAACATTACATTTGCAGTTGGAATGTTGTGAAGTTATCAAAGCAACCAAGGATTAGACCATTGGAAAGCTGCAAATAAGGTCATGAGGTACCTTCAAGGAACAAAAGATTTCATACTTACATATAGTCTTTCCAATAATCTAGAGGTAGTTGGATACTCAGATTCAAATTTGCTGGTTGTGTTGACTTTCGTAAATCAACATTTGGATAAATCTTTATATTTGCTGGAAAAGTTATATCTTGGAGAAGTACAATGCAATCTCTAATTGTTACTTCTATCACGGAAGTAGAGTTTGTTTCTTGTTTTGAGGTGACATCACAATATATTTGGTTGAAGAGTTTCATTTATGGGCTTCAAGTTGTTGAGTCTATCTCGAAGCCATTAGAGTTGTATTGAGACAATTCATCAACTATGTTCTTTGCTAAGAATAATAAGAGTGAAAGTAGAAGTAAACATTGACATTAAATACTTAGTTGTTAGAAAGCACATAAAAGCAAATAAAGTGCTCACTGAGCATATTCACACTAAGCTAATGATTGCAAATCCTCTAACAAAGGGCATGCCATCAAAGTTGTTTAAGGATCATGTTTTACAAATGGAACTTTGTTATGTCTTTTTTTTTTTATAATTAGGGAAGGGAGGATTCGAACCCTGCTTTTTAGGCAAGGGGATTATGCTGCAACCAATGAGACAGATGCTTGGGTGCATCTTGTCACATATCGTTTGAATTAAGACGTTAGCATATTTTATTGTGAAACTTTGAATTTTTAATTGTTTTCTCTTTTCAAATTGAGAATAACAATTACCTTTGAGAACCTCGAATAAACATTTGAGGTTTATTCATAAAATTATATACCACATATTGAGCTTTTTGCAAAAAATGATTTTTGCATTGTAATACATGGAAGGTAATACTTGTTTTTAAAGGACTTACAACCATGATTCTTGTAATTTATTCTTTTTGTTTTAAGCATTTGGGTAATTAAACTAATTTATTGTGTAGATATTAAAATAACAAATGTTTGGATCAAGTGGGAGAATGTTGGAATTCTAGATTTGATTTAAATTTAAAATTCAAATATGGTTCTATCACGTATTTGTTATTATCTAGCAAAAATTTATCTTTCACATTTAAGTATATGACAATATTAGTTTAAGTGATATAGATAAAATCTATTTTAAATTCTAAATAAAGATATCCCTTAAAGTTTGGGAGATATTAGATTTCCTTGATGGGAGGAAGTCTATAAATATATATCTTATGATGTACCAAAAAAATAATAGATATCTTATGACTTCCTTGACACAACCAATTCATTAACCATGTATCTATCGTAGTGAATTACACTGGCTCAGAAGATCTCATAAAAAAAGTTTTTTATTTTATTAATTAGAAGTTAGTATCAATTTCTATTTATTTCCATTGTTATATTATTTGTAAATATGTTTGAGTAAGATTTAACATGTACATGTACATGTAGTTCGAGAATTTTATAAGTAGGGTCGGGAAGAATTTAAAGCAGATACTTCATTTATAACCCAACCAAAACAAATAAAGTTCCCACTCAACGATAACCAAAAAATAGTAAAAAGTCTTATTCTTAATTCTTTACTTCTATAACGAAACTATGGAGGACATGGAAACAAGGTCGACAAAATTTTTTGTGATTCCTCCGATGGAAGAGGAGAGAGGAGATACTTTACGTCAATCTTCCCGGTTTCCTTTATCATCTCTAATGGAAGATTAGGTAAATAATTAAGGTCCAAAATATCTCTTTTCTGACTTGTTTCTCACCCCTTATAGACAAGGGGTTGCTATGGGTTTTATCCTATTATATTAAGATTTATGCCATGCTTTTTTTTCTCTTCTTGTTTTTTTCATATATATTTTTCATTCTTTTGTATTTTTTTAATGCTTTTGTGATGGATTTGAGTTGTTAAATAATATTTTTTTCCTCAAACAAAGCCCAATTCATTAATAATAAATAATTAAGTACAAGAAAGCCTCAGAGTTCAAATTATTTGAATTGTGAAAGAATAAAGTATCTACCTGAAAGCACCACCCAGTGGGGTACATACATCCACTATAATAAACAAAAGTTCCTGAGCAACAGAAAGCCATTTGTAACAAAATAACATTAGTAGCAACGAAAATGAAGATATACAAGCACATCATGCATCCTTTTCAAAATCTATGGGAGCATCGGGGAAAAAAATGTTGGTGTATTTTCAAAATCAAAGGTTATGTCACATAATGAAAATGAAAACCTATCTTAGCTCAAAGGTTATGCCATATAAAGTGACATAGTGTGACTATTGGATTATAGGCAGATTTTCATGTGAATGGTTATGTCTCTTGGTAAAATGACGTCAAAAAGTTATGAGACAAATTGAAAAAACACCATGGCTCAAAAGTTTAAATATGAAAAGTTATTGTTTCAAATTATAACTCAAAGATTATGTTTTACAGAATGAATAGTTGTCCTTTCATAAGATGATGATTGAAACAATACCTTTATCCAAAAGTTGTGTCTGGCAAAATTTGAAGATATCTTTGGGACAAAATGGTGCCTTAATGAAAGGGTTGTGTCCTTGAAGAAAAGACACTTGCAAGCCTATATAGAGGGTTTGTTACCAACCATTTTTGACACATCAAATCAAAAACAAAACAAGAGCAAGAAAAGTGTTGTGTTCTATTAACATAAACACTTAAGTTCCCATCAACTACAAAAGTGTCCAAATTCCTTATAATCTACTTGCTACAGAAAGTAGATTTCAAGGCCAAACAACTTTGCAAACCCTCGGGTGTATCTAGCAGTCTACTTTCGTAAAGTGCAAGACAAACTTAGACGTTAGCTTCATTGTATCCCTAAGGCTATTCGCATTATTCCCCTTTGCATACTAAGTGGTGGGGGCAAAATAAGTCTTAAAGATAAAGTCTATTGAAAAGCTCCCCTTGAAGTCAATTTTGCTAGTTCCTTGAGTTCCATTCAAACCCCATTTGCAACAACAATTTTAAGACTTATTTTTTGTGGTGTTGGAATTCAATGGGTTTCTTAAAAGTGATACAACACCATCGTCAAGCTAGACCACTTTGAAAAAGGAAACTTTGTTTATTGGCAAAAGATGGATTGATTTGATGGTGGCAAAGAATGTGACAAAATGGTTCCTTATCAGATTACAGGATAAGTTTTCTTTCCTTACTTGATATGCATGATATTATATTCGATATGCATGGAAAAACGTATATCAGTTGAAAAGAAAGATTTTGTTATATTCTTATATAATCTTGATATGAATAAGGTTATTGTTGTGTTTTCTACAATTGACATACTTATCCCATCATGGAAAGATAGTAAGAAAAAGTATAAGAAAGAAAAGATGTCTTTCGAGGACCTTGGTAATCATCTTCAAATAAAAAAAAAATGTTGCAACCAAGATGAAGTTACAAACAAAATGAGAAAGATAAATATCCTAAAGTAAGCCATCTTGAGTTGATGAAGGTCTATGTGATGGAAGACACAAGGCAATATTCCTATTATACATGAAGATATAATGGTGCCAATATGTAAATTTAACATCTTGATATATGGTGCAATCACATTTTATCATCGAAGGGATAATAGTGTAATATAGATATTTAATATCGTTGATATGGCATTCCTATTGTGCAATAAAGGTGCAATGATGCTTATGTAAACATATACCTTGATGTGCTAATTTGACATTCCGATTATACATTAGGATACAATGATGTCAATTGAGACAAAAAGGAAATGTGTGTGAACTTGTAAAGTCCTTGTATGGATTAGAACAAGCACTTAAACTATGGCATCAAAGTTTGATAAGGTTGTGCTAGCTAATGGCTACAAGATCTATCAATCTAATAAATGTGTCTATAGTAAGTTCCAAGTGTCATCATTTGTGTATATGTGGATGACATGTTAATCTTTGGTACCAATTTTGGAACCGATGGAAGACACAAAAAGGTTATTGTCAAAGAATTTTGACATGAAAAATATGGGTGTGGCGGCTGTTATTCTTGGCATAAGAATAATGAGAGACAATAATTGCCTAACATTGTCTCAATCTCATTGAAAAGATTGTAATGAAATATGGTATGTCAGATTGTATGCCAATGTCTACGCATTATGATTCTAATCTAAAGCTTGTACCTAACAAAGACAAGCCAATATCACAAAAATGAATATACAAAGGTGATTGAATGCCTAAAATATGCTATGGTCTATACAAGGCCAGATATTGCTTTTGCGATTGGGATGCTAAGTTGATCTACAAGTAATCCAAGTAAAGAACATTGGTATGCTATTCATAGAGTTCTAAGATACTTAAAGAGTACAAAGAATTATGGCATTTGTTATTCAGGTTTTCCTTCAGTTTTAAAAGGGTATACAAATGCTAGTTGAAACTCAAATAGAACAGATCATACTTCTACGATTGGTTGGATTTTTACAATTGGTGGGGGTTCTATTTCTTGGTGTTCTAAGAAATAATCTTGTCAAGCGGACTCCACTATGGCAGCTCAATTTATAGCTTTAGCATTTGTCACCCAAGAAGCAGAATGGTTGAGAGATTTACGCTATGAAATTCCATTGTGGCTTAAACCAATGGCACCAATCTTGATACATTGTGATAATGAAGCAACTGTATCAAAGGCATATAATCAAGCATACAATAGAAAGAGTCAATATATTGGACTTCGACATAGCATTGTAAGACAAAAAATTAGTGATGGCATAGTCACTATAAGTTATCTGAAGTCTTGTGAAAATTTAGCGAATCCGTTTACTAAAAGTCTAAAAAGGACTTGGTAATGAAGACCTCAAGATGGATGGGTTTCAAGCCTATCAACTAAATCTCTAATGGTGGGAGCTCACCTCGATGCTTGTGGCCGACCTGCAAGTCTTAAGTATTGACCATTCTACCACATGGATGATTGCAAGCACTAATTTATATTTTCCATCCCAAGGTGTATAGTGCTTGGTTCACGTAATGTGTAAGGTAAGGTTGAACAAAAGTTCTTAATAGACCCATAACATGCATATGTTAAAAGTGCTATAATTTCGGAGTACTTTCGATGAGAGCTACTTATGTGAGTGGCCACTTCTAGGAGCTAAAGGCTTGACTTTAACAACACTCATGAATGGATGCAAAACACAAGGCCATAAAACATGTTAGCAAAACTAGATACAAAGTGAGCAAGGAAGCTTGTGTGTGTTTAGTGGCCCGACTAGTCAAATGAAGAATCGATGGTTCAATGCTTGGTCAACCACTCAATTCAGACTAAAACCAACCACATTCACTAAGCAAAGGTTCAAATATGCGGGATACCTTCATTTATGCACAAGGTTCCCAAAGTTGTTGGTATTTGGAAATTTTGACAATGGTGGGGGATTGTTGGTGTATTTTCAAAATCAAAGGTTATGTCACATAATGAAAAGCTATCTTAGCTCAAAGGTTATGTCACATAAAGTGACAAAGTGTGACTATTGGATTGTAGGTAGGTTTTCATGTGAATGGTTATGTCTCTTGGTAAAATAACATCCAAAAGTTATGATACAAATTGAAAAAACACCATAGCTCAAAAGTTTAAATATGAGAAACTATTGTTTCAAATTATAACTCAAAGATTATGTTTTATGGAATGAATAATTGTCCTTTCATAAGATGATTATTGAAACAATACTTTTATCCAAAAGTTGTGTCTGACAACATGTAAAGATGTCTTTTGGACAAAATGGTGCCTTAATGAAAATGTTGTGTCCTTGAAGAAGAGACACTTGCAAGCCTATATAAAGGGCTTGTTACCAACCATTTTTGACACATCAAATCAAAAACAAAACAAGAGCAGAAAAATCAAGAGCAAGAAAAGTGTTATGTTCTATTAACATAAACACTTAAGTTACCATCAACTATAAAAGTGTCCAAATTCCTATAATCTACTTGCTGCATAAAGTAGGCTCTAAGGCCAAACAACTTTGCAAACCCTCAGGTGTATCTAGTGGTTTACTCTAATAAAGTGCAAGATGAAGTTAGACGTTGGCTTCATTGTATCCCAAAGACTATTCACATTATTCCCTTTTGCATATCTAATGGTGGGGGGGGAAATAAGTCTTAAAGATAACGTCTATTGAAAGGCTCGCCTTGAAGTCAATTTTCCCGATTCCTTGAGTTCCATCTAAACCCCATTGGCACCAACAAAGAATGTACAAGAAACAAATAGAAATAGTGCAGAAAAAAAGCTCCACCGTGCACAACTTCTCTCCTCCATGACCAGTGGCATACCATGTGACTTGTTTCACCAGCATGTTATAAATTAACTTCTCTCTAAATTTGTTTGTAGGAATCATCTCCAATCAACTCCTGTATATTTGTTTTATGACTTTCTATAATTATGTTATAATAGTCTTTCTATAATAAAAATTTAAAAAGAAACAAAAATTGTATTGCAGCCACTTCATTTATAACCCAACCAAAACCCCATTGAACTCCAACCATTCCTTCCATGAACTAAAGAGAGCAACGAGGGAACAACTCTTTCACTCAACGACAATTTAGTAAAAAAAATTTTCTTCTTAATTCTTTGCTTCTATAGTGAAGCAATGGAGCAGATGGAGGACAACGGAAACAAGGCCAACATAATTTCTTCTCGGACTCATTTCTTATCGAATCCATCAAAAGAGGAGGGAGGAGATGTTGTAATTCAATCTTCCCATATTCATTTATCATCTCCAGTGGAAGACCAAGTCCAGGTATAGAATTAAGGTCCAAAATCTTTCTTTCATGACTTCTTTCTCACCCCCCATAAATGAAAGGAGTGCTATCTATGTATAGTTATTACTTTTTATCCTATCATTTATCCTATCATATCATGATTTATGCGATTGCTTTCTTTTCTTGTCTTTGTTTTCATTTTTCACATTCTTTATACTTTTTAATGCTTTTCTGATGCGTTTGGTTAATTTGTTGGAGTTAAATCTGATTGTCTTATTATTTTCTATGAATATTGCACTCGGGCGCATAGCTCTTTTCTTGGATATCATTAGATACAGAAGCTAATATTTTGATTGGAAAATGGAAGAACAACCTTTTTTGCGTATAAGAGACAAAAAAAAAAAAACAACAACAAAAATCCTCAACATGTGGCTTTGTAAATTTGTAAATCATTAAATATTTTTAGCTCGATAATATAAATTTTAATTTTTAATTTTCATAAAAATTATATTTATTTTAACTTAATTGACTTTTTATGTTAAATCTCACACATTTACATTAATATTCTAATAATGTTTATTCCACCTTTATAATTTTTTCATTAATTCTTATAAGTTTACGTCAAGGTTTTTCAATTGTTCATTTTCACTGTAATTATTGTTATCTTTATTATTATTCATTTATAAATTAAAATTTGTAAACTATTAAATACTTTTCCGTCGATAATATAAATTTAGATTTATAATTTTTTTTAAAATTATATTTATTTCAACTTAATTGTCTTGTTACATTAAATCTGACTTTTATAATTTTTTACATTAATTCATACAAGTTAATTTACGTCAAGATTTTTCAGTCGCTAATATCCACTATAATTATTTTATTCTTATCATTATTCATTTTTAAATTAAAATTTATAAACCATTAAATACTTTTATCTTGATAATATAAATATAAATATGTTTAATTTTCACAAAGAATACATTTGTTTTGATTTAATTGGTTTTTTTAGTATTATACAATTTTATTGGTGAGAACCATAACTAATTTAACTAGGAATTTTATGAGTACAAAAATAAAGCATCAACAAAAATTTAATACAATATAAATAACCCCTAGCTCCTATCTCCTGACAACAGCATCCTTTGCCAGAGAATCAACAGTACTATTTGCTGATCTTAACACATGACATATCTCCCAATTCTTAATTCTTCTCTTGAGATGGTCGATAAGCAAAGCTTGTGATATGAAATTCCAAAGAGCAAATTGAGGCTGATTAACCCATTTGACGTCATAGCAGAATCACTTTCAATAAGAAAAAAATGAGAATAAACCCATTTAGAAGCCACGAAAATAAGAGATGCTTTCTTAATAGCTAGGAACTCAGCTCCATTAGCATCACCAATCCTTGTTGCCTTTGAAAAAGTAATAAGCATCCTTCCCTTGAAATCTCTAAGCACTCCACCAATTCTTGACAACATTAAATTTAAGTTGACCCTTTGACATTTTTTTGCGTTTTCTTTTCTTTGATAGATAAATTCACTAATTTGAGATAAATTCATTAAATTTGGAAATCTGAAAATATTCAACACCAAAAATTGATCTTCCTTCCACTTAGCTCTAACCCACCAAGTTATTCTAATTTTAATCAAATCAAAAAATTGTAAGCTATCCCAACTTTTAGCATTGAAAATGATGTCATTCGCTTTTGCATGTTTCCTATAGTTTCTCCTTCCCTGCAATGTATCTTACATTTATCTTTTAAGTCTGAGTGGCCAAGGGGATGGTTTTATGTCCTAAGCAATGGTCCTAGTATGTGGTAGGAAGTGTCTTACTATCTTGTGTGTTCTTTATGTTTGGGTGTCTTTCTTTCTCCTAGTATGTGAATGTTTTATGGCAGGAGGGATTGAACACTAGTGGTTCACTATTATAATGTGAGAGGGACAAATCACTAGCTTAAAAGAGATTATGGTAGAAGATGGATGAAAGTTATAACTATGCTCTGGTTTTGGTGTTGACAACTAAGTAGTTGTATGACACTGCTTATGTTTGCCGTTTATGATTGTTCATTTTTGAACTCAGTAATAATATTTAAATCATTGGCCTAGCAAAAGCAAAAAAGAAAAAAGTTACATTGATCTTGGACAGGTGAAGCCATGGTCGCAGCCACTGCTAGAAGAGTGGAAAAAGGAGCTGGCCATTGAGTTGTACTCGATGTCATTGCAGTTGCTAGCTTCTGCCATACCTCCTGCTATTCAGGTAAATGAAAATTTTAAAAATGTCTAGGAAATTTACTTGTAATCATGAAATTAAGTGTTTAGATTAGCCCATCTCATTGTAAAAAATAGTTAATTAAGGTCAAGTATAAGGCTTTCTGTCCACCAAATGTGATACTGTGCAATCCACGTTCGATATTCCTAGACATGCCTCGCTTTAATTGACGATTAAAAACAAAAAATTGTCATCATTTTTAACAATATTTAAATATTTAAATTACAATATATATTAATTATCACTTACCTTGTCTTTTAGGGGCTTTTTTAATAAAATTATATTAAAAATTGTTTTGGGACAAGGCGGGCCATTAGTTTATTACATTCGACTGAAGACTTAATTAGTTAACTTCCCTTGAATAGTGGTTGCGACAATATTAAACTTCTAATGAAAAGTATGAATCTATAATCTCTTACACCTGTCTGTCATTTGCCACTCACTCTTTTGCTCAGCTGAGCATGAGGTAAAGAAAGCTTTCTAAAACTTTCTTTTTCTAACGCATTTTAGCTGGTATGGCTTTTGCATATATCGAAATGTGTCTCCTTTTCAACAAAGTATCTTACATATTTTTGCATTGTTGATACAAGAATCTCCATGTCCAGGACTCAACGACAAGGCTTATCTTTTGAAAGTACCTCATCATATGCGGCAAGTAAATGAAAGTGCCTGTGAACCCCAACTAATTTCAATTGGTTCATATTACCATGGTGCCAATTAGTAGCACTTGAAAGAGATGGAAGTGTACAAAACTCGGTGTTTACAAAAGATTCTTGAGAGAAAAGGTGAGCAAAGCAAGGATAGATGTGTGAAGGCCATGAACTTAGAACGAGCTCGCAGATGGTATTCCCCATCCTTATCAAATGATATTGAAGATAAATTTGGAAGAATGATACTACTTGATTGCTGCTTTATTGTTGAGCTATTGAGTGGGAAAATACCAAGTGATGATCTTTTTTTCAAACTAAAGTGGGTCCTAAATGCCTTATATCATGACTTGTTGCCATTTGAAAATCAACTTCCTGTCTTTGTGTTAGTGGGCTTGTATCACATGATCAAGGATCCAACAGATGGAAAGATTTCACTTGCTATGCATTTTCCATCTCTTTTGATTTCTTGCCAGGGAAGGAAACCCTCATACCATCAATGATGCCGAAAATATCAAGCACCTACTAAGCTTAGTGCATGATAATTAGTCTCCTTTTCCTCATGGAATAAGGCGCCATCAAGACTACCATAGAACCAAAAAGGAAAAAGAAAAGGTAGGAGAAGAAGGCGGTCTAGAAAAGCCAAAAGAAAAGAAATTCCAAGGTGACGAAGAAAGCGGTGTGACTAAAGGCGCCGACCACAACTCTTTCAAAAAGAAATTGGTATGCTGTTCAAGAGAAAAGGAAAATTTAAGAAAAGGCCTAGTGGAGTGGCAATCCTTACGTTGTGCAACAGAGTTAGAAGAAGCAAGAATCCAATTCATGAATAGCTTCGAAGAGAGCGATGTGAAGAGTTTGTTTGATATAAGCTTTACAGACAAGACAATGAAGATTCCAACCTTTGTGGTTGAAGACTATACCAAGTGTCTCTTTCGTAACCTCATTGCCTATGAACTATATGAGGAAGGTTCAACTTATGTCATTGATTATGTGACGTTGATGGATAACCTTATTAACTCAGTCAAGGATGTGCAATCGCTTCGTTTCCATGGAATTCTCGAAAATATTGGGTAATGATGGAGCTATTGCTCAAGGCGACACCTTTTACTATGAGGAGATATTTGTTGACCTGAAGAGGCATTGTGCAAGACGTTGAAACACATGGAAGGCGAAATTAAAGCAGGATTATTTTAATAGTCCCTGGGCATCCGTCTCTTTTTCTGCTGCTTTTCTCGTTATCCTTCTTACCATTGGACAATTTATAATTGGAGACATTCCTTTTGTAGAATAACTGCAGTCATGCGCTTCTTGCCTTTTAATTGTTATTGTTTTTGTCTTTTAATGTTTATCTTATTGTTGTTAAGCTTAGCTATTTGGTTTAGTTACTTTGAGTTTGTTTTACATGTATTGTTTGTTGGTCCCGAATAAATGTGCTAGAGGGGAGGTGAATAGCACTTTTTGGCTTTCACTAAACTTGATTTCCAATTGGAGGCAAATTGAAGGTCAATGATGAGAAATTTGACTCAAGATGAAGGAATGATTTAAGAAAGAATGAAAATAAAAAATAAAACAGAGCAGATAATACACAAAGATGTATAGTGGTTTGGTAAAAAACCTACATCCACTACCTTGATTGTTCAACCAAGGATTTTGCAAGCCAAATAACTATAAACGGTGGAATTCTCAAGATCCCACCAAGCTTTTACAATGGCTTTTCTCCTACTCAGCCGCAACCTTTAACAATGGTTTTTCTCGGGATCAACCAAAACCCAAAACTAACTTTTCCTAGGCTGAGTTATAACCTATACACCCAATCAAGCTAACCCAAGCTTGATCAATCCCCTTAGAGTAACTCGTACACTCTAAGTACTCAAGGAGAATAGAAATAAAGAAGTGCATATGATCACTAACCTTATCTGAATGATACAAGATGAAGTGCTTAACTCTATTACAAAGATTGAAGTGAAGTCCAGAAAGTATGTAGAGAGTTTTTGCTATTTTTGAGTTCTTTTGATCTTGGAAGCATCTAATCTTATTCTTAGCTGTTGAGGGTGTCTTATATACTTGAAAAACCAACTTTGATGGATGTTTGATAGTTTTTGACCGTTGGGAAATAGTTTGGAGTTAGTTCTAGCCGTTAATCTGACTTCTAGTATTCAAATTCAAGTCTTCAAATAGAATGCTTTTAGTTGACTAACATGCTTCTTAGTAGATTAAGTCGTCTCTGTCTCTGAACCCAGTTTCTGGCAATAAGCTCTTAGTCGACTAACTATGCTTCTTAGTCGATTAAGTCGTCTCTGTCTCTGAACCGACCATCTCCATTTTTAAGTTTTAATTGACTAACTCCCTTGGTTATCCGATTAAGAGGCTTCTATTTTGTGGCTCAATTGTAGCGTCTCATTCTTATGGGTTTTAACATTTGCTTTTTAGTGATTAATTCATTTTGACATACATTTTCATCTTGTACACTCAAGTAGTATGGTTAGATATAAATGAGTGGGAATGTTTTATTATCATCGAAAACTAATGAAGCCAACAATCTCCCCCTTTTTGATGATGACAAAACATTCATTGATTAACAGCACAGTGTTTATTAATTCCTTTTTGTTTTGCACAAAATGAGGACGTTTTCCCCCTAAATGTGTGCTCCCCCTTAATGTCTGCATGATTTTATTATTCAATTCATCAAGTTTTTATGTATCTCTTAAAGAAAATGACAGGTATAGATTTTGACATTTAACAGAATATTTTTGTACAACCTTACAGAACAATCAACTATAGGTGACAGAAATATCCTTCACTATCATTAGCATATTTTCAACAAATAATATCCATTGCAAAAATAAATGCCATTAACCATCCAACAGAAATATTATATATCATGAAAACATAACCAACATCCATTTTCATTTTAAAAATAGATTTCATTCACAATTCAACAGAACAACCATAAAAATAAGTTATCAGCATCCAATTTTCAACCATCAGCCTACAAAATAACAAAAACAGCCCAATATCGTCAGAGTCAGATTTAGATTCCTAAATTACCCCTAAATCACTTCTACTTTCTCCCTAAAATTCTTCTACTTTTTATCTCCCCTAAGCTTTCTATCATATTTCTCCCTTTTTTTTGTCATCAGCAAAACAAGGGTGATGCACCAGTTTAGGAGGAATCAGAGGGGGTAGACTCATCAGTTCCAAGGTGGACATTGAGGGGTTTAGAAGATGGTATAGGTGATGATCTTTGTGGTGATGAGTCAAAAGAAGATGTGCTTGAAACATGGAGTGGATCCTGAATAGAAGGCTTGACTAAAGGTTTGGCTTTGTTAGCTAATCTGGAAGACTTTCTCCTCTTGAGGAACTTGGTCTTTATTGCCATCGTCTTTTTGCCTTTTCCAGTCGGCTTAGGTTTATTTTGTGCAGATGCAACAGGTTTCCATTATTCTTTACCAGTTTGTTCACTCTTCCCTGTGGTATGAATTGATTCAGGGGATGCTTTGCAGATGCTGGTTTCTCTACTCTGCTCTTGGCTGCTTCTTTTTTAGCTTATTCTTCCCTTACCATCTAGTGAAAAACATCCATGATTAGAATTTCCTCAGAGTTTGTAGGGGATGGTTTATCTGTTTGTGCTTCATCATGCTGTGGAGAATTGTCATTAAACAATCCTACCACTTTTGTGTTATCACTGCCTTCTTTTTCGATTTCAGGTTCAAGGGTAGGTGATTTTCTTGATGGACTAGATTTTGGTTCATCACTTTCAACTTGAAAAGTAGGGCTTTTAGTAGCTTGTCTTGCTGGTGCTGGACTTTGTGTTGCAGAAGTGTCTTCAGTTGCAGGACTAAAAGGTGATTTTCCTTTTTCTTTCATCACATTTTCCAACTCTTCCAACTTTTCTTCAATTTTCTGTATCCTTGCAAACTGGTCAGTGAGTTTCCCATCAATTCTCATTAACAAATTCAGAATCATTTCTTTTGAAATCTGGAAGGAAGCTACATGAGTAGGGATGGAATGCTCATCCCTTGGAGTAATTTTGGAGGTCTTGACAAACTTTTCTCCTTCTAGCTTGTATCCCATTTTTGGCAAACTTCCTAGATAGACTGCTTGATCCCTGCTTTTAACTTGGTCCATTTCATATCTGGAACTCCATATCTCTTTTTTCTTCACCAAAAAGGTGATTATGTTTCCATAAAGCAAATTCACCTTGTCAACTTGACATGTTCCTTTCATTCTTTCTATCATGAATCTACCTAAATTAAGGGGAGTAGCATTAAAGGCATGCTCCATCAGCCACATGTCTTGAAGGCTTATGTAGCTCAAGCTATCACTTCTTCCATGAATTGTTAAGGCAATGAAATAATGCAAGATCCTAATCTGAGAGCTTTTAATGAAACTAGCACATATTTTTGATGAATATCTTTCCTTTTTCCTTGTGATTACTTCCCATAGAGATGAGGGATCATAATCTTCAGGGATTTCATATTCTCCTTCTTCACACTCAACTTTGAGCAGACTTCCCAAATCAGTGGTAGTGACCACAAACTCCTTTCCATTCTGGAACACATTTAGACCATCATCAACAAAATCCTCAGGTTTTTCAGGTTCATTTTTGTCACGACCCAAATTCTAGGCTATGACCGGCGCATGGACCCAATGGACGTAGTCCACTAAGCCCAAACAAGCCTATTAATCTGACGTGTTCATCATTCCATCATAACTGCTAAGTCATATTTCATAACTTAGAATCAAAATAAAACTACACATTACCATCTCATATTGGCATACCAAACAAGTGTATATACATTGTCTACAACATGTATCTTAACAATTTACATTAGGTTCGTCTATACACAACAAAATAATATTCAACTTCCAGCGGAGGGACTCGGACGAATGTACAGCTACTGAATGCCGAGACACCTACCAAAAATGGATACAATTCTACAAGGACACCTCGTCCTAGTTACCGGCTGCCTCGTGATCTGAAAACATGAAGTTGAAAATGGTGAGTATAAACCCAGTGAGTGAACAAGAAAGGGAACAAGCATACCATAAGGAATGTTTAACGAAATCACGATGCATTCTTTTTCAAAACAATGCAATTTGTTTTTGAACTTATTAAACCCCTCATGTAAACCCCACATGAGAAAAATCACTTATTGAAAGGAGTCCATGCAACAAAGGATTTGGAGAGTGAAAACTTTAATAGCATTCATGCGAATCAAGTCAATAAACGACGGGTCCTCGTTGCAGTGGAAAGGCATTGTCGCTGCAGCTATAATGAATATTTGCTGCAGTGACACTTGATTTAAATTATGAACTAACCGAGGGTTTCTCACCAAACCTCTTCATTTTAAACTTAACTCATTTAATCCTTAATATTGGAAGTCCATACTCCGATATGGTAGCAAAGAAGTGAAAGATAGGGCAGCAATTGGACAAGATAGGAGACCAAAACATAAAGTTTTTAGCTTGAATCTCGCTGCAGCGAAATTGTGACCCAGAAATAGAATGTTTCTCGCTGCAGTGAAATTGTAACCCAGAAACAGAAAGTTTCTGGCTGCAATGAGAATGAATTTCGCTGTAGCGAGAAGCTACTGTGTCATTCTCGTTGCAGCGAAAATGCATCCTCGCTGCAGCGAGTTTTTGGCCAGCCTACCCCTTCAAAACCCTAGGGTTTCTCACTGCAGCGAGAATCAGAACATCCAGAAAAAAGGTTCCCTTTTCCCCTAAAACAAAGCCATCCTGCTAAATAACAAAAACAACATGTAACACATGCAAACTCCCAAATTTCAACAAATTAAATGCTCACATTTTTGCATTTACAACCATATACCATATATGTATATATATATATAGATATCAATCATCATATACACCCTCCCATCATCATCATCTCATATGCAACGACTTATGCGCACTCCCACTCGCACATAGCCGGGTCAGCAACGACTTATGTGCACTCCCACTCGCACATAGCCAAGTCAGCAACGACTTATGTGCACTCCTACTCTCACATAACTGGGTCCACATTAACATACAAAGAAGTACCCAATGCATATCATGCTTACTATCATATTTTGATAACACATAGCATATTGTATAGCACATTTCCACAATATAAAATCACTTCACCAAAGGCTTGTTCCCAAGGCACATTTTCAAAGTCAAGTTAGATAAAATCATTCACATTCCCCAAAACAAGTTTGAAATGCAAGTCCACTCACCAATTGATTGTAGAGCCTTTAGATGACTCCAATTCCCTTAATTGTCCAAATGAGATGATGAGGTTTCCTTAGAACCTAGGATCACATTAGCATAAGCAATAGGGCAATTTACACACTATGAACTCTAAAAGCTATCTCTTAGCTAGTTTTCAATTGCCACATTAAATGGCTATCTATGTTCACTAACTTAATCACTAAAAAAGTAATGAACATACTTAACATTAAAACAACTCATAATCCCAATTACTAGCCATTTTCTACAGCTTAAAACCGAGCTTAGTTCATCACTCACCCTTGGGTTTCTTTGTAGTTGAATTTCTTTCCAATAGCTTCCAAATAAGTGGGGTAATTATCTCTTTCTCTTTCTAGAATGCCCAACTAGTGAGAGAAAGTATGGAAATAAACTTTACCAAGGGTTTTGAAGTGAGAGAGTGAAAGAATACTAGGGTTCTAGTTAAAAGGGCTCAAAAGTATAAAAACTAGAGCTAAAGAGAGAAAATTTTGCAAGCTACATATTAAGCTTCCATGGAAGTTTTGAAGAAACGTGAGAGAGAAGAAGAAGAAGACAAGCTGCTTGAAAAATGGGAAAAGAAGTTGTTGGAAGAAAGTATTTATAGGCCAAACTTATCCATTCCCTTAAAATGACCAAATTGCCCTTCCACCAATTAACTTACTCTCCATCAATCTTTTTGTTCTTTTGACACTAGGACAAGGTCCATAATGGTCTAAACATACTCAGGTTCATGAAAACATAAAATTTAACTCGAGGTGAAAAATAACCATTTTGCCCCTACTATGCAAATCATCGAAATTTTAGTTTCCTTTCCATTTTACCCCTAATTTCACCATCCATTTATGCCTTAGGCCTACTTAGACCATAATATTGTTTAAAAATCTTACTTTTATGGGCTTACTAAGGAAATGATGAAATTACCCATGATCAGGTATATCGTGTATACTTCCTTTTACGAGTCTATAAAGGTCAAGGTCTCATAATTTTCATCTAGTGCAATGCTAGCATAGAATTCCTTCACAAAGGTAGCACTATAGGTTATGTTCTTAAAAATGCTCAATTTCTTCAATTTTATCTCTTCAAAATAATATGATAAACCCTCTTTAATTTTTGAAACCTTATTAAAGCTGTCCTAGTCAATATATTTCCCACATGAAATGGGTGCATTCTCTATCTTCCCAAATCTATCCTCATGAGTTTTATTTCTAAATTTGGTGGATGGAGGATTACCTTTTCTGATGGATTTTTCTTTTGCACTAATTTCTATTCTTTCTCTTTTTGTTTCTTCCCAGTTTTCTCTATCACTGAAGTTGACTCATCCTTCTTCCTCTTCTTTTGGATTTTGGATGGTGGACTTTCTTTCATGGGTCATTTTCTTTTCTTCATTTCCAAAACATTACTGGGTAATGTGGATTTGGCCATCGATTTTGAGTAGTTTCAGACTTAGGGTTTTGAGAGTTTGAGAGGAAAGGGGTTTTGGTTTTGAGAGGTATGGCTTCTGATGTGAGAGAATAAGGGGAGAGGGTGAGAAGTTAATAATGGTTTTTCTTTTTTAAAAATCATCAAACTCCCTTTTTTAAATGCTGTTAGTTACCCCTATTTTCAAAATTAAAAAATTTACCTCTCTTTTTATTTTTAGTTTAACGATTTTTCTTTTTCTCTTTCACTAGGTGTGCTTGTCCTTTATCCTTAAATTTTATCATTTTTATTTTAGTTTCTTAACTAACTAAGTTTTGCACTTATCAAACTAAGTCTATTAACAAAAAGAGACAAAATGCTTTTAGTTGGTTAAGCGATTCTCTTGATCAACTAAGTACCTACTGTCTTATGAATGAAAAGCTCATAAATTTTCCTAAAGCTCCTGTGCATTAACCATTCCTAGATTTCTCCTAATTTCATAGAATCTTTCCTCATTCAGGGGCTTGGTGAATATATTAGCTAATTGTTGCTAAGAGTTAACAAACTCAATTTTAATGTCTTCTTTAATCACATGGTCTCGAATAAAGTGATGTCTAATTTCAATATGTTTGGTCCTAGAGTGCTAAACTGGATTCTTTGAGATGTTTATGACACTTGTGTTATCACAGAATATTGGTACAATGTGCATGGTTACTCCAAAGTCTTTTAATTGTTGTTTAATCCATAAAATTTGAGCACGACAACTACCTAAGGAGATGCATTCAGCTTCTGCTGTTGAAAGTGCAACAGAGTTTTGTTTCTTACTTGACCAAGATACAAGCATGTTTCCTAAAAGTTAACAAATGCCACTAGTACTTTTTCTATCTATTTTACTTCTTGCAAAATTAGCATCAGAATATCCAATAAGATCAAAAGATGATCCTCTTGGATACCATAGTCCTAGACTTTGTGTGTCCAATAGGTACCTAAAGATTCTTTTTACTGTAGTTGAGTGTGACTCTTTAGGTTGTGATTGAAACCGTGCACATAAGCATACACAAAATTGAATATCAGGTCTGCTAGCAGTTAAGTAAAGCAAAGATCCAATCATACCTCTATAAAGCTTTTGATCAATGCTCTTCCTTTTTTCATCTTTATCAAGCTTGGTAGAGGGACTCATTAGAGTGCTGATTGACTTTAGCTTCAACATATCAAACCTTTTCAGCATGTCTTGGGTGTATCTTTCTTGGTTGATAAAGATGCCATCCTTGCATTGCTTGATTTGAAGGCCAAGAAAAAATTTCAGTTAACCCATCATGCTCATTTCAAACTCATCCTGCATTTCTTCAACAAAGTTCTAACACAAAGCCTCATTAGTAGCACCAAACACAATATCATCCACATATATTTGAACAATAATTAAATCATTCAAGTACTTCTTAATGAACAATGTTGTATCAATACTTCCTCTAATATACCCTTTTTCAACTAAAAACTTTGAGAGTCTTTCATACTAAGCTCTTGGAGCTTGTTTTAATCCGTATAATGCCTTATGTAATTTGAAAACATAATCAAGGTTTTCAAAGTCCTCAAAATTCGGGGGATTGTTTAACATAGACTTATTCTTGAACGAGACCATTTAAAAATGCACTTTTCACATCCATTTGAAATAATTTGAAGTTCATGAAACATGCAAATGCAAGCAATAATCTTATGGCTTCTATCCTAGTAACAGGAGCAAATGTTTCATCATAGTCAATGCCTTCCTCTTTATTATATCCTTGAGCCATTAGCCTAGTTTTTTTCTAATGACATTACTTTGCTCATCTACCTTATTTCAGAACACCTTTTTTGTACCAACAATTGGGTGATTGGATGGCCTAGAAACTAACGTCCACATTCGGTTTCTTTCAAATTGTTCAAGTTCTTCTTGCATGACCAATATCCAGCTTTCTTCTTTTTCTGCCTCTTCAAAGTTTTTAGGCTCGATTTGTGAGATGAAGGTAGAGAATTCACATGTTTCTCTAATTCCTCTTCTGATTTTAACACCCTCTGAAGGATCACCAATAATGAATTCTTATGGGTGATCTTTGGAATATTTCCAGCTCTTAAGTAGGTCATTGTGTTATCTTTCTATTCTTTGTAGATTTTCTAAGGGTGGAGGTTCTACTTCTCTTTCAAGGGAGTTTTCTTCATTGTTTTTCTTGTTTTCTAAAGTCATTTCTTCCATTTGTCTTTCAAAGTCCTCTGCATCAGTTTCATCAACAAGAACTTCCTTTTGCAAGCCATTAGATTCATCAAAAACTACATGGATGGACTCTTCAATTGTTAAAGTTCTTTTGTTAAAAATGTTATAAGCTTTTGAGTTCAATGCATATCCTAGAAATATTGTCTCATCACTCTTAGCATCAAACTTTCCAAGAGAGTGTTTTCCATTGTTCAATACAAAGAATTTGCAACCAAAACTTCTAAAGTGAGAAATATTTGGTTTTCTACCTTTGTACAATTCATATTGGATTTTTGATATCATGGCCCTTATTGAGACTCTATTAAAAATGTAGACTGCTGTGTTGATAGCTTCTGCCCAAAAGTACTTTGGTAGGTTGTTTTCACAAAGCATGGTTCTAGCAATTTCTTTTAAAGTTCGATTCTTCCTTTCTACAACCCCATTTTGTTGAGGTGTTCTAGGTGCAGAAAAATTGTGATCTAATCCCCTTTCATTACAAAAATTTTCAAAATCATCTCCTTCAAACTCACCTCCATGATCACTTCTAATACTAACAATGACAAGTCCATTTCCATTTTGAATCTTCTTACAATGATTTGCAAATGCAAGTAATGCATCATTTTTATGAGCAAGGAAGTAGACCCAAGTGTACTTAGAGTAGTCATCAACTATCACAAAACCATATGATTTGCCCCCTAGACTAGTTATATTTATTGGTCCAAATAAATTAATATGCAGCAATTCAAGAGGTCTAAAGGTTGAAATAATCTTCTTGGTTTTGAAGGATGTTCTAACTTGTTTACTTAGCTGACAAGCATCACAAATCTGATCATTCTCAAATTTAAGTTCAAGCAATCCAACAATTAGATTTTGTCTCATCAATTTTGAGATGGTATGCATGCTTACATGCCCAAGCCTCCTATGCCATAACCAACTATCATTTCCATCATTTTCCATAAGACATGTTTCACAATTAAGCTCAAGATCTTCAAGAAATATAACATACATATTCTTGATTCTTTTTCCTATGAATGAAATTTTGTTGGTGCTAATGTCTATCACTTCACATTTATATGAATCAAAACATACCTTGAAGCCTTTATCACACAATTGGATGATACTTAATAAATTGTGTTTTAAACCTTTAACAAGCAACACATGACTAATATGTGCATGAGAATTCTTACCAATAGTTCCTATACCATGAATTCTACCTTTTGAATCATCTCTAAAAGATAAAATACCTCCCCTTTTCTTGTCCAGCTGAGCCAACAACATTTCATTTCCAGTCATATGTCTTGAGTAGCCACTATCCATGAACCATGGTTGCTTCTCCTTCAGTTGAGCTCTTGAACATATGTGTTCTCGGTTTTGCTCAACCTACAAGATAGATTTTCAGTTTTTCTTAATCGGTACCCATACTTCGATGGGTCCTTGAAGGTTAGCTGCTACATAAGATCCTTTTGGAAACCCAAATCTTTTTTGTTTTCTATGTGCTTCTTCTTCTATAATAGTCATAAGATAGATGACCAAGTTTGTCACAAACGTAACATCTAGATGAGAAATTATCAAAATTTTTCTTAAAACATGTGTTTCTTCTTGATGTTTCTTTTTTCAAACTCTTAAGAGCAGTATTTTCATCAATTGCTTTTTGTTAAGCTTCAGTTCTATTATCCAATTCCAATTTCTGAACTTCAAAATCTGTTTTTGAATATTTTAATTTAGTTTGAAGAAAATTTCTTTGTTCAAAAACAGAGTTGAACTCATGTCTTATCTTTTTTAAATCATTTTCCAAAGATGTAGTCTTTCTTTTTAAAGCCTTATATTTTGATGCCAACTTTTCAAATTCATCATAGAGGCATTCTTATTCTTCTTGAATTTGATCAATTGAAATATCACAAGGGGCAGAAGATACCTCGGATTCATCATCTCTGGCCATCAAACATAAGTTTGCTCTTTCTTTTACTTTCTCTTCTTCAACATCTGAACTTGAAACATCATTATCTGACGAAGTTGCAGCCACCATAGCTTTCTTTGATTTTCTATTTTTCTTGGGAATTTCATTGTTCAGCGTGGGGCATTTTGATCTAAAGTGTCTAGGCTTCTTGCATTCATAACAAATGACATTTTCCTTTTTGTTGGATTCATTTTTACTTCTGTTTTTCCATGAAGAACTTTGTTCTCTTCTATAACCTTTCTTAGCCAGCCTCCTATCTCTTTGTCCCATAAGTTTTCTAAATCTTCTTGCTACCATAGCTTATTCTTCATCACCATCACATGATAAGTTATCCAATTCTTCTTCAAGAGTACTTGCTTTTAAGGAAATGCTTTTCTTCATTTCTTTTGCTTCTCTATTGTCTTTTTCTTCTTCTTCTTTTAGGTCCAACTCATGAGTAAGAAGAGACCTGCATATTTCATCAAGTGTGATGACATTTAAATCCTTAGATTAATGGCAGTCACTTTTGATTTCCAAGTTTTAAGTAGGCTCCTAAAAGGTCTTTTTACTAGTTCATGTTCAGGGAATGGCTTGCCTAACTGACTGAGTTTATTGGTAATGTTTGTGAACCTATCAAGCATGTTGATGATGTCCTCACCAAGTTCCATTTTTGAACACTTCATAATAATGAGTTAGAAGAGCTATTTTGGACTTCTGAAGTCTCTTCATGGATAACTCTAAGTTTGTCCTACATTTGTTTAGCAGTGGCACAGCTTGGCACTTTGTTAAACTTAGTAGGAGTTAAAGCACAATGTAAGTGTTTATTGCCTTAAAATTTATCTAGACCTTTTTTGGTTTTAGCTTCAGTCCATTCAGACCTTGACTTAGGAATCATTTCATTGGTCAGTACATTTATGGTTGAGGGAATGAAGGGCCCATCCGTGATGACATCCCACATCTCATAATCTACTGCCTTTATAGAGATTGACATTCTAATGCTCCAATAAGGGTAATTTGAGCCATCAAACAGAGGTGGTCTGTTTATGGACTATGCCTCAGCAATTGCTAATTTTTGAAAAGCCATTAGGATCTCCCTTAGGATTTTAAACCTTGAGAAAGAGGGATAGGCTCTGATAGCACTTTTTGGTCCCAAATAAATGTGCTGAAGGGGGGTGAATAACACTTTTTGTCTTTCACTAAACTTGATTTTTAATTAGAGGCAAATTGAAGGTCAATGATGAGAAATTTGATGCAAAACGAAGGAATGATTTAAGAAAGAATGAAAATGAAAAATAAAACAAAGTAGACAATACAAAAAGATTTATAGTGGTTCGGTGAAAGATCTACATCCACTACCTTGATTGTTCAACCAAGGATTTTCCAAACCAAATAACTATAAACGGTGGAATTCCCAAGCTCCCACCAAGCTTTTACAATAACTTTTCATAGGCTCAGCTACAACCTTTAACAATGGTTTTTCCCGGGATAAACCAAAACCCAAAACTAACTTTTCCTAAGCTGAGTTAGAACCTATAAACCCAATCAAGCTAACCCAAGCTTGATCAATCCCCTTAGAGTGATTCACACATTCTAAGTAATCAAAGAGAACAAAAATAAAGAAGTACCTATGATCACTAACCTGATCTGAATGGTACAAGATGAAATGCTTAACTCTATTACAAGGATTGGAGTGAAGTGCAAAATGTATGCAGAGAGTTTTTGTTATTTTTGAGCTCTTTTTGATCTTGGAAGCATTTAATCTTGTTCCTAGCCATTGGGGGTGCCTTATATTCTTGAAAAACCAACTCTAATGGATGTTTGACAGTTTTTGACTGTTGGGAAATAGTTTGGAGTCAGTTCTAGTTGTTAATATGTCTTTAGTATTCAAATTCAAATCTTCAGACAGAATGCTCTTAGTCGACTAACTATGCTTCTTAGTCGATTAAGTCATTTTTGTCTCTGAACTCAGTTTCTAGCAGTAAGCTCTTAGTCGACTAACTATGCTTCTTAGTCGATTAAGTTGTCTCTATCTCTGAACCGATCATCTCCATTTTTGAGTTTTAGTTCACTAACTCCCTTGGTTATCTGATTAAGAGGCTTCTGTTTTGTGGCTCAATTGTAGCTCCTTATTCTTATGAGTTTTAACATTTGCTTTTTAGTGATTAATTCATTTTTGACATACATTTTCATCCTGCACACTCAAGTAGTATGGTTAGACATAAAAGACTGAGAATGTTTTATTATCATCAAAAACTAATGGAGCCAACATTGTTTTCCTTTTGTTTCTAGTGATATCTTCTCTCTATTTAGGGCTACATCTACTATGCACTTTCTTCGTATATTCAATAAAATCTTTTATTGGGTGAGCAAAAAAACAAATATAGTTCAAGAGTAAAATAAAAATTATTACATATAACATAAATGGTTTATTAGTTCAAGTTCTTGGTTTGAGTAATTTAAGGATGTTTGTATAAGTAATGGCTTAAATAAATGCTTGCCCTTAATTTGTAATTATTTTTTAACCAGAGATAGAAATTACTCATTCTATCTCACATTTATTATATATATATATATTTATGCTGGAAATTTGTGCAAGGCCTAGCTACCTTATAAACGTTTTATTAATAATCGAAAGAATTAAGTACATTAGGGAGGGGGACATAAACCGAACCTCCAGAATTACATGAGATTGAGAAGAATGTGGAAAAGTACCTAGAAAGGAAGGTTTCATTTTATGTGCATATTTATGAAGGCAAACATAAAATTCCAATGCTTCCGTATTACAAGAGTCTAGATTATCATTATAATAAATAGAGCAAAAATAAATTAAGAGTATTACTCCTTTACATTTATTTAAAATGAATATAAGGTAAATTAGTTTTATCTAATCTAATAATTCCTCTAAGCTCACCTTCAGCTTGTGAAAATACATGTAGATTCTAGTGTGTATGCCCCTGATTAGAGAGATAGTCAACAGCTTGGTTTCCTTCTCTATGAATGTGTGAAATCCGATAAGAGATGACACTCGAGCAGTTATGGATAGAAGCCAACAAATATCGAGTCTGGGAGGAGCCTTTATGTCTTTCAAGTATCATTTGCACAATTACCTTTGCATCCATTTTGATCCAAACTCTAGATATATTGTGTTTAATACATAAAAGTAGACCTCGATGTAATGCCATTAGTTCTACCTGTACAGAATTATAAGGTCTAAAATTTTTAGAAAACCAAAAATAATCATACCTGTGTGATCCCGAAGTACTCCTCCGCCTGCAACATTCTAGAAAGCATCCATAGAGCTACCATCTACATTCAACTTAAAAAAACCCAACAAAGGTCAAGACTAATACACAATTTTTGGAGGACCGTGATTCTCACGTTCATACTGAAATCCCCAGTGTACTGCAATATCAATATCTCCTTTCCATTGCCCTTTACTTAATAAGTTCCCCTGAAAGAAGTGCCTTAACATCCGCATAATTCTCCATATAACTTTGTCAGGATACATTTTTATTTCCTTATGTTTTGCATCATTACGTTCAACCTATAGGAACCACATAATAAGTAATGGCAATAAAATTCAAATATGACCTGGTTTCATATAATCTCCAGAATAATACCATGAATGAAGAATATGCATAACATTCTGAGGATTATGAACATAAATTTGAAAGAATTTTGCAAAATAATTGCAAACCTACTGTGCTACTGCACCTCCCTAAATGACATGTAGAATGGACTCCTCCGAACGACAACAAAGGCATTTAGAGGCTAAGTGAAAGCCTTTGGATTTCATCCGTAATTCCATCGAAATCCAATTTTGCATTAGGGGCCATAAAAAAAAGGAAACTGTTAAAGGAATGCTCTTATGCCAGATCAGTTGACCCTAAGCAAAAATAGGCTGTCGTTGTCGAGAAAGTTCCCAGGCACTTTTAGTACTAAATTCTGCATTTTGAGTTAAGGCCTAATATGTCGTATCTGCTATATTTCTGCTAATAGGAATCTTCAAAATCTCATCAATAATCACATTGGGTAAAATAGATTTCAATTTGTTGACATCCCACATATTATTATCGAAGAAATAATTGACTTTTACCATAGAGTGCGAGTATGAGGGAAAATAATGTACCAGAGGTCTATCACCTAGCCATAAATCATGCCAAAAAAGAAGTTCTCCCTTGCCAACCTTCCACTGTACATGCTGTTCGGATATGTCTCTACCATGAATCATCCGTTTCCATGTCGCCAAATTATGCGGTTTAGGAGTTACTGTCTGCGGGATTTGCCCAATACAATACTTGGCTTTCATATATTGTGTCCATAAATTATTACATGTCTGAAAAAGCCACCAAAGTTTTGTAGAAAAAGCCCCGAAAATGTCTTGCAAACTGCAGATATCCAGGCCGCATTCTGAGCTCGAAAATGTGACTTTATTCCAAGATGTCCAATGTATGTGTTTGCTGTCTGAGGAATCTCCCCATAGGAAACTATTAAATAGTCTTTCTATTTTTTCAATGACACTCACCGGGGGCTTAAGAACTTGTAGTAGATAAATTGGCAATGAAGACAGGACACTCCGTAGTAGTGTGATACGGCCACTAGGTGCTAGGGCTTTGTTTTCCCAACCTGAGATCCGATCGCGTATCTTAAATATGAGTGAGTCAAAAAGCAACATTTTCTTGGGTCCTTTATAGAGAGGTACGCCAAGGTATTTAACAGGAAGAGTCTTATGATGAAAGCTTGTGGTTTGTGAAATAATTTGCCGTCTAGAATTGGCCATCGAAGGAGTTGTAATGAAGCAACTTTTCTGTCGGCTTATTTTTTGCCCCAAGACTTGCTCATATTCCTGTAAAAAACCAAGCACTTTCACCAAAGCTGATTTGCTTCTGTTAGTAAAAATCATTATATCATCCGCAAAAGTGAGATGGCTAATATTTAAAGAGAGTCCCGAATAGAAAATGCAGTGACTTATATTGGGCAAAGACAGAATTAATACCTCTCAATAAATATTCTACTGCCAATATAAATAATAAAGGCGAAATAAAATCACCTTGACATAGTCCTCTCTCATATTTAAAGTAGCCAACCAAATGCCCATTGACTAATAGTGAAAACCAGCAATTGGAAATGCACCTTTTAATCATGTCAATCCACTGAGAACTGAAACCAAAATGCTCCAATATTAAATAACAAAAATCCTAATTTAATCTATCATAGGCCTTCATCATGTCAAGCTTCAAAATTACATTGCCCCCTCTAGCTTTATAATCAATTTTACCAACTAATTTCTAGGCGAAAAGAATATTATCACTGATTAACCTACCACTTACAAAGCCACTTTGGTTATTCGAGATTAAAGATGATAGTACTTTAGCTAACCGGTTCGCTAATAATTTAATAATTATTTAATTAAAAATAGTGCATAGACTGATAGGGCAAAAATAACTCCAAGATTCTGCATCTGATTTTTTAGCTAAGAGGACTAAGGTTGTAGAAGTTACCCCCCTTGGCATTGTAGAGCATGTGAAAAAATCTCTCACATCAATCAAAAGATCATTCGCGATTATATGCCAGCACTGTTGATAGAAAAATGATGAAAACTAATCAGAACCAGCCACACTATCCTTGTCAATGGCATAAACAGCTTCCTTCACTTCTTCCATTGTCGGTTCTGCACATAAAATTTGGTTATCCAAATCAGAAATCAAATGAGGAATTAAATCAGCATTGAACCTGGTCAAATCCGTTGCTTTAGCTTTTAATAAATTAGAATATTCAACAACAGACAACTCAATCTAGTCTTGGTCCTCCAATATTGTACCGTCCTCGATTTTAGTTTTAAAAATGCAGTTTTTCACTCGTTTTTTTTGCAACCGCATGTGGAAGAACTTTGTGTTGCGCTCTCCCTCCACTAACGATCGGACACCGAATTTTTGTTGCCAGAATGCTTCCTCATTACTAAGTAAATGGTTTAGTTGTGTTGCCAGACTGATTAAGTTGTGTTCGATTGACAGTAGACTGTTCCTGTTCAAATAATTTTTCACACTCCACCACATGCTGTTCAGCAGCCTTAATATTACTAAATATGTCACTAAAAACATTTTTATTCTAGCATTTCAAAGCCTTTTTCAACCATTGTTGCTTGAGCCAAAAAGCCATCAACCCGTTACCATGCATTGGTTATTTCCAGTTCCTGTCATCAAAACTTATAAATCTATGATGTTTTAACCAAGCATGTAAAAATTGAAAGGAAGAAGAATTTTTAGCCGAGGACTCTAAGCAGGAAATTAGTAATGGGTAGTGATCAGAACCATCTTTGTTGAGGTGTTGGACTCTCATTTTTGCAAACTGAGTACCCCACTGCATATTGTAAACTATTCTGTCCAACCTCTGAAACATGAGGGAATTAGTCCAAGTAAACTTATTTCCTTCAAAACCTGCATCTTCAAAACCTGCATCTAACAATCCACAATCAAAAAACGTCATTGTAAAGTCCTCCATAGACCCGGCATGTGGTTCTGCACTTAGAAATCTTTCCTCCCTGTTTAGGGTTACATTGAAATCACCACCAGCAAGCCATGACTCTTATATTCCAACAGTTACATTTCTCAAAAAAGCCCATAAATCTTGCCTTTCTAATCGGGTACATTTAGCATAAATAAATGAAGATTGAAAAGAGAATGAAAGCCACGGTAAAGAAAAGCTAGCATGAAGACATTGAGGATGATCAAACCGTATGGAACAGCAGACTTCATGAGTCCAGAAAAGCCAAATCTTCTGTGAACAATTGGCAGCCGCACCGTCAAAGCCAAGTTTCCTTCTAAAAGATTCAATCTGCGAGCCTTGTACCATTGGTTCTAGAATAGCCAATATCTTTATCTGGTGCATGAACTTTAATGTTTTTATTCTTCTTTGGATGATTTTTCCAGCAACACCCCGAGCATTCCAGATTAATAAACTTATCATGGGTATGTGTTTATGGGGAAGTACCAAGAGATAGAAGCTTCATCGCATCCATCTATAGCTGAGATCTCTTCTTTTTCTGAAGAAACATCTTCAGCAGGAATATAGGATACCTCACTGTCTGATGTCCTCCTTCTGGAAGCCAAAGGATGATGTTCAAAAGAGTGACCATCTAGTCCCAAGGTTGGGTCTGCATGAAAAAATTCCCTACTCCTACCCTCTTGCTCACTTGCTACTCTTTAATGAATTTTTTGTGGTTGGTACGTGGGGTATCCCTACTGCGTTAAACACTTCGAACGTTCCTCACTTCCTGCATGGGATGCATGGGAGGTTACTGGATGATACTCATCATTCCCTTAAATGTCTTCTTCTCCTGGAATTATGGGTAGACTTAGCTGCTCAGCCCCTTTGAAGCTATTTTCACCACCATCTTGCACCTGTTCGATGTCCAAGTTTACACAATCCAATTGTTGTTTTTGACTCTCCGAGTAATGTCCATCCTTCAACCGCATCAGACCATTACCATGCATGGCCGCCACAGACAACCTGTCCTTCAGCTTACGATTTTTCTTCTTTTTGGTTTTTCGGAGGGTCACATGACCTGCCTCCATTGCCCATTTAACACAGTCAAAGTCCCCAACCTGTTCTACGCTTGCATTGGTGTCTGTATCAGTCTGCCAACTCTCTGCCACTCTTGCATGCATTGAGTTCCTATTATCTATTGTAGCTACTTGCTTCATAGCAAGTGTTTCTACACCTTTCTCACTCATAACCTGCTGCTGTTGATTAGCTTGAGACGTATCACTGCCCATCCTCCGGCACTCTTGGATTCTACTGATCTTGCTTGTTTGAGTTTGTCACCGTTCCTCCACGTCTACCAGAACACCCAATGAAAAAATTTTTCTTGTGTGATTACTGTTCACGTACTCTGTTTGCCCCTGTTTTTCGAACCGATTCTGCTTTTCGTTTTCATCCTCCATGATTGTTTGGAATCTGTTGAAAACTGGGACGTTGGTTTGTTGGGGAGCCATCTCCAGATTTGTTTCTTTACCCATCATGTCATTTTCTCCACTGCTACATGTTTTGCCCACTACTTGCCACCTTTGGTTCTGTGTCGCCGGTTTTACCTGTTTATTTTTTGGATTTTTTTTTCTTTTTTCTAGAATCGGCCCACTGCCTTCTTCATACCTCACAATCTTCTCCTTTATTTCTCGCCTTTTTTCTACATCAATTGACCTCTTGGACGGCATCAAATCGTTCCCTTTATTTATGTTTGGCTCTGGCTTCTGTCTCATTTCACTCATCCTCTCTGGCTTGTTGCCCAGTACCATGCATGCCGCAACGTCATGACCCACATGGCTACAGTGAGTGCAATATGCTAGCAATTTAGAGAACTCCACGTTTCAACGCAGACCCATGCAATGCTAGATCGCGATCCATTTGCAGTGGCTTCATCAACGAACAACGGTTAGCCACCGTCTTGGCTATCATCAAGATATTCGATTTCTCAAACACGTGGGCACGTAAACCTGGGAACGAGATCCAAACCGGAACCAATGAAGACTCATTCTCTGACTAAAAATCGATCATGGAATGTTTCAAGGGCTAAGCAAGGGTTGTAATCTCGTCATCAAAAAAGGATGTCGTTAGTCGGTCTTTGTACCAGAAAGGCTCTCGGGATGGTGGGATTATGGGTTATCGTTCTCCTATCACGATAAAAAGAAAAGATTTCTTTTGGGATCTTTGCCAGATGAGGCTTTGGTTTTGAGGGTCAATGGTTTGTAAACCACCATTATTGACTGGAGGCTCAAGACTTTGTGTTTCCTTGGGTGAATAGATGGGTCCCGATTATATGGGAGAGGGGTGCCCAGTTGGCAGAAAGAGTGTGGAAGGGTCTGGCAGCTGGCCAGCAGCCATCTTGTGAGGGAGAGGTAACAGGGGAAAGTGGGAGGGTCCCGATTCCATAGGGAAAAGTTTTCAAGGTTTTTAGTACCTAATTGACATTTGTTAGTTGTCCAAAATTAATGTCTTATTTGGAAAAGTAAAAAAAAAAAAAAAGAGAAAGATCATTCTTATTTTTCCTTATTAGCCTTAATTATAACTATTAATTTTTTTTTATGTCAGGATAGGTTGTGAAAGAAAATTCAAAATCAATGAAGTTAAAATTCACATTTAAATTTCTTAAATTTTGTGTTAAGTTGAAATTAAAGACAAACATGAAACAGAAGAAATATAATCTTTTCAAAATTTAGAACTTCTTTGTGAAAGGAAGGGAAGTTGCGAAACTTGTACATTATGTGTTGGATCTTTGAATATTTAAAAAAGACTTTAAATTATATTGAGATAATCTTAAAATGTAGCTTTTTAAGGCATGTATTAAAAATAGGTCGGGTCATATTTTTTTATAAGAATCTCAACTACTGCCAACATTCTCTTACACTAAATTATCTTACATTGAATTAATTCTTATTAACACTCTTAACCCCAAGATTTCTTGTCTACAAATAAAAACTAAATAAAACTTTTGATCAATTGCAAACTTTTTTGTATCCCACCTTAAGTAAGAGGCCAAATATGTAATTTTCTTTTATAATTTTTTGTAGTTTTTAGTTTTTTTTTTAAAGGCAAAAAGTTGTATATTCATTCATATATGCAAAAGAGATATGCTATTGCAAGTCATAACAACACATTCAATACATTGAGACTAACTCAAAAACCAGTTGGGTTGTCACGACCCAAATTCTGGACCATGAACTGCGCATGGGCCCAATGGACATAGCCTACTAAGCCCACGCAAGCCTACTTATATGACCTGTTTATCATTCCATCAAAAGTTGCTAAGTCACATTTCATAACTTCGAATCAAAATAATACTAAGCATTGCCAACTCGTAGTGGTATTACCAATCAAAGATATATGTATTGTCTAAAACATATGTCTTAATAATTTACATGGAGTTTGTCTATACAAAACAAAAGAGTACTCGACTTCCAGCGGAGAGACTAGGGCGAAAGTATAGCTACTGAATGCCGAGACACTTACCAAGAGTCGAATCTACGAGAACACCTCGACCTAGTAACTGCCTCCTGATTTGAAAACATGAAGTTGAAAATGGTGAGTACAAACTCAGTGAGTGAACATCAGAAGGGAATAAGCAAACGATAAGGAAAGTTTAAAGAAATCATGATGCATTTGTTTCAAAAACAATGCAATTGATTTAATTTCTTACTAAAAATCCCTCCCTTCAAACTCCCTAATTAACAATTTCATAGTGTTGCAAAAGCCCATAATCAATCCATGAAGTTAAATGGGTTAAAAATATGTCAAAATCAAGCAAGGTAGCAAGCATGGCAGCAAGTTTCTTGTTGCAGCGAGAAACAATGTCAGTTTGCATATATTTCAGTTTTTCTAGCATATCTCTCATTACAAGAATCCAATTGACATGATTTTTGTACCATTAGAAAGATAAGAGCAGGGCTACAACTTTTATGTTTATTACTTTTCCCAATTCTGATGGAAAGATAGTTGAAATCTTCATCAAAGTGAAAGTACTGCACTAGAACCTGAGAGTTTCTAGCTACAGTGAGTTTATGGCAGCCAAAACAGAATGTTTCTCGCTGCAGTGAGAAACAGGGCACCTACATGTAAAAAGGACCTCCTTTGCACTAAAAATCCATTTGGTGCTGCAATAAAATCAATTTGCAAGAAAAGAGGAAATTCTCAAGATTCATCATGCCATACAATCACATTTTACAATCACACACATTCTATCACATATCTATAGATATAATCATATATAACACCTACACCACCCTACCTTCTTCATCTCTTGTGCACTCCCTACACGCACAAGGCAATACCACCATATGTGCACTCCCTACTCTCACATTTCAATGTCATCATGTGTGCACTCCCTACTCGCACACCTCATTATCATCATACAACATCATTTATCATTGCACAACATACATTCAAATATGTATACCAACACAATATAGGAGCACATGAATTCATCCTCTTTACACATTTCACACCTTTTACAACATCAAAGCATTTATCAAGGGCTTGTTCCCAAGCACCCATTTTTAACGAAAAGTTGGATAAAATCATGCAAATAATTCATCTTAACACAAATCTATTTTCCAAAACAATTTTGAAATGCAAGTTCACTCACCAGTATTGTTGAACCTCTAATCGACTCTAACCTCCACTAATGGTTCAAATGGGGCTGTTGGGCCTCGGTGGAACCTATCACACATAAAAACATCACAACTAATCCAATTTACATTAATATCACTCCGAAAGTTAGTTTCTAATTCAAGTTCTACTAGTCATTCCTAATTGGCTTCTAACTATATCAAATGGCTATTCCTTGCACTACTCTAATCATACTAAAAATAAATAAACAACCTCAATAATAAAACAGCTCATAATCCCAATTACTAGCCATTATCAACAACTTAAAACCAAGCCTAGTTCATCACTCACCTTAGGGTTTCTTTGTAGCTGAATTCTCTTTCAATAGCTTCCAAATAAATGTTGAAAGTCTTTCTCTCTCTCTTTCTCTCTTTCTCTCTCTAGAACACCTAACTAGTGAGAGAAAGTATTAGAGTAAGGCTTTTCAAGGGTTTTAAAGAGAGAGTGAAAAAGCACAAAGGTTCTTATGGAAGGGTGCACAAAAGCATGAAAATTGGAGCTAGTTTGACAGAGGTTATGGAGGTTTCGTATCAAGCTTCCATGGAGGATGAAAGCAACGTGAGATGAGAGGAAGAAGAAGAAGAAGAAGCTGCTGAAAGAAAAAAGATATTTATAGCTCAAGCTTATCCAACTCCATTTAAATTACAAAAATGCCCTCAACTAGTTAGCTTGTTCTCCTCCAACCCTTTGTGCAATCCTTTTACTCTTTTGACACCAAGACAAGGTCCATAATAGTCTAAAAGTACTTGAGTAAAAAAAACTTAAAATTTTTTACTCGATGTGTAAAATGACCATTTTGCCCATATTGTGAAAATATTTGTCACTTCTAGTTTTCTTCATGTTTTCATCATTATACATCATTCATTCGGTCCTTATGCCAACTTAGACCTTAAAATATTAGAAAACCTTTTTCTGGAAGCTTATTAGAGGAAATGATGAAATTACCCTTAGTCCATGTTATCACGTCTACTTTTAATTACGAATCTATAAAGGTTGAGGTCTCACATGGTTGGTAGCCCGAAATACAAGCTACGACACAATAGATTTGTACAATCAAACCTATAACAAATCTCTATACAAAAACCACTCAAAACTCCATCGAAACAATGCAAACCTTTTCACACAAAACCCCACTCTTAACAAAGGATAAAGAAACATCAAATCAATATTAACATCCATTTCAAGAATAAACCAAATTGAAAGGAGACAAGATGAATCAGTACATAGTAGATGAAGATGATGACACTCGAATACTCGCCAAAATGCATTTCTGATCAACAACATGAAGTAGAGAGCCATCCCAAAGAAGAATGTGAAACCTCAACTTTCCATCCAAAGGTAGATTGGTAAATTTCTTTCAAAATTTTAACGAGTCTCTTTTGAGTTATTATTATGAGTTTTCCAACAAAAATATTCTTAAATTTCGCTCTTCATATGTGGTTTTTAAACAAAGGAATGAATATTTGAAGAATGGGAGAGAAAGGAAATAAAAAGAAAAACCAATTTTTCCAAGTTAAGGAATGAAAGGTATATCTCTATCAAGAGAGGGTCAAGCTTTGAAGGTTAAAAATCAATTTTTTGTTCTCTAGAACTCAAGGATAGGCCCCTTGGAGAAAATGGATCGATCCCTAGAGCAAAAGGATTGATCTTTCAAAAAAAAAATTAATCCTTGTAGCCTAGAGTGGAAAAAATAAAATAAAACCCTTACTCGAGCCTCCACTTTTCATTTCACCCTCCTTTTACACCTTTCTTTTTCCTCTAACCCTTATTTCCTCTTCCTTTCAACTTTCCTCCATTTTTTTTCTAAGATCAAGTTTTAAAAGCTTGGATTTAAGGTAAAAGATAGCTTCATTAAGTCATTGTATTTATAGGTTTATATATGACTTTTTCTCTTTACCATGAGATATATGTCCTAAATAGCGGAGACTATTATAGTACCTCGTATTTTGATACACTAGTTAATAAAGTTTACGAATGCCAATTGAGGTTGATTACTGAGTTAAAAGGGTAATTCAGAAGTGAACTTGTGAAATCTCGATCTCCATAGGCACATAACTAGAAGTAGACGCTATAATGCGGACTAGGGGTAATTTTGTAATTTCTCTTGGTGAGCTCTTACGAGTGGGGTTTTTGATGTTATTAAGGTCTAAATAGGCCTAAGGAATGAATAAATGATGTGTAATGATGAAAACACGAAGAAAACTAGAAGTGACAATAATTTTCACAACAAAGGTAAAATGGTCATTTTACACCCTAAGTCAAAATTTTTAAGTTTTCACAGACCCGAGCATGTTTAGACTATTATGGACCTTGTCTTGGTATAAAAGGAGTAAAATGATTGCACCAAGGATTGAAGGAGAACAAGTTAATGTGCTAAAGGCATTTTCGTAATTTCAAATGGAATAGATAAGCTTGAGCTATAAATATCTTTTTCTTCTAGCAGCTTCTTTATTCTCCAATAGCTTTTTCTCTTTCTTCTTCTTCTTCCATCTCAGGTTGCTTCCATCCTCCATGGAAGCTTGATATGAAACTTTCACAACTTTCTCTCTGTAGCTCTAATTTTCATACCTTTGTGCCCTTTTGACTAGAACCCTTGTGCTCTTTCACTTTTTCACTTTAAAACCCTTAAAAAGTCTTTGTAAAACACTTTTTCTCACTAGTTGGAAATTTTAGAGAGAGAAAAAGAGGGATTTTCCATGATAGCTTGAGTATTCTTGAGAAAGAATTCAACTACAAATCCACCAAGGTGAGTGATGAATGAGGATTGATTTTAGGTTGTTGATAATGGCTAGTAATTGGAGTTGTGAGTTCTTTTATTATTGAGGTTTGATTATTTATTTCTAGAGTTACTGGAGTAGAAAGAATAGATAGCCATTTAATGGCAATTGGAAGCTAGTTAGGAATAACTAGTGGAACTTGATTTCAGAAAGAGCTTTTGGAATTATATTAATGCCAATTTGGGTTGGTTGTGATGTTGTGTGTGTGTAGGTTCCAACAAGGCCTCACATGTCCGTTTGAAGCAATAATTAAAGTTAAAATCGATTAAAGAATTAAGAAGACTGGTGAGTGGACTTGCATTTTAAACTTGTTTTGGGGAATGTGAATGATTTTATCCAACTTGTCTTTGAAATGTGTGCCAGGGGACAAGCCTTGATTAAATATTTTTGATATTGTGAAATGGGAGACGTGTATAAGGATGAATCCATGTGTTTATTATTATGTTGGTATGTATGTATATATCTTATGAATATGTGTTGTGTATTGATGAATGATGTTGGGTGATGAAGTTGAGGTGTGCGAGTAGGGAGTGCACACATGGTGATGATGTATGTATATGAAAATGAGTGTTATATAAAGTTCATAATATGGCATATGGTTGTAATGCATGTGAAATTTGGAATGTTGAACTTTGGAAATTTTTGAGTATTTCATGTTGAAATTGGCATGATGAATCTTGAGAATGTCCCATTTTCTTGCAAATTGAGTTTATTGCATCACCAAATGGATTTTTAGTGCAAAGGGGGTCTTTTTTACACTTAGGTGCCTTGCTACTTGCTACAGCGAGAATGCATTATCGCTGCAGCGAGAAACATTCTGTTTTGGCAGCTAGAAATTCGCTGCAGCGAAAATAAATCTCGCTGCAGTGAGAAACTCTGGGGTTCTGATTTAGTGCCTTCATTTTGATGAAGATTTTGACCACCTTCTCGTCCGAACTGGAAATATTGTAAACATTAAAGTTGTAGCCCTGCCTCTTAGCTTTCTAATGGTTTAAAAATCAGGTCAATTGGACTTCTGTAGCTGGAGATATGATAGAAAAACTAAAATACATGCAAACTGACACTATTTCTCGCTGCAATTAGAAGCTTTCTGTTTTGGTCGCCCGAATCTCGCTGCAGCGAGAATGAATTCACTGCAGCAAGAAACTTGCTGACATACTTGCTACCTTGCTTGATTTTGACATAGTTTTCACCCATTTAATCTCATGGGTTGATCTTGGATTTTTGCAACACTATGAGGTTATTAATCAAAGTTTGGAATGAGGGGTTTTTAGTAAGAAACTAAATCAATTGCATTGTTTTTCAAACAAGTGCATCATGATTTCCAAATTCTTCCTATTGATTGCTTGTTCCCTTCTTATGTTTACTCACTAAGTTTTATACTCAGGTTTTTAAACTTCATGTTTTCAAATTCGAAGGCAGTTGGGACCTAGATTGAGTTGCGCACATATGCTCGCCTTCTTGGTAGGTACGATGGCATCTCAATAGCTATACCTTCACCCATGATCACTCCGCTGATGGTCAATAGTCGTATACTTGTGTATACATATAAGTAATGTAGACCACTCAGATTCGTGTTAGAAAAATCAAATATGTATATTTGATTACTGATGCCATTATAGGCTGGCAAACAAGTAACATTATTTTAACATAATACGAATGTGAATATTGGGTTACTATAAAATGTTATTGAAATATTTATAATTGAGAGTTGAAATATGTGGTTTTAGAATGATGATCGAGTTTGCATAAAAAGGCTTGCTTGGGCTTAGTGGGCTATGCCCATTGGGCCCATACGCCTATCATGGCCCGGTATTTGGGCTGTGACAACTATACCATTATTTGAGAATCGTCCTAAATAGTGGGCACTATACCATTGTCATTGTGATATGATGATTGTGATAAAGATTGCATGATCGAATAATAGATAGATGTACATGTTAAATTCTAAGTTACAAGTTTGATTGAAGCTTATTGATAGATAAAGGTGTTTTCCCATTGAAATTTTAGAGAATCTTATGTTAAAAGATTGTACACAAGGTTAAGAAAGAAGTTAGAATTGATTCTTAGTGAGAAATTTCCCAATTTCTGGGTTTTAATGAATACCATCAATACTTGAAGAACAAATACTGATATCTTCAGTCCAAAAAAACCTCTGGTTGAAAAGTATTGAAACCCCACAAGGAGGTATTGATACCTTAGGTACAAAACAACCTATTTTCCCTTTTAAAATTTTCTTTCGCTAGCTTTTTACTTTCCTTTTTAATTAAATCTCTTATGTGATTTTGATTTCAACTACAATCATTTGCTTGAACTTTGAAAATAAAATAACTCAACGATTTGAAAGGATATGTATAATCATCATTAAATCCATGTTTATATTAAATTGTGGTTTATGTAAAAGCTCTTCCCTTTTTGCTTTGTGATAACTCTATGATATAGAGTTATTTGGACCTAATTTTGATAGTAATTTACTTAGTTCTTGCTGTAATACATAGAATTTAGTAGGTTTTATTTAAATTATTTTAATTCAATTAATTTAGGTAAGTCAATCTAATTTTAGTTAATTTTATACTTAATTTGCTATTACTGTGATTAAGATAGGTTGTTATTGATTTAGTTGTGCTTTTGTAGGTGTTTGATGAAGGAAGAATTTTAATGGCAGAAGGAGATGAATTTTGAAGTGCAGACTTTCAATGCCCATATTTTGGTATTACAACCATAACACTCTCTATGAAACTCCAAATGAGATGATTCTTCGACCATTGCAAAGCTAAGATAAAAAGATACTTCATGTTTACACTTTTCCCATTTTGGTCTGAAACATAATAAAAAATCTTATTGAAGTTCAAGCACTGCAACAGTCCACGAGCAATTATGATTTTCGCTAATTAATTGGTTGAGGTCGCGGCCTTGGTAGGGGTAGGCCATGGCCCATGTAGTCTAATGAAGAAATCTTGATTGAAATTGAATTCTTACTTCACCTAACTTGGCCTAACTTCAAAGCCCTATAAAAACAACATTTCGAAGGATTTTAAAAAAATAGAACGAAACACCAGATTGATAACTGAGAATCAAGCCACAAAGTCATTGAAGTTGAGAAGAATTTGAAAGAGTCAAGAAGATTTGGAAGATCATGATTACAACTCTTCGATTCTATTATCTTTTTGTTATTCTTTTATTTCTTAGTTTGACTTTATTATTTAAACTTAATTAGATGATGATGCGTGACTTAATGAGGAACTAAATAATTTATCTAAGATTATGATTGAACTCAAAACCTAGTCTGATTTATTTATCTCTCTTTTGCTTTTGTTTGAAGGATTTAAGTTGTTTCTTTTATTCAGTTCTTGATGCTTCTAATTGCCTGATCAATAATTAGATTGAATTGGAAACCTAGGTTAAACCTTGACGAAGGAGATTTAGGTAGACCTTGCATAGAATAACGTATGATCAAATACACTTAGTTGATTAGGTGGTTTGATTTGCATTTAAGGTAGATATACATCTATAAGCCACATTTAGCCAAAATTAGAGAATGAACTTAATGAATCTATCTTTAATTTAATTTGCATAGACATATAGTAAATTAATTAAGAGAGATATTTTTATGAGAAACTTAACAGAGACTTGTAAATAATTGATGACTCTAGTTTAGCAACTTAGTCTATGAAGCTAAGTAAAGAAAGAGAGACAATAATCAGATGAAGTATTGAGAGACATCATAATCTTAGGTCTAAAAGTCAATTAAATCTAAAAAAGTAATTTTACTGAGTAAATTTAGATTAGTTTTAGTTTTTAAGTTTAATTTTATTTTGTTTTTTAATTCAAAATTTTAGTGTTTGGATAAAGTTAAGGTGTGTAATTTTAACAATTAATAGTAAGAATTAATTCAATTTGCTATGGGATCAACACTTTACTTATCATTATATTATCTTTGTGATACGTATACTTGTGTGGGTAAAAAATTGAACAATACTTTTTCCCTTCCTTGTATCTACTCACAAAGTTTATATTACTCTTACACGTAAGATATAATTGTTTTGTAGATTTGTGATTAGCTAACAACCCTTGTTGCAGAGAAAGCTCCTCGTCTTTCTTTGTTAAGTGTTTCTAAAAGCCAACTTGAAGCTTAAAGGGTCAGGTCATGTTTTGTTGATGAGTCTGTTTTTATATTTATGTTATATGCACTTGAACATTTTTATGACTATGTAGCCAAGAGTTGGCATTATAATTACATGGTTTATACAAATTAAGTAATGAGACGACTTAAGAGCCTATAAGAGCGCTTAAAGAGTGCATAATCATGATGATATGAGATGTTACATGAGTTTATGTTATACAAATGTTGATATATGAGTGAAAGCTTTTCCATAATTTATGATGAAGAATTTCATATTTGTGTGATAGTGCATGCATTGAATGTGAAATAAATTATATGATTATGTAAATGAGCCGTATATGCATGATACATAAGAGGCTTGATTAGGCTTAGTGGCCATACCCACATAGGTCTTTGTATCAGTCATGGCTCGAGAATGGGTCGTGACAAAAAACTAGTAGAGCACTAGGGACACAAACAACCCACAGATGAAAAAATAACATAACAAAAGATCATGCAGTTTACCCACCAAGAAAACCAACCCAAAAAAAGAAGCAACACACATCCATTATCCATTAGAGATTTCCAAAGACAATATCTCAACCTGAGTAGAAAACTAAATCCAATCCTCAGTAGAATACAAATGAAGAAAACATTAGGATCCTATATTCACAATAGAAACAAAAACCAAGAAAACCACAAGCAAAAACAAGTTTTTATCATTGATAAAGTTAAAATTTGTTACTACTAATTAACTTTGAAGGGAAATATGCATCACCCCGATTAGTGCAAATCAACTCCATTACTTTTAACATCGAGTTTAAAAAACCTGATACAGAGATCTTGAGAGTTAATGATTTGATGCAATACCATTAGAATCTATGATGATAGATTTAGGAGATGGCTTATCTTAGTGTTTATCGATAACATTTTGGAGAAGGTAAATGGGAGTTCGCTATAGACACTCTTCGAGAGAGTTGGTGAAGCAAGAGGCATATACATAACAGAACAGAGGAGTAAAAATGGTAAAAGTTTTGGCTTCATGAGATAAAATGAAGTAGGGGCAGCTTTTCTTGACCCCCTTCAAATATTTTAGTTTTACATGCAATTAATTTTTTTTAATTTTCTTAACTTGCAACCACCTTTTAAAATATTGTGAAATTTATACTTACTAGCTAAGCCTAGCATATAAAATTTAACCCAATATCCAGAGCCTATTAGATTTTAAAAAATAAGTGTGAGTTTACTAAACCTAACCCATTAAATCTTAATATAAATCTAAGTTTATCATAACATGTTATATCTCAACAGTCCAACTCAATAGCCCAATATGCTAATTAGCAATTGAAGAGGCAAAATTGAAAATAAGAGGAGAGCTTCCTCAAAAAGCTACCTATTTCATGCAGAACGCATAAGGTCAAAAGACATTTCATTTGAATTTGAAAATTTTCTTTCTCTTCTACTCTTGCGCACAAAGAGTGAGAGAGAGACTCCTTTTATATTTTTATTTGGACATCAAGAAAACAAGAAGCAGGTTGTCAAACACCATTCCATCTTCTATGTGAGTTGTGCTTTTGTGTATTACCTGTAAAATGTAATCTTCTAAAGTCATTGGCTACTGATTATAGCATTTTTTTTTGCAAAATAGTAAAATTCTAAAAAAAAAATTAATTATGTTAGACTGTATAGTTATTTTTGTGATCCAAACAATTACTATACTTCAATATTCTTGAATGTTTACAAATTTATTGAATGTTATTATTTATATTAGCTTTTTTCTTTTGCTTTTAATAGAATATGCCATTTACAAATTTATTGATTTAGTAATGTATTTTTCATCTAAATAATATAATTATATAAGAGTTTATTTTTTAATAGTAATATCCAAATCCAAACTAATAGGTAAGAATTTTTTACTGAAGTCTTTTGACGTGTCATTTTAGGTGAGCATTTCAAACCAATTTGAAATATTCGTATATCACTTTATTACTAATTACAAGAGCTCTTTTGAACTAAGGGAAAGTTGAAAACCATCAACACATTCTTTAAAAGAAACATTATAGCATTAAGATCTTTTTACAACTACTACATCAATCCCAACTCATTCAGCACTTAAGCAATCAAATATCAATGCTTCAACTTCTGAACAAGGTAGCTTAAAATGCCCAAGACTTAGTCTTGAACAAATGGATGCTTGTTATTTAGAAAACAATCTTGGAGTGCGCCCACTCATCTCAAAGTTGGGCCATATCAACCATTGCTTGATCATTATCCATTTAGTCATAAGAATCATCACCATTGCTTTCAATCTTCTTGGTTTGAATTGTATCCCTCTTGGTTTAAGTATTCTAAAGAAGATGATGCTATATATTGTTTGCCATGCTACCTTTTTGGTAAAGAATCGTCAAACCACTTAGGTTCAATTGCATTCATTGAGAATGGTTTCAAGAATTGGAAGATAGTAATAGTTGAAAATATTGTCCTCTCTTGAATCTTGTCGTCAACAATCCCAATTGACTCCATCATAATGTAGTGAAATCATGTGATGATTTGCTAAAGAAATCACAGCATACTGATAGGCTTATGAAAAGACAAGCATTAGAAAATATTGAGAATAATTGACTTAGACTTAGGGCTTCCATAGATTGTATTAGATGGTTGACATTTCAAGCTTGTGCATATAAAGGGCATGATGAAAGCCGAAGTTCAAAGAATCAAGGAAACTTTCTTAAAATGTTGAAGTTTTTGGGATCATATAATCAAAAAGTTGAAAAGATTATTTTGGAAAATGCTCCAAGGTTTGCCAAGTGTACATCCAATGATGTCCAAAAGGAAATTCTACATATTCTTGCAAATAAGGCAAGGAATTTAATTACAAAAAAGATAAAAAATTCCAAATTTTGTATCATTATAAATAAAGCTTGAGATGAATCTAAAAATGAGCAAATGGCTATTGTTTTGAGATTTCTTAGTATGGATGGATTTGTTCAAGAGAGATTCACTGATCTTGTGCATGTTAGTGACACTAGTGTAATAACTTTGAAAAAAGAATTGGTGTTTGTCCTTTCTCGTTTCAATCTCCAAATTGAAAATATTCGAGGTCAAGGATATGATGATGCTAGCAATATGTGAGGTGAATAGAATGGTTTGCAAGCTTTGCTTCTTGATGATTGTGCATAAGCATACTATGTGCATTGTTTCACTCATATATTACAATTAGTAATGGTTACACCTTCAAGTGTAGTAATTCAAGTTCATGAATTTGTCCCACAATTTACTTCTATTGTCAATATTGTTGGTTCTTCTTGCAAAACAACATGATCAATTACAAGCAACTCAAGTGATTGAAATTGAAAAGATCATCACCCTTGATGTATTAAAACAAGTAGAGGGGCAAATCAAGTTGGGACTTTGTGAAGAGCAGCAAATATACACTGGTGCTCTCACTTTGATTCTATTTGTAGCTTGATAAGAATGTTTCTACAACCTATACTATTCTTAATAATATCATTGATGAAGGAGCTACTTATGCACAAAGAGATATGTTTACGGTGTTAGCAAAGTATTATTATCATTTGAATTTGTCTTCACCTTGCATTTGATGAAGGAAATTATGGGAATTAGTAATGTTCTTTGCCAAGCACTACAGCAACAATCTCATGATATTTTAAATGCAATGTGTATTATTTTTACATCAAAATCACTTCTTCAACAATTGAGAGATGGTGGACAATATAATTTACTTGAGAATGTGAAAGAATTTTATAGAAACATGAGATTGAGGTCCCTGATATGGGTGCATGATACATCTTAAGAAAAGGTCATTTTCATCAGCCAACTATAACTGTTGGGCATCATTATTGAGTAGATGTACTTTTGGTAGTAATCAATTCTCAAATATAAGAGTTAAATAGTAGATTTAATGAGTAAACAATGGAGTTGTTCACATTAAGCTTTGCATTGGATCTTAAGGATAATTTCCAATCATTTAAAGTTGAAGATATATGCAAGTTAGTTGAGAAGTTTTATCCCAATGATTTTATTGGACAAGAAAAATTTCTTTTAAAGTCCCAATTGCAACATTATGGGCTTGACATACTAGTGCATTTCAAAGATAATGGCACACTTTTTGAGTTATGTCAAAAATTGAAAGAAACAAGGAAGTCAAGAACTTTTCACTTGGTTGATAGATTGATATGCATTGTCTTGACCTTTCGAATGTCTACAGCAACAACAAAGTGAACCATACTAGCAATGAAAATTGTCAAAATAAGACTTCGAAGTAAATAGATGATGAGTTTCTTGTAGATAATTTAGTTATTTACATTGGGAAAGAAATAGTTACTCCTTTTGGTACAATTTCAATAATAGATAACTTGAATCTATGAAAAAGAATTAAACACAACTCTCTTGGAAGACAATTGTAAATGGTATTTATTTATGAAAGTTAATTATGTTTTGGTACTTTATGTTGTGGTATTTATTCTTTTACCTTACATAAGGGAACACACATATGTTGTGTTTACTGATTATTCATAAGAATACATTGTCTATTATGGTGTAATGTATGTAGAAAAAGTTTTGATAATGGTAGGAAATTATGATCACATTAGAGTCTATTTTGAATCTATTGGCTCCATTAGTCTTTGATAATAATAATCAATCATTCAAATGCACATATCAAAGAGCATAAGAATAAGGAAGCCACAATTGATCAACAAGATAGAAGCCCTTTAGTTGATTAATGAAGAGTTAGTCAACTAAGATTTAAATTAAAAGTTGGTGGTGGGCTAAAGAGTATTGAGAAATAGAACCAACTCAGTCGACCAAGAATAAGTTAGTCGACTAATTTCACATTGCCAGAAACTGAGATCAAGAGATAGAAACGACTTAGTCGACTAAGATATCGGTTAGTCAACAAAGAGCATTCTGCCATAAATTTTGAATTGTGCACTAGAAGATAGATTAACGGTCAGAATTGCTACCAAACTGTTTCTAAAGGTAAAAAACTGTTTAACTCACATCAAAGCTGATTTTCCAAGTATAAAAGAGGGTTCTAATGGTTAGAAATGTATTGAAGGCTTCCAAGAACACAAAAAGAGCTGAAAAACCTGTAAATACTTATTACTCATTTACTGCACTTAACTCCTATCCTTGTAATTGTGATCTGCACTTCACTTGTACCACTTAGATCAACCGTGTGATCATAGGTATACTCTCATTACTTCTCTCTTTGTATTCTTAGAGTGAGAAAGTCACTCTAAGGGATTGATTCATGCTTGGATTGCTTGATTGGGTATAGGTTCCAACTTAGCCCTGAAAAGTTAGGTGTTGGGTTTTAATTGATCTTGGTAAAAACTATTGTGAAAGGTTTTGGCTGAGCCTAGTAAAAGCCATTGTAAAGCTTGGTGAAAGCTTGTGAATTTCACCTTTATAGTGGATTGATTTGAAAAATCCTTGGTTAAATAATCAAGGTAGTGGATGTAGGTCTTGGACCGAACCACTCTAAATTCCTGCACATTGTCTACACTGTTTTTATTTTCATTGCTTTTCAAATTAGTTCCTCATCTTGCCAAGAGCCAAAAAGTGCTATTCACCCCCTCTCTAGCACATTTATTTGGGACCAACATGTGGTATCAGAGCCTAACCCCTGTTATTAAGGTCTAACAACCTTTGGAAGATCTAAATGGCTCTTAAAAAATCCATAACTGCTAAGGGACAATCAATAAACAGACCACCTTTGTTTGATGGCTTTAACTATCTTTATCAGAGTGCTAGGATGTCAATATACATTAGAGCAATTGATTATGAAATGTGAGATGTCATAACTGATGGACCCTTCATTCCCTCAATCTTAAATGTAGTAACCAATGAGATGATGCTTAAGCCAAGGTCTGAATGGACCGAGGCTAAAACTAAGAGAATCCAAACAAATTTTAAGGCTATCAATACATTGCATTGTGCCTTGACTGCCACCGAATTCAACAAAGTATCAAGCTGTACAACAATTAAACAAGTGTTGGATAAGCTTAGGATTATCCATAAAGGGACTTCTAAAGTCAAAGAGTCCAAAATAGCCCTCTTGACCCATAATTATGAAATGTTTAAGATGGAGCCTGATGAAGATATCACCAGCATGTTAGATAGATTCACAAACATCATAAACAAACTTAGTTAGCTAGGAAAACCAATACTCCAGCATGAGATTGTTAAAAAACTTCTTAGAAGCCTACCAAAAAATTGAAAGCCTAGAGTGGTTGCAATTCGAGAAGCCAAGGACCTAGATGTTATTACTTTAGATGATATTTGTGGTTCTCTCCTTACTCATGAGCTAGAACTCAAGGAAGAGGAAGAAAAAGATAAAAGGGAAGCAAAAGAAAAGAAAAAGAGCATTGCATTAAAAGCCAGCATTCTTGAAGAAGAGTTGGAAGAGCTATCCTATGATGATGATGAAGAGTTGGCACTGGTTGCAAGGAAATTCAGAAAGCTTGTGGCCAAAAGAAACCAGAGATTGGCTAGAAAAGGGTTTAGAAAAGATAAAGGTTCTTCATGGAGAACTAGAAACAAAAATGACTCCAACGAAAATGATGAGCTAACCTGCTTCGAATGCAAGAAGCTTGGACATTTCAAGTCCGAATGCCCATTGCTGAAAGATGAGACTCTAAAGAAAAACAAGAAATCAACGAAGGCAATGGTAGCAGCTGCATGGTCAGACAATGACACATCAAGTTCTAAAAGTGAGGAAGAAAAAGCTGAGGAAAGAGTAAACCTGTGTTTGATGGCACTGGATAATGAATCTGAGGTATCCTCATCCTCTTATGATATTTCTGTTGATGATTTACAAGATGAGTATGAGTGCCTTTATGATGAATTTGAAAAACTCTTTTCAAAATACAAGATTTTAAGAAATAGACTGCAGCTCTTGAAAATGATTTGGAAAAGATAAGAGAAGAGTTCAATTCTGTTTTTGAGCAAAGAAATTTTCTGCAAGTTGAGTTAGAAGATTCAAAACATATTTTGAAGTTTTAAAATTAGAGCTGGACAATAAATTTGAAGCTTTGCAAAAAAACACTTGATGAAAACACAGCTCTTAAAAGTTTGAAAAATGAAACTTCAAAATAAAATGTCTACTACAAGAAAAATTCTGCTAATGCATTATCTAGATGCTATATTTGTAATAAAATTGGTCTTTTATCATATGATTGTTTTAAGAAAAGATGCACGTAGAAAATAAGAAAAATATGGGTTCCAAAAGGATCTTATATTGCAACTAACAATCAAGGACCCATCAAGGTATGGGTACCTATAAAGAAAAACTGAAAATTTGTCTTATAGGTTAAGCTGCTCTCAAAATTTACATGTTCAAGAGCTCAACTCAAGAAGAAGCAACCTTGGTATATGGACAGTGGCTGATCAAGGCACATGGTAGGAAATGAAATACTATTTGCACAGCTAGACAAGAAAAAGGGAGGAACCATATCCTTTGGTGATGATTCAAAAGGTAGAATTCATGGCATAGGAACGGTTGGTAAGAACTCTCAAACTCAAATTAGTCAAGTGTTGTTGGTTAAAGGTTTGAAACATAATTTATTAAGTATTAGTCAATTTAGTGATAAAGGATTTAAGGTATGTTTTGGCTCAACCAAATGTGAAGTGATAAACATAAGCACTAATAAAATTTCATTTGTAGGAAGAAAATTAAAGAATATGTAGTATTTCTTTGGGATCTTGAAATGGATTATGAAATATGTCTTGTAGCAAATGCTGAAAATGATAGTTGGTTATGGCATAGGAGCTTAGCACATGTGAGCATGCATACCATGTCAAAGTTGATTAGAAAAAATTTAGTTGTTGGATTGCGGGATCTTTAGTTTGAAAATGATAAGATATGTGATGCTTGTCAACTAGGAAAAAAAGTTAGAACATCTTTTAAGACCAAGAAAGTTGTCTTCACATCTAAACCTCTTGAATTGCTGCACATTGATCTATTTGGTCCAATAAGTACAACTAGTCTAGGAGGAAAATCTTATGGCTTTGTAATAGTTGATGACTACTCTAGGCACACTTGGGTATATTTTCTTGCTCATAAAAATGATGCTCTACTAGCATTCATAAGTCATTATAGGAAGGTTAAAAAAAAAAAAACTAGCTATAGTTAGTATTATGAGTGATCAAGGAGGTGAGTTTGAAGGAGATGAATTTGAGAATTTTTGTAATGAAAAGGGGCTGGATCTTAATTTTTCTGCACCTAGAACATCCCAGCAAAATGGAGTTGTAGAGAAGAAAAACCAAACCTTAAAAGAAATGGCTCGAACTATGCTATGTGAGAATAATCTACCTAAAAACTTTTGGGTAGAAGTTGTTAATATAGCAGCTTATATCCTTAATAGAGTGTCTGTAAGAGCCATGATATCAAAGACGCCATACAAACTGTACAAAGGTAGAAAACCAAATATCTCTCACCTTAGGAGCTTTGGCTATAAGTGTTTTGTATTGAACAATGGTAAACAGCCTTTAGGAAAGTTTGATGCAAAAAGTGATGAAGCTATATTTTTAGGATATGCATTAAACTCAAAAGCCTATAGAGTCTTCAACAAAAGATCCTTAACGGTTGAAGAATCCATCCATGTAGTTTTTGAAGAATCCAATACCTTACAAAAGGAAATTTCAGATGATGAACATGATACGGATGATCTTGAAAAACAAATGGAAGAAATGAGTTTAGATGATAAGAAAATATTGAAGAAAATTCGCTAGGGAGAGAAACAGAACCTCCACCCATAGAAACCCTGCAAAGAACTAAAAATCAGCATAATGACCTTCCAAGGAGTTGGAGATATGCAAAAGACCACCCACAAGAACTAATCAAAGGTGATATTTCACAAGGTGTTAAAACTAAGAGAGTAACAAGAGAGACTTGTGAGTTTTCAGCTTTCGTATCTCAAATTGAGCCTAAAACATTTGAGGAAGTAGAAAAAGAGGAAAGTTAGATATTGGCCATGCAAGAGGAACTTGATCAATTTAAAAGAAGCCCTATATGGTCATTAGTCTTAAGGCCTATAAACCACCTTATTGTTGGAACAAAATGGGTCTTTAGAAATAAAGTAGATGAGCAAGGGAATATAGCTAGAAATAAAGCTAGGTTGGTAGCCCAAGGATATAACCAAGAGGAAAGAATAGACTATGATGAAACCTTTGCATAGGTTGCTAGGATAGAAGCTATAAGATTACTACTTGAATTTGCTTGCTTTATAAACTTTAAATTATTTCAAATGGATGTAAATAATGCATTTTTAAATGGTTTCATCCAAGAAAAAGTTTATGTTGAGCAACCCCTCGGTTTTGAGGACTTTGATAAACCAAATCATGTTTTCAAACTTCATAAAGCCTTGTATGGATTGGAGCAAGCTCCTTAAGCTTGGTATGAAAGGCTTTCAAATTTCTAGTTGAAAAAGGTTATGTTAGAGGTAGTATCGACACAATATTCTTTATCAAAAGATACTCAAGTGATTTAATTGTTGTTCAAATTTATGTGGATGACATTGTATTTGGTGCAACTAATGAGGCTTTATGCAAGAACTTTGCTAAAGAAATGCAGGGTGAATTTGAGATGAGCATGATGGGTGAGCTGAAGTACTTTCTTGGACTTCAAATCAAACAAAGTGAGAAAGGAATCTTCATCAACCAAGAAAGATACACTCAAGAGATGCTTAAAAGGTTTGATATGCTAAAACTAAAATCAATTTGTACACCAATGAGTCCATCCACCAGACTTGATTTAGATGAAAAAGGAAAAGATGTTGATCAAAAGCTCTATAGAGGTATGATCAGATCACTTTTTTATTTAATAGCCAACAGGCTTTATATACAATTTAGTGTGTGTTTATGTGCTTGTTTTGAATCTTAACTCAAAGAATCACACATGACTGTTGTTAAAAGAATTTTTAGATACCTCATAGACACATCAACTTTAGGTATATGGTACCCTAGAGAATCATATTTTAGCTTAGTTAGATATTCAGATGTTGATTTTGCTGGCAGCAAAATAGATAGAAAGAGCACTAGTGGAACCTGCCAGTTTATAGGTAGTATGCTTGTGTCATGGTCAAGCAAAAAATAGAATTCAATAGCTCTATCTATAGTTGAAGCAGAATATGTATCTCTAAGCAGCTATTGTGCTCGAATCTTGTGGATTAAACAACAACTAAAAGATTATGGAATGTCAATGAATAACATACCAATATATTGTGACAATACAAGTGCAATCAACATTTCAAAAAATCCTGTGCAGTATTCTAGGACTAAGCATATTGAGATAAGGCACCACTTTGTTAGAGATCAGGTAGTCAAAGGTGACATTAAAATTGAGTTTGTAAATACTTTACATCAATTAGCTGACATCTTCACAAAACCCTTAAATGAGGATAGATTTTGTGAGATTAGAAGATATTTAGGAATGGTTAATATGCAGGAGCTTTAGGAAAAATTCTAAAATTTTCTCAAAGGACAGTAGGCACTTAGTCGACTAAGAGAGGCACTTAGTCAACTAAGAGCATTCTGTCTCTTTAAATAATAGAACTTAGTTAGTTAGAAGATAAAAAGAATAAAATAGTGAACAGGAGCAGTATACCGGGTGAAAAGAATGGGTAGAAAATACTGTCTTCATGAAAAACAAAATAGGAGGCAAAGTTTGAATTTTAAACAGGAGAAAAACTGATAGTATTTAAGGGGGAGATAGACAATTTTTGGGAAAATCAAACTATCCATTAACTCATTTCCCCTACATTTTCTCTCCTCTGAAATCGACCCACTCAAACCTAAAACCCTCTCCACTTAGATTCTCAAAACTCTCAATCAAAATTCTCTCAAATCCAAAATGGCAAAAATCTCTTTGACCAAAGAAATTGCTGAGAATAAGAAAGGAAAATGGCCACTAGAAGAAGGCATGCAATCAAAAATACAGAAAAAAAAATAAAAAATTGGGTCTGCATCGAAAACTGAAAAATCTAAAAAATCGTAGAAGGAAAAGGAACAGAAAACAGAGAAGAAGAAAGAAAAGGGACAATCATCTAAGAAAGGTAACTAAGTTTAAGAATAATGCACATGAAAATAGATACAAAAAATTAGAGAATGCCCCCATCACTTGTGGAAAATACATTGATTGGGATAGTTTCAATGAAACCTCAAAACTTCAGACAAGTTTATCTGATTATTTTGAGGAATTAAAACTAAAGCAGTATAGTACTTTTAAGAATCGATCCTACAGTACCTGTTTAGTTAAAGAGTTTTGTGCAAGTATTGCACTAGGAAATGAGGAACTTGAAGATTTTAATGATTATCTTAATAATGGCCTGAATGTGTTTTTAAATGGAAGAGAGTTTACTATAACTGCTGCTGATTTAGGGAGTTGACTTAAATTTGAATGTGAGGAAGGAGAATTTGAATTTCCTGAAAATTATGACCCATCTTCATTGTGGGAAATAGTTACAGGGAGGAAAGAAAAATACTCCTCAAAAAGTAATGCTGGCCTAATTACCAATCCTTAAATTAGGATTTTGCATTACTTTATAGTAGCAAACATTCATGGCAGAAGTGGCAGTTTTAGCTACATTAGCCTTCAAGACTTATGGCTAATGGAGCATGCATTCAATGCTACTCCCCTAAATCTAGGTAGATTTATAGTTTGAAGAATGAGAAGAGCCTGTACAGGAGACAAAATAAATCTACCATATGGGAATATCATCACTTCTCTAGTGCAGAAGAAAAGAATTTGGACTAAAAGATATGAAATGGACCTAATGAAGAGTAGAGACCAAGCTATCAACTTATGTAGTCTGCCAAAGATGGGTTACAAGTTAGATGCAGAAACTTTTGTTAAAACACCCAAGGTATCTGCAATACCAGCACAGATAGAAACAACACCCTCACTATTTTCCAGTGAAATGATTTTCAATCTGTTAATGAGAATGGATGGGAAGCTTATAGAGCAATCTGCAAAAATTATGAAAATGGAAGAAAAACTTATAGAGATTGAAAATATGATAAAGGAAAAAGGGAAATCTATTGCTGAGCCTGTAACTGAGGACACTTCAGCAACTCCAAGCCCAACACCAACAAGGGAAGCTGCTGAAGGGCATGCCTTCCTAGCTGAGAGCTTTGGAGGCCCTGCCTTTCAAGATAAAGATGCTGAATAAATGATTAACCTTGAAGTTGAGCTTAAGAAGGGAGAAAGATTAGATAAGGGAACTGAAGTTCTTGGATCTCTTGATGGCACCTCTCCACCTATTCAAGATCCATAACCAGAACCTCTACCATCTCCTTCACATTCTGAAGAGGTTTCAATCATGGGTTTTTTTCATCAAATGGTTCATGAGGAGTAAGTTGAGAAATAAGCAGCTCAAGCAAAAACACAGCAAGCACATCTGCACCAGCACACACAACAAAGAAGTAGATTGGGAAAGAAAAAGAGAAAACTACTGCAGCTCCACAAACGAAACCAAAACCACTTGGTAAAGGTATCAAGAGAATGGCAACCAAGACCAAATTTCTCAAAAGGAGAAAATCCTTAAAAATTGATGGAAAGGCTAAACCAGCACCTGTCTCTTCTCCTCAAAAACCCCTAGAAGTTTTTGACAAATCCTCACTTGAACCTTTTCCACAAAAATCACGACCAAAACCCTCACCTGAACCTTTGAATGTTTCCTATGGTACTGATGAGTCCACTCCTTCAGCCTCTTCAAAAGATTGACCCCCCTTTGGATTTGATGATGCCAAAAAGGGGGAGAAGTGGAAAGCTAAGGGAAAGGGCAATTAAAAAAAAAATGTTAAGGTAGAGGTACCAGAAATCTAGGTGAAATTCAGGGTGTTGAATATGACTAGGTTGTCTTTGGTAGATGGTCTATGGTAGTTTGCTGAAAATTGGATACTGATCATTATGCTAAGACACTGTTTATTTATTTTTTTCTATTTATTTTTTTTGTTATACTATTGATGACTGATGCTGAAAGTATGTTGCGAACTTATTCTGTTAATGTACTGAAAACTTATGATATTCTGGTTGGATTGTGATTGAATGCAATGCTGATAAGCTAATGATTGAATATTTAAAGATGTTATTGAGTTTCTGCTGATGCTTTGGTGCTGACATTGAGATGATATGCTGATAATTAATTGTTGATATGATATTGTGAGTGAAATTTGGATTAAATAAATATGAATGCTGATATTTTGACTGGATGTTTTATGGCATTTAGCTTTGGAATGAATTAAGTCTGGAAACAATATGACAGGTAGGAAGTTGAAGTAGTAATAATGTTCTATCATCCTGTCACTTCCTGCTTATTATTCCACAAGGCTGTGCAAATATATTCTGTCAAAAATTTAAACTTTCACATGGTATTTTCTATATGAGAAGAACAAAAACATGCTGAATTGAATAATGTCATTTTCTAAATGACAAGAATCAAAATTTGATGGAATAGACAAGTTAAAGAAGCACACACTAAGCATACACATAGAGGAAGAAATCCTCATCTTTGTGCAGAACTGAAAAAGAATAAAAGGACACTGTGCTGTTAATCAAGGAATATTTTGTCATCATCAAAAAGGGAGAGATTGTTGGCTCTATTAGTTTTTTATGATAATAAAACATTCCCATTCATTTATGTCTAATATTTCTACTTGAGTGTGCAGGATAAAATTTGCATGAAAATAATTAATCAATCATTCAAATGAACATATCAAAGAGCATAAGAATAAGGAAGCCACAATTGATCAACAAGATAGAAGGCCCTTAGTTGATTAATGAAGAGTTAGTCAGCTAAGATTTAAATCAGAAGTTGACGACCTGAAGAGTATTGAGAAACAGAACCAACGTAGTCGACCAAGAAATAAGTTAGTTGCCTAAGTGCACATTGCAAGAAATTGGGATCAGGAGATAGAGACGACGTAGTCGATTAAGATATCGGTTAGTCGACTAAGAGCATGTTGCTAGAAATTTAGAATTGTGCATTAGAAGACATATTAACAGCTAGAATTGCTACCAAACTATTCCTAACGATCAAAAACTATTTAACTCACATCAGAGGTGATTTTTCAAGTATAAAAGAGGGTTCAATAGCTAGAAATGTATTGAAGGCTTCCAAGAACACAAAAAGAGTTGAAAAACCTGTAAATACTTACTGTTCATTTACTGCACATAACTCCTATCCTTGTAATTGTGATATGCACTTCACTTGTACCACTTAGATCAACCGTGTGATCATAGGTACACTTTCATTACTTCTTTCTTTGTATTCTTAGAGTGAGGAAGTCACTCTAAGGGATTGATTCAAGCTTGGATTGCTTGATTGGTTATAGGTTCTAACTTAGCCTTGAAAAGTTAGGTGTTGGGTTTTAATTGATCTCGAGAAAAACTATTGTGAAAGTTTTTGACTGAGCTTGGTAAAAGCCATTGTAAAGCTTGGTGAAAGCTTGTGAATTTCAACTTTTATAGTGGATTGATTTAAAAAATCCTTGCTTGAATAATCAAGATAGTGGATATAGGTCTTGGACCGAACCACTCTAAATTACTGTGCATTGTCTACTTTGTTTTCATTTTCATTGCTTTTCAAATTAGTTCCTTGTGAGACCTTGACCTTTATATACTCGTAAAGGGAAGTATACGCGATATCCCTAATTAGGGGTAATTTTGTCATTTCCTTAGTAAGCCCATAAAAGTAAGATTTTTAAACAATATTATGGCTTAAGTAGGCCTAAGGCATAAATGGATGGTGAAATTATGGGAAAAATGACAAGGAAACAAAAATTTTGGTGATTTTCACAATAGGGGCAAAATGGTCATTTTTCACCTCGGGTTAGAATTTTAAGTTTTCATGAACCCGAGCACGTCTAGACCATTATGGACCTTGTCCCAGTGTCAAAAGAGTAAAAAGATTGCATAAAAGATTAGAGAAGAATAAGCTAATTTGTGGAGGGGTAATTTGGTAATTTCAAGGGAATTAATAAGATTGGCTATAAATATCTTTCTTCCAGCAACTTCTTCTCCCATTTTCTAGCAGCTTGTCTTCTTCTTCTTCTTCCATCTCACGTTGCTTCCAACCTCCATGGAAGCTTGATATGGAGCTTGCATAATTTTCTCTCTCTAGCTCTAATTTTCATACCTTTGAGCCCTTTTGACTAGAACCCTTGTATTCTTTCACTCTCTCACTTCAAAACCCTTGATAAATCTTATTTCCATACTTTCTCTCATTAGTTGGGCATTCTAGAGAGATAAAAAGAGAATTACCCTATTGATTTGGAAGCTATTAGAAGATAATTCGACTACAAATGAGCCCTAGGGTAAGTGATGAACTAAGCTTGATTTATAGTTGTGAATAATGGCTAGTAATTGGGATTATGAGCTATTTTATTGTTGAGTATGTTCATTCATTTTATAGTGATTAAGATAGTGAACATAGATAGCCCTTTAAAGTGACAATTGAAAGCTAGTTAAGAGATAGCTTTTAGGGTTTATAGTATGTGAATTAACATAATGGTGATGTTAATGTGATGGTAGGTTCCAAGGAAGCCCTATCATCCCATTTGGACAATTAGGGGAAATTAGAGCCAATGAAAGGCTCAACAATATACCGATGAGTGGACTTGCATTTCAAACTTGTTTTGGGGAATGTGAATGATTTTATCTAACTTGACTTTGAAAATGTACCTTTGGAGCAAGCTTTTGGTGAAGTGATTTTATATTGCGAAAATGTGCTATACAATGGGTTATGTGTTATCAAAATATGATAATATGCATGATATGCATATTATCATATTTTGATAACACATAACCCATTGTATAGCACATTTTTGCAATATAAAATCACTTCACCAAAAGCTTGCTCCAAAGGTACATTTTCAAAGTTGGGTGCTTCTTTGTATGTTGATGTGGACCCGGTTATGTGCGAGTAGGAGTGCACATTAACCATTGCTAACCCGACTATGTGCGAGTGGGAGTGCGCATAAGCCGTTGCATATGAGATGATGATGATGGGAGGGTGCATATGATGATTGATATCTATATATATATATATATACATATATGGTATATGGTTGTAAATGCAAAAATGTGAGCATTTGATTTGTTGAAATTTGAGAGTTTGCATGTGTTACATGTTGCTTTTGTTATTTAGCAGGATGGCTTTGTTTTAAGGGAAAAGGAAACCTTTTTCTTGATGTTCTGATTCTTGCTGCAGTGAGATTCATTCTCACTGCAGCGAGAAACTCTCAGGTTTTGAAAAGGTAAGCTGGCCGAAAACTCGCTGCAACGAGAATCCATTTTCGCTGCAACGAGGAAGGTACAGTAGCTTCTCGCTGCAGCGAGAAACTTTCTGTTTTATGACCAAAATCTCGCTGCAGCAAAAAACTTTCTGTTTTTCACCTCATTTTGATCAATTGTTGCCCTATTTTCCACTTCTTTGCTACCATATTTAAGCATGGATTTCCAACATTAAGGAATAAATGAATTAAGCTTAATATGAGGAGGTTTGGTGAGAAACCCTCGGCCAGTCAAGAAACCCTTGGTTAGTTGATAATTGAAATCAAGTGTCGCTACAGCAAAAATTCATTCTCGCTGTAGCTATGCTGCAGCGAGAATGTCTTTCCACTGCAGCGAGGACCCGTCGTCTATTTGACTTGATTCGCATGAACGCTATTAAAGTTTTCACTCTCCAAATCCTTTGCTGAATATAGACCCTTTCATAAAGTTATTTTCTCATGTGGGGTTTACATGAGGGGCTTAATAAGATCAAAAACAAATTACATTGTTTTGAAAAAGAATGCATCATGATTTCGTTAAACATTCCTTATGCTATGCTTGTTCCCTTTCTTGTTCACTCACTAGGTTTATACTCACCGTTTTCAACTTCATGTTTTTAGATCACGAGGCAGCCGGTAACTAGGATGAGGTGTCCTTGTAGACTTGTATCCGTCTTTTAGTAGGTGTCTCAGTATTTAGTAGTTGTACATTCGACCGAGTTACTCCGTTGGAAGTCGAGTATTCTTTTGTTGTGTATAGACAAACCTAATGTAATTATTAAGATACATGTTGTAGATACTATATATGCGCTTGTTCGATATGCTAGTATGAGGTGGCAATGTTTAATAATATTTTGATTCTAAGTTATGAAATATGACTTAGCAGTTTATGATAGAATGATGAATACGTCAGATTAATAGGATTGCTTAGGCTTAGTGGACTACGTCCATTGAGCCCATGCGTCGGTCATGGCTCAAAATTTGGGTCGTGACATTCCTCATCTTACCAAGAACCAAAAAGTGCTATTCACCCACTCTAGCACATTTATTTGGGACCAACAGAATCTGCTTCAAATTGTTGTGGCTTGTTCTTATACATATATGACACCGTTATTACTACTAATGTACAGTTTCCATATGTTCAATATCTTATGAATTTTATTTAATCTTTTATTTAAGTCAGAATTGGATGACATATAAAGTTTTCATTAACTATTAAGTGTCTATTTCTGCTTGGCCTTCCCTTAAAAATGCTCTAGCTTTGCCTTTGTAGATAAGTATATGAAACAAGAAGATAAGTGGACTAGTTGGATAGTGCATGGCTACTACAATAGAGAATGGTAATCACTATGGCATGTTATGGGGAATGAAAACCTTAATCGAATGGCCATGGGCAAAAGAGAACAAATATAAACCCAAGGGAAAAAAGAATTAAGGATAAAAAGAAACGTATGCCCAAGTTGTAGTAAGGAAATGGGAACATTTAAACAACTAAAAAATTGAAGGAAGGGAGGAGAGATACGAAAGAAAGGTTTGTATAGGTGTCATAAAGGATGAAAGTCTACACGAGCTCAGGATGAGTGTTTGTTGATTAAACCACGCAAGTGTACATATCGTTAACAAGTAATATAATGAAAGTAAAGTTCGTTCCCACAAAGAATTGTACTTAATCTACTATATTCTTGCCAAGTACTAAAATTGACACAACCTAATCTTATTCAAACAACCAAAGTGAAAGATAATGAATATTAAAATAAAAACTAAAATTCAACTAAAACTAAAAGCAAGAACTACAACAAAAATAACTAGAATTGATTAAGCAAATTTCTAGAACCACAATATCTCCTCAATGTTTCATATGAATCTTTTCCATTCCTTCTTTACTTACTTGAAAGGCCTAAGTTGTTAACCTAGAGTTCTAATTTATTTTTAAGTCTCTTTTAATTCTCTTATAAAAATGTTTTCCTTCACCAATTAACTATATTCCTATGCAAATTGAAATCAAGAAATAGTCATTATGCTTAAACTCTAATTTGTAAGTGCATTCTTACTTTACACGTGAATCAAATCAATCATCTCATACAATTGATGTTGAACATATGCTATTTCATCCATGTCTTACTCTAAAGTCCCTCTTCCAATTCCGTTTAAGTTTTTAATTCAATCTAATTGGTGGCCTAACAATCAGACGCATTAAGAATAAGATTGAAATAAACAACTCAAACACTATCAATCATAAGCCATAAAGAATTTTAAAAATTCAAACTACGCAGTGGGTTCAATCTTGATTCTAGATTAAAAACTTAGTTCAAGTTAATTCTTAAAAGCATCATCCAAAAAAGAAATTTAACCATCAAAACTAAACAAGAAAGAATAAAACTAACAAAAAAAGAAAGAACTCTAATGCTTATCAAATCTTCCGATCTGCAATCATCCTTGCTTTCTTCACTTTCATGCTAGCTTCAGTGCCTTTTTTTTTTCTCTAAAAACCTTCTTAATTGTTGCCTTTTTGTCCTCTTAAATTGCCCATTTTTCCATGCTTCTAAATGAGATATTAAATAGGGCATGTGTTCTTGTCAAAATAGAAGTTTGATGGCACTAGAACACTTTTTTCTTTACAAATGCTGCTGTTTATTTTTGTTTAGAATTCCTCTGCGAATGTCACAACACTAGGCACTTGGTCACCATGGTGTAGAAGCTTTTTCGAGTCTAATGCATCTTTGTGGATTAAAGTGCTGCGGTACTACCTTGGTGAAGGCCGCGGTGCCCAAAGCTCTACTTTGTTCACCTTATTCTGCTACACTACTATGACTTTCAAATGATTTTTGACTCCCTTCCAAGTTGAATAGGGAAAAATGGTAAACATAAAAGTTGTAGCTCTACCTTCTGTTAACTTTTCAATGGTTCAACAATCACATCAATTGGACTTTTTTAATGAAAGATATACTTGAAAAACTGAAACATGTGTAGTTGAAGTCTACACCTAAAATGTATCTTTTTCACAAAATTGGCCTTTTTCTTTTCAAAGCACACCTACAAAAAATAAACTAAGTTAAATAATAACTAAACATAATATAAAACATCATTAAAGAAGTTAACAACATTAAAGCCAATATAATTAAATTAAATTAAATCTTAAGAACTTAGACAAAATTACCAAAAATCATGACCAAATAACTCTATAAAATAAAGTTATTAATAAGCCTCATCACCATGACAAAATACCAAATGAAGGTGGTGGAGATGCAAAAATACCTTGAAGGGGTGTGACATGGCAAATAAAGGTCAGAAGTTTGGCACCAAGAAACTTTTCAATAACCTCTTTTGATGAAGACCACAAGGAAACTAATATAGATAGAAGGGTGCAACTGAAAAAATGTGTTTTGACAATAGAGGAGTGGATTGAAACATATATGACGTTGGTGCAGTATAAATGGGTGGTAGTAAAGGGCATCTTAATTCATGCTTAGAGTTATGGTACTTTCAAAAATTTAGCAAAGTGTTGGAGAGAATTATTAAAAGTTGAGGAGAAAACACTAGAATGTAGCGGGTTTGATGTACATAGCATGTTAATCTCAGCAAAAAAAGAAGACAAAATTGAAAAGTTCGTAAATTTAAAGGTGGCAAGAAATAAGTACAAGATGAGAGTGGTGGAGATTGAGAAAACAAGGGACTTCAACCAAGAAATGGATAAAGAGAAGGAGAAAGAAAGAAGAAAAAAAGGATGGGAAAATATAGGTGAAGAAATGGAAAAGTATGAGAGCTAGGGGTGGCAGTGATAAAGGCTGACAAAAAAGGAAGCAGTGTAAGAGGAAAGGAGGAAGATGATGACATGGTGAGTCTTGATGACATGGCATAAAAAGATGAGGTGGTAATGGTTAATTGGAGAGAAAAAACAAGTTGGACAGAATAAGAAAGGAAGGAAACAAAACAATATTCGAATTTCAAATCCATGTTCAAAGGTAACATAGGGTACAAGACTATGGAATAGAAGGCAAAAGGGGAAGAAAAGTGGGCAAAGGTCTTGTTAAAAGAATGTAATGGCAGTTTACAAGGAGAAGAATTGTTATCCAATTACAAGATGCCACATGTCTGAAATTAGTGCATTGAAGAAAACTTTTCAAAGATAAATCATGTGCTGCTTATTGGCTCTCTTAGTTTTTGATGATAATAAAACATTCCCATTTATTTGTGTCTAATTTTTCTACTTAAGTGTGCAAGACAAGAATTGTATGCCAATGATAAATAAATTACTCCAAGGGACATATAAAAAATTATATGTATAAAAAGCCACAATTGATCAACAAAACAGAAGCTCCTTAGTTGAATAATAAAAGGTTAGTCAGCTAAAATTCAAATCAAAAGTTGGAGGACTCAAGAGTATTCAGAAATAGAAAAGACTTAGTCGACCAAGAAATGGGTCAGTCGACTAAGAGTCTCCTAACAAAAATCTGGACTTCAAGACAGAACCAACTTAATCGACCAAGAAGTAAATTAGTCGACTAAGAGCCTACTGCCAGAAATCTGGACTTCAAGATAGAAACAACTTAATCGACTAAGAAGGAAGTTAGTCGGCTAAGTGCTCACTGCCAAAAGCTAGGATCAGAAAACAAAAACGACTTAGTTGACTAAGAGCACAATTAGTCAACTAAGATCATTTTGTCAAAAAATTTGAATTAAGCACCAAAAGACAGATTAACGGCCAGAACTGCCACCAAATTGTTTCCAACAGTCAAAAACTGCCTAACACCTATCAAAGCTAATTTTTCAAGTATTTAAGAGGCTTCCAATGACTAGAAAAGCAATTAAGGCTTCCAAGTCCAAAAAGTGCTCAAAAATTGCAAAAACCTTCAACACTCTTACTACACTTCACTCCTATCTTTGTATTTGAGATAAACACTTCACTTTGTACCACTTAGATCAAGTAAGTGATCATAGGTACACGTTTATTTCTCTATTCCTTGTATACTTAGAGTGTGCTAGACACTCTAAAGGATTTATTCAAGCTTGGATTGCTTGATTTGGTCTATAAGTTCTAACTTAGCTTAGAAAAGTTAGTTTGGGTTTTGGTTGATCCCGGTAAAAACCATTGTGAAAGGTTTTGGCTGAGCCTGGTAAAAGCCATTGTTAAAGCTTGGTGAAAGCTTGTGAATTTCACCATTCATAGTGATTGATTTGGAAAATCCTTGGTTGAACAATCAAGGTAGTGGATGCAAGTCTTGGACCAAACCACTATAAATTCTTGTGTGATTGTCTGATCTGTTTTTAGTTTTTCATTCATCTTTAAAATTTTCTTTTATCTTGCATTTGTCCCCAATTAGAAGTCAATTTTAGTAAGAGCCAAAAAGTGTTATTCACCCCTCTTGAAGCACATTTACTTAGGACCAACAAGTGGTATCAGAGCAGGTTCCATGTTCTTAAGGTTTAACACCCTTGGGAAGATCCAAATGGCTCTTCAAAAATTAGTAGTGGCTAAGGGACAATTAACAAATAGACCACCTCTGTTTGATGGCTCAAATTACCCATATTAGAGTACTAAGATGTCAATATACATTAGAGTAATAGATTATGAGATGTGGGATGTCATAATTGATGGTCCCTTTATTCCTTCAACCTTAAATGTTGTAACCAATGAGATGATTCCTAAGCCAAGGTCTGAATGGACCAAAGCTGAAACCAAAAGAGTCTAAACCAACTTGAAGGCAATCAATACACTGCATTGTGCTTTAACTCCCACTAAATTCAATAAAGTGTCAAGCTGTACCACAACTAAACAAGTATGGGATAAACTTAGGATTACTCATTGAGGGACTTCACAAGTTAAGGAGTCCAAGATAGCCCTCTTAACCCACAATTATGAGATGTTTAAAATGGAACTTGGTGAAGATATCACCAGCATACTAGATAGATTCACAAACATCACAAACAAATTAAGTTAGCTAGGCAAACCAATTCCTGAGCATGAAATCAGTAAAAGACTTCTTAGAAGCCTACCCAAAAATTGAAAGCCAAAGGTGACTGCCATCCGTGAAGCCAAGGACTTAAATGTTATAACTCTAGATGAAATTTGTGGTTCTCTTCTTACTCACGAGCTGAAACTCAAGGAAGAGAAAGAAGAAGATAAGAGGGAAGTAATGGAAAAGAAGAAAATTATTACCTTAAAAGCAAGCATCCTTAAAGAAGAATTGGACAGTCTATCTTGTGATGATGATAAGGAACTAGCTATGGTTACAAGAAGGTTTAGAAAGCCTATGGGCCAAAGAAACTGGAGATTGGCTAAAAGAGGGTATAAAAGAGATCAAGGCTCTTCATGGAAAACAGAAAACAAAAACAAGTCCAATAAGAAGAAAAAACTTATATGTTTTGAATGCAAGAAGCCAGGACACTTCAGGTCAGAATGCTCTTTGCTGAAGGAAGAAATGCCAAGGAAAAACAAAAAATCTAAGAAAGCAATGGTGGCTGCAACCTGGTCAGATAGTTATACCTCAAGTTTTGATGATGAAGAAGAAAAGGTGGAAGGAAGAGCTAATCTGTGTCTTACGGCAAGGGATGATGAATTTGAGGTATCTTCATCCCCTTGTGATATTCCAATTGATGAACTGTAAGAGGAGTATGAATGTCTTTATGATGAATTTGAGAAACTTGCATCAAAATATAAAACTTTGAAAAGAAAAGCTACATCTCTTGAGACTGATTTGTACAAGATAAAACATGACTTCAATTCTGTTTTTGAGCAAAGAAATTTTCTGCAAATTGAATTAGATCATTAAAAAATAGATTTCGAAACTCTAAAATTGCAATTGGAAAATAGAACAGAAGCCTTGCAAAAGGTAGTTGAAGAAAATGTTAATTTTAAAATTTGAGGAAAGAAACATCAAGAAGGAACATATACCTTAACAAAACTTCTGACAATGCTTCATCTAGATGTTATAATTGCGGAAATTTTGGACATTTACCTTATGAATGTTATAGAAATAGAAGCATGCAGAAAACAAGAAAAATTTGGGTTCTAAAAAGATCCTATATTGCAGCTAACCTTCAAGGACCCATCAAAGTATGGGTACTTATTAAGAAAAATTGAAAATCTGTTTTGCAGGTTGAGTTGAATCTAAAAGACACATGTTCAAGAGCTCAACTAAAGGAGAAAGAACCATGGTTTATGGACAGTGGTTGCTCAAGGCACATGACTTGAAACAAAATGTTGTTTGCTCAGTTGGACAAGAAAAAGGGAGTTACTGTTTCCTTTGGTGATGATTCAAAAGGTAGAATTTGTGGTATTGGAACCATTAGTAAGAACTCTCAAGCTCGAATTAGTCATGTGTTGCTGGTTAAAGGTTTGAAACATAATTTATTAAGTATTAGCCAATTATGTGATAAAGATTTTAAGGTATGCTTTGACTCAAATAAATGTGAAATGATATATATAAGTACTAACAAAGTTTCATTTATAGGAAAATGAATTAAGAATATGTATGTTAATTTCTTGAAGATCTTGAGATGAATTGTGAAACATGTTTTATAGCAAATGTTGAAACTGATGGCCGGTTGTGGCATAGGAGACTTAGACATGTGAGCATGCACACCATCTAAACATTGATAAGAAAAAATTTGGTTATAGGATTGCCTGAACTTAAATTTGAATGTGATCAAATTTGTGATGCATGTCAACTAGGTAAACAAATTAGAACATCTTTCAAAGCCAATAAGGTTGTCTCCACCTTTAGACCTCTTGAACTGCTGCACATTGATTTATTTGGACCCATTAGCACAACTAGTCTAGGAGGGAAGTCATATGGCTTTGTGATAGTTGATGACTACTCTAGGTATACTTTGGTCTACTTCCTTGCTCATAAGAACGATGCACTACTCGCATTTATAAATCATTATAGGAAAGTTGAATATGAAAAAGGACTTGCCATAGTTAGTATTAGGAGTGATCATGGTGGTGAGTTTGAAGGAGATGAGTTTGAAAACTTTTGCGATGAAAAGCGGTTGGATCACAATTTTTTTGCACCTAGAACACCCCAGCAAAATGAAGTTGTAGAAAGGAAAAACTGAACCTTAAAAGAGATGGCTCGAACTATGCTTTGTGAAAACAATCTACCAAAATATTTTTGGGCAGAAGCTATCAACACAACAGCATATATCCTTAATAGAGTCTCAATTAGAGCCATGATGTCAAAGACTCCATATGAACTTTACAAGGGTAGAAAACCAAATATCTTTCACCTTAGGAGTTTTGGTTGTAAGTGTTTTGTATTGAACAATAGAAAATACTCTCTAGGAAAGTTTGATGCAAAAAGTGATAAGGCAATATTTTTAGGATATGCATTAAACTCAAAGGCTTATAGAGTTATTAACAAAAGGACTTTAACTGTTAAAGAATCGATCCATGTAGTTTTTAATGAATCTAATGCCTTACAAAAGGAAATTCCTATTGATAAAAATGATACGGATGACCTTGAAAAACAAATGGAAGGAATGAGCTTAGATGACAAGAAAAACAATGAAGAAATTTCCTTAAGAAGAGAAATAGAACCTCCACCCATAGAAACCTTACAAAGAATTGAAAGTCAACATAATGACCTTCCAAGAAGTTAGAGATATGTAAAAGACCATCCACAAGAGCTGATGATAGGAGATATTACACAAGGTGTCAAAACTAGGAAAGAAGTTAGAGAGACATGTGAGTTTTCAGCTTTCATCTCTCAAATTGAGCCTAAGAGCTTTGAAGAAGTAGAAAATGAGGAAAGCTGGATAATGGCTATGCAAGAGAAACTTGATCAATTCAAAAGAAACCGTATGTGGTAATTAGTCTCTAGGCCTTTAAATCACCCTATTGTTGGGACAAAATGGGTGTTTAGGAATAAGGTAGATGAGCAAGGCAATGTAATTAGAAATAAAGTTAGGCTAGTAGCACATGGGTACAACCAAGAGGAAATAATTGACTATGATGAAACCTTTGCACTGGTTGCTAGGATAGAAACTATAAGGTTGTTGCTTACATTTGCTTGTTTTATGAACTTTAAATTATTCCAAATGGATGTAAAAAATACCTTTCTAAATGGTTTCATCCAAGAGCAAGTTTATGTTGAACAACCTCTTGGATTTGAAGACTTTGAAACACTAAATCATGTTTTCAAACTTCATAACGCCTTGTATGGATTGAAACAAGCTCCTATAGCTTGGTATAAGAGGCTTTCAAAATTCTTAGTTGAAAAAGGTTATCTTAGAGGGAGTGTTGATATAACATTATTTATTAAAAGATACTTAAATGATTTAATTGTTGTTCAAATCTATGTGGATGATATTTTTTTTGATGCAACTAATGAGGCTTTATGGAAGAACTTTGCTGAAGAGCGCAAGGTGAATTTGAGATGAACATGATGGGAGAGCTGAAATTCTTTCTTGGGCTCTAAATCAAACAAAGTGAGGAAGGAATATTCATCAGCCAAGAAAAATACATTCAAGACATGTTCAAAAAGTTTGACATGCTGAAGCTGAAATCAATTAGCACACCAATGAGTCCATCCACCAAACTTGAGGTTGATGAAAAGGGAAAGGATGTTAATCAAAAGCTCTATAGAGGTATGATCAGAGCACTATTTTATTTAACAGCAAGTAGGCCTGATAACCAATTCAGTGTATGTTTGTGTGCTCGTTTTCAATGTCAACCCAAGGAATCACACTTGACTACTGTTAAAAGAATTTTTAGATACCTCTTAGGTACATAAACTTTAGGGATATGGTATCTTAGAGAATCATCCCTTAATCTAGTTGGATATTTAGATGCTGATTTTGTTGGAAGCAAGACTGATAGAAAGAGCACAAGTGGAACCTGCCAAATTTTAGGTAGTATGCTTATGTCATAGTTAAGTAAAATACAGAATTTCATTGTTCTCTCTACAGCTAAAGCAGTATATATTTCTCTAGGTAGTTGTTGTGCTCAAATCTTATGGATTAAACAATAATTAAAAGACTTTGGAGTAACAATGGATAACATACCAATATATTGTGATAATACAAGTGCAATCAACATTTCAAAAAATCCTGTACAACATTCTAGGATTAAGCATATTGAGATTAGGCATCACTTTGTTAGAGATCATGTAGTGAAAGGTGATACTAAAATTGAGTTTGTTAATACTCTACAACAATTAGCTGACATATTCATGAAGCCTCTAAATGAAGAAAGATTTTATGAGATTAGGAGAAATTTAAGAATGGTCAGTATTCAGGAGCTTTAGGAAAAATTCTGAAATTTTCTCAAATGACAGTAGGCATTTAGTTGACTAAGAGAGTCACTTAATCAACTAAGAGCATTCTGTCTCTTTAAATAATAAGACTCAGTCAGTTAAAGAAATGAGGAATTAAATAATGAAAAGAAACTGCCTACCGGGTGATGGAACAGAAAAGAAAAACCTCCTCACCAAAAATAAAATTTAAGAGGGAAATTTTTAAATTTTAAAAGAGGAGGTTACTGGATGTATTTAAAGAGGGGGAGATAGACGGTTTTGATAGAATTCAACCTCTCTTAACACATTCTCACTTCATTTTCTCTCATCTAAAACCGACCCTAATGAAACAAAAATTCCTATTTCTCAAACCCACAAAACAGAAGTCATAAATCTCTCAAACTAGATGGCAAAATCATCACAAACTAAAGAAATTCTGGAAAAAAAAAGGGTAAACGACTAGTGGAGGAAAGTGGACAAGTTGAATCTCAGAAGAAGAAAAAGAAGAGTATGTCTGCCTCTAAGATAGAGAAATTTGGGAAAAAACAGCCTTGAAGGAATACAAAATAGAGAATAAGAAATAGAAGGGTAAATCCTCCAAGAAATGTAATATTTCGTCCTCCAAATTTAGGAATAAAGCCCATGAAGATAGATTCAAGAAAATAGAAAATGCTCTAATTACATATGAAAAATTCCTAGATTGGAACAGCTTTGATGAAGCCCCTGAAATTCAGGTTGTTTTATCAGATTATTTTGAAGAAATGAAATTGAATGATTTTAGATCTTTTAAGAATCAAACCTATAGTGCTAGTTTGGTGAAAGAATTTTATGCAAGTATAGCATTATATAAGGATGAACTTGAGGATTCTGATGATTATATTGATGATGATCTGAATGTCTTTTTAAATGGAAAGAAATTTATTGTGACTGTTGCCGATTTAGGAAATCTACTTAAAATTGAAAGTGAAAATGGTGACTGTGAGATGCCTGAAAACTATGATCCCATTTCTTTGTGGGAGATAATTACCGGGAAGAAAGAAAAATATTCATCAAAGAGTAATGTTGGTCTGATTAAAAGTCCACATATTAGAATTTTGCATTACTTTATTACTGCGAATATTCATTGAAGAGGTGGCAATTTTAGCTACATTAGTCTTCAAGACTTATGGCTAATGGAGCATGCCTTCAATGGTGCTCCACTTAATTTAGGCAGATTCATGATTGAGAAAATGAGAGGAATCAGTCGACTAGAAAAAAATCGTCCTTATGGAAATATCATTACATCATTAGTACGACAAAAGGGAATTTGGAGCTCTAGGTATGAATTGGATAAAGTGAAGAGTAGGGACCAAGCTATTTACCTTGGGAGTCTGCCTAAGATGTGGTATAAGCTTGATGGAGAAAAATTTGTTAAAACCCCTAAGGTCACTCCAAGAGGAGAGTCTTCTCTCCCTGATCAATCAAAGGTAGCCCCTTCACAGTACTCAAATGAAATGGTTTTTAATTTGCTCATGCGAATTGATAGAAAGCTTACTGGCCAGGCTATGAGGATGCAAAAAATTGAAGAAAAATTAGCAAAATTGGAAAATGTGTTGAAGGAAAAAGGAAAAATGCCTTATGAACCTACAGTTGCAAACACCTTTGCCACTTTAAACCCTGCACTAGCAAGACAGGATGCTAAAGGTTCTGCCTTTTAGGTTGAGGGTCATGAGCCTGAAATTGATCAACCAAGAAAATCCCCTTCACTTGAGCCATAAAAGAAAGCTGAATCAGAACAAGGTACTGAGGTGCTTGGCTCATATGATGAAAATCCTCCATCTCATCATGAACCGTAGCAAGATCAACCATCTCCCCCCAATTCAAAAGAAGTCTCAATAATGGATGTCTTCCACCAAATGGTTAGAGAAGAACAAGCTGAAAAGGAAGTAGCTAAAGGGAAAGCACAAAAGTCAGTATCTCCAAGAGAGTCCCTTAAACCAGCTTCAGTTACAGACGAACAATCTGGGAAAGAAAAAGAAAATGTTGCTGCTACTCCATAAGCCAAGTCTAAACCATCTAGTAAAGGTAAAAAGACAATGGTAACCAAGACCAAATTCCTCAAGAGACGAAAATCCTCTAGAATAGCTAAAGAAGTTGGACCATCAACCATCTCTTCTCCTTAAAGCCCCCTTGAAATTTCTAATAAATCATCCCCTGAACCCTCACCATAAAAATGTTTTCTATGGCACTGATAAGTCTACCCTTTCACCCTCCTTAGAAGATGATTGAGCGTCTTTAGGATTTGATGATGACAAAAAGGGGGAGAATTAAGGTAGAAAGTTTAGGGGAGAATTATGGTAGAAAGTTTAGGGGAGAACTAGGGGTAGTTTAGGAACAAAATATTGACTACTTTTTCTGCTATTTTTTGTTCTGTTGACAGTTGAATATCTAAATTTAACTTTGTGGTTTGTGTTATTGTGTTGAAAATAGGATGTTGTTAAGCTACTTATATTATTTGTTTGTTGATGGTTAAATCTGTTCTTGAGTTTGTTTACTACTGTTTTGAGATTTGGTACTGACATTGGGTTGTTATGATGATAACCATTTTCTGTCGATGATAACCAATTTCTGTCAATGATATTGTGAATGGAATGTGAATCGATTGTGTTTGTGAATGTATATGGATGTTAATTATACTATATTTGTTGGATGATAAATGGCATAGATAAAATCTGGTAACAATATGCTGTCGACAGACACAGCTGAAATATTAATGATATTCTATCAACCAGTCACCTATTGTTGATTACTTTATATGTCAGCATAAATATATTCTGAATGCTTAATGTCATTGTCTGTAAGACATAAATAAAAATTTGCTGAAATGAATAAGTAAAATAAGTACACATTAAGGGGGAGCACATACTAAGAGGGAGCACACACTTAGGGGGAGAAATCCTCATTTTTTGTGTAGAACTAAAAAGATTAAATGGACACTGTACTATTAATCAAGGAATGTTCTGTCATCATCAAAAAAGGGGAGATTGTTAGTTTTTGATTATAATAAAACATTCCCATTCATTTGTGTCTAATATTTCTACATGAGTGTGCAAGACAAGAACTTTATGCCAATGATAAATAAATTATTCCAATGGACATATCAAAAATTATATGTATAAGAAGCCACAATTGATCAACAAAACAGAAGCTCCTTAGTTGAATAATAAAGGGTTAGTCAGCCAAAATTCAAATTAGAAGCTGGCGGGCTCAAGAGTATTGAGAACAGAAAAGACTTAGTCGACCAAGAAATGGGTCAGTCGACTAAGAGTCTACTACCAAAAACCTGGACTTCAAGACAGAACCAACTTAATCTACCAAGAAGTAAATTAGTCGACTAAAAGCCTACTACTTGAAATCTAGACTTCAAGACAGAAACAACTTAATCGACTAAGAAGGAAGTTAGTCGACTAAGTGCTCACTGCTAGAAACTGGGATTAGAAAACAGAAACGACTTAGTCGACTAAGAGTGCAGTTAGTCAACTAAGATCATTTTGTCAAAAAATTTGAATTGAGCACTAGAAGACAAATTAACGACCAGAACTACCACCAAACTATTTTCAACGGTCAAAAACTGCCTAACACCTATCAGAGCTGATTTTTCGAGTATTTAAAAGGCTTCCAACTATTAGAAAAGCAATTAAGGCTTCCAAGTCCAAAAAGAGCTCAAAAATTACAAAAACCTTCAGCACCCTTACTGCACTTCACTCCTATCTTTGTATTTGAGATAAGCACTTCACTTTGTATCACTTAGATCAAGTAAGTGATCATAGGTACACATTTATTTCTCTACTCCTTGAATACTTAGTGTGTGCGAGGCACTCTAAGAGATTTATTCAAGTTTGGATTGCTTGATTGGGTGGATAGGTTCTAACTTAGCCTAGAAAAGTTAGTTTGGGTTTTGGTTGATCTCGGTAAAAACCATTGTGAAAGGTTTTAGCCGAGCCTGGTAAAAGCCATTGTAAAAGATTGGTGAAAGCTTGTGAATTTCACTGTTCATAGTGATTGATTCAAAAAATCCTTGGTTGAACAATCAAGGTAATTGATGTAAGTCTTGGACTGAACCACTATAAATTCTTGTGTGATTGTCTACTTTGTTTTTAGTTTTTCATTCATCTTTAAATCTTTCTTTTATCTTGCATTTGTCCCCAATTAGAAGTCAATTTTAGTAAGAGCCAAAAAGTGCTATTCACCCCCCTCTAGCACATTTACTTGAGACCAACACTGCCATGTGGATTTGAAGCAATCATTTAATATCACCTTATACTTAATTATAAAATAATTAATTTATAGGTTAATTATTTTAAAGGCACATAGTTGGACCAATTAAAATTTTCCTATGTGTCATGTATTTATCTCTTGAGATAATTTAAAGATAATGTCTTAATTAAACCAATTAAGATTTATTTATTAGTTATCCAATTTAGAGATAAGATCCAAATTTGATCATTCAAGTTATCTCAAAAAAATTATTATAATTTAGAGATAATAGTCAAATTTGGCCAAACAAAACTAGAAGACACAGTTTGACTAATCAAAAGATCATTTATGAGTCATCATGATTTATCTTTAATCAAATTAAAATAATTTAGGATAATTTAAAGAGACTAAATTCTCGTAAAAATCTCTCATCTAGCACTATAAATAGAGTGCTCCTCCAAGCCATTTGATGACAGTAAAGAAAGGGAATAAGGGAGAATGAAGGCAATTGGGAGGAGAAAAAGATTCTGAAGATCAAAGCCTCTCCAAAACTCCCACACGTCAAAGGCCTCTATAAGGAAAATTCTAAAGATCAAAGCTTCCAGAAGGAAGAAAAGATCAAAGACTCTTAAGTTCCACAAACAAATCCAAGAAAGAAGATCTAAAGATAAAATCCTCTCCAGATTTCCACAAGTCTAAGTCCAAGAATGGAGATATAAAGAATCAAAGCCTCTATAAAGTTCCTTAAGTTCAAGAAAGAAAATCTAAAGAATCAATGTCTTTCTAGTGTTCTAAAATTTCAAGAAAGAAGATTTTTAGAATCTAAGCCCCTCTAGAGTTCTAAAAATCCAAAGTCCAAGAAATAATGTCTAAAGAACCAAAGCCTCTCCAAAGTTCCACAAATCCAAATAGCAAGATCTGACCATAAATTCTTGAAGTGAATTCAAGATCCTAAACCCTAAAACCCATGAAGCGAATTTAGGATCAAGTCATAAGACCTTTGAAGTGAAGTCATGACCCTTGAAGCGAAGATTGAAGAAATTAATTTGAGGACAATTTTTATTGTAAAAAAAATCATAGATTGTAAACTCCGTGTCTAATAAATAAATTTTTATATTTTTCTCTTAATTTTTAAATTTAAAATATTTGACTCAAAATTTATGTGTATAAATTTTTAGTACGACTAATGGGACAATCTTTACCTTTCATTTATTTTCCTTAAACAAATTTCCAAATTACAATGGTGCCAAAGAATAACTTTACCAACAAATTAACTCTTAAGTTTGCTCGAGCAAATCTTGCAGTCTTGTCAAATTCATCATCAAGCACAGATGTTCTAACTCATCCATATGGCACTAGGTGAATGAATTCTATGACATGAGTTTCCCAGTGTTAAACCAAAATCCTTTGTATGATACTTCTTTCCCAAAGTTAGAAGAAGTTTCTACATGGCAAGTTACTTCTTCTAAAGAATCAAGTATAATTTGCCAACTCTTAACCAAGGAACAAAATGGCTATTCAAGGTGCAGGTCTGTTCCATCATCCCCTTTCCATAGTGCCTCTTCGAAAGAAAATTCTAAAATGATGGCTATCATGACTACTAGCATGACATCTCTAAAAGAACAAGTTGAGCACTTTTGGTGAAAACTGTGGAATCTCTAACAACGAATATCAAAGAAAAGGTTGATTAAATTCCCTCAATAATGGTAAAACTTAACAGCCTTATTGGAAAAGCACCAAGTGATCTTGGTCAAAATGAGCACCAAAATCTTCAAGAAAATTATGAGAATTCCACTATGAAAATGGAAACAAATCCCCACCAAAAAGCCAATGAAGTGGTCACTCCTAACTAATTGAAGGAATTCATTAAAGAAGCCATTAAGGAACAAGTGGAATACATCACCTAGCCTTTTTATACTTAAGTGAAAACATACTCCCAAAAGATTGATTGCATGAAGATGCTAGAGAATTATCAAGCACCAAAGTTCCAACAATTCGATTGTAAAGGAAATCACAAGCAACATGTTGCCCACTTTGTGGAAACTTGCAACAATGTCAGCATCTAAAGAGATCTTATGGTGAGGTAGTTCATTCGCTCTATAAAGGGCAATGCCTTTGACTACTACACTAAGTTAGAGCCTAGGATAATTAACAGTTGGGAACAACTAGAGTGTGAGTTCCTTAATCGCTTCTACAACACTCAGCTTGTTGTGAGCATGATTGAACTCATAACTTCACACCAATGGAAGCATGAATCCATGATTGATTACATCACAGGTGGAGAAATCTAAGTCTCAATTGCAAAGAGCGATTGTTTGAGTCATCAACCCTTGTGTATCTAAAGGATGAATTAGGGATTACGCTACATTCTTCAAGGCATTAAGCCTTAAACCTTTGAAGAGTTAGCTACTTGTGCACATGACATGGAAATAAGCATGTCTATTATTGGAAATCAATGACCTTATGTTCAAGAGCCAAAAAAAGGTGAGGAAATCAAGGAATTCATAAAAAGGAAAAAATATTGAATGATATGTGTGAAAACAAATAGTTTATGACTGTAAACATCAGGGCCCTCAATATCCATTTCAAATTACAACAAAGTATGGGTAAAGCTCAAGGAGCTCAAGGATCAATTAGAGGATTTGTTGGATAAGGGTTTCATATGCCCAAGCATGTCACCATGGGGTGCGCTAATGTTGCTTGTGAGGAAAAAGGTTGGTTCACTCAAGTTGTACATCAATTACTAACAACTTAATAAGGTAACAATAAAGAATAACTACCCTATTCCTTGTATTGATTATTTATTTGACTAGTTGCAAGGAGCACAATGTTTATCCAAGATTAATCTTTACTATGGTTACCACTAACTCAAACTTAGGTAAGAAGATGTGCTTAAGACTGTATTTTGGACGAGTACAAACACTATGAGTTTCTGGTTATGTTCTTTGTTCTTACAAATGACCCCACAACTTTTATAGATATGATTAATCAAGTGTTCAAACCATATTTGGACAACTTTGTTGTGGTATATATTGATGATATTTTGGTATAGTCAAGGAATAAGGAGGAACATGAACAAAATCTTAGGATTGTGCTTCAAGTGTTGAGAGATCGTCGATTATATGCCAAGTTCTCCAAGTGTGAGATTTGGCTTGATAATGTTAGCTTCTTAAATTATGTAGTTTCCAAATATGGTGTTAAGGTAAACCTTAAGAAGATAGAGGCCATAGAAAAATGGCTAAGGCCAACCTTTGTGATGGAGATTCGTAGTTTTTTAGGTTTGGTTGAATATTATAGATGGTTTGCCAAGGACTTCTCTAAACCTACAACTTTGTTGACTAGATTGACTCAAAATGTGAAGTTTCAATGGAACAAAGTTTAAGAAGAGAGCTTTGGAAAGCTTAAGAGTTGTCTTACTTTAGCTCCCATACTTAGCCTACCACAAGGTGTCGATGGATATATGATTTATTGTGATGCCTCATGTGTTGGTTTAGGTTACATGTTGACACAACACGATGAGGTCATAACTTATGCCTCAAGACAGTTAAAAAGGCAAGAGCAAAATTATCTTGAACATGATCTAGAGATAGCAGCCATTGCGTTTGCAGTTAAGATTTGAAGAATTACCTTTATGGGGAGACATGTGAAATCTAAACAGATCATAAAAGTCTCATCAAATACATTTTTGAGTAAAGAGATCTCAACTTTAGGCAACATCGATGGATGGAGTTACTTAAAGACTATGATTGTACTATTTTATATCACCTCAGCAAAGTGAACATGGTAGTCGATGCTTTAAGCCAAAAGTCTATAAGAATATTGGCTTATTTAACCATTGGTATGAGACCTTTGGCAAGGGATATCCATGGTTTGGGAGACATGGGTTTGCATGTTAAGGTTAGTGAGATTGATGCTTTGATAGCACATTTTCAAGTTAAGCCTATGCTACTTGATCACATTAAGGAAGCCTAAGGTAAGGATCAATGGGTGATCAAGGCCTTAGATGTTGCCCAAAGGAGAAAGAGGCAACACTTTGATGGAGATTCTGACAGTTTACTCCATTATGGAGCAAGAGTGTATTTACCGTATATGGATGATCTCAGAAGGGAGATTCTTGAAGAGGCATATTTGTTGGCATATGCAGTACATCTTGAATCCACCAAGATGTACCATGACTTGATAAAGGTATATGGGTGGGAAGGTTTAAAAAAAAGATGTAGCCAAGTTTATGGCTAAGTGATTAGTATGCCAATATGTTAAGGCGACGCATCAAAGGCCTGCAAGCTTGTTTTATCCTTTACCCATTCCTAAGTGAAAATGGAAACATATATCTATGGATTTTGTAATTGGATTACCTCACACAACAAAAGGGTGTGATTCCATATGGGCGATAATTGATAGTTTGACTAAGTCCACACACTTCCTATTAGTGAAGACCACCTATGGAGTGGCATAGTATGCCAAATTGTACATTGAAGAGATTATGCAATAGCATGGAATTATGGTAACTAAAGTTTCAGACAAAAGAACCTAGTTCATTAGTCAGATTTAAGGTAAGTTCCAAGAAGCTTTGCAGACTAAGAGTAAATTTAGCATTGGTTTTCATCATTAAACCAATAAACAGTCTAAGAGGGACTTTGGAGGATATGTTACGAGCTTGAGTGTTTGATTGTAGAGTTACTTGGGATCGACACTTACCTTTAATAGAGTTTGCCCACAATAATAGTTATCAAGTTAACATTAAAATGGAACCTTATGAGACACTGTATGAGCGTAAGTGTAGATCACATATCACTTGATTTGAGGTTGGTGAGTGGAAACTGCTCGGATCAAAGATGGTTCAAGAAGCCACCAACAAGATTCAATTGATTCGTGATAGGTTGTTGACAGCTCAGAGTTGAAGATTAAGAAAGAATTATACAAAGCAATACAAGGATGATGAGAAACTAGCTCAAATGCCTCTAAAAAGGCTGAATAAAATAGTTATTACAAAGAAAGAATAAAGGCTTTTGAAATAGATGAAGAAGCTTAAGGCTCAAGTAGCTTAAAAAAAGAACACTTGTATTTTTAGAGTGATTCTTGAAGAATCTTGAGTTTGATCTTGCACTTTAGCTTGAAAATCTTGCGTTTATTGTTCTCAACCTTGGAAAATGTTCCCTAGACCTTTATTTATATGTATGTGTCCTAAAATAACCATTTAGGGATTTGTGTTTGAAAAAGTTACTGTTATACATGTCCTTCGAAGCATGTCTTGATACCTTGAAACTTTATTTGACTAAGGTCTCGATACTCTTTTGCATGTCTCGATACATGGTTCATCCTTGGCATTCTTAAATCGAAGGATCTCCTTTCTTTTTTTCCACCGATTGGTAGCCTCAAACCTCCATAGAAAATCCCTCTTATTTCCTTTCATATATTCCAGCTGTATTTCACCATTAAAAACCACCCAAAAACTCTCTCTGAATTCCTCTCAATCAGGTTAGCATCCTTCATTTGTTAGCTGTCATTGTAATTTGCTTTTGTTAAAGTTCTATTCTTTAAGACTTCTAATAATCCATTTAGTCAAATCTAGATCTTTGTTTGCTTTTTGTGATGTACGTTGATCTATGGTTCTTTTTTTCTCTTTTCACATTTTTTGCTTCTTGAAGAAGTTGCTTTTCTTTTCTAGGAAACTTCTAGAGTGAAGTACCTTGCCAAAAGCAAACTTGCATTCAACCCAATTTATGTTACGCTGAAATGCAAACTCAAAATTAGATTTTGATCTATGTTACGGGTCTGAAATTTGATCACTTGGAGATTTAGTAAGTTGTACTTTGTCTAAAGGAGCTCAAGAACATGAAATGTCTCGTATTTGGATTCTGTTTATGTTTCCTAATTCCACATTTTAATTGTGGGGATGAGCCTTGCAGCCAATTGGGATTGGTTAAGGCTTGATTCCAATCACGTAACAACATCATTCATGTTGAATGATTAAAGGTTTTCTTTCATCAATAAGACATCAATTATAACAAGTTATAGTCTAATTGGATGAAGTCCATGAGATTAATATGCCTTGCAAGGAAACTGTAATGGGTTACAGTTATGAGATCCTTATGCATCAAAGCGTAATCTCAAAATGTTCCTGGTTAATGTATCATTGAGACTAGACATCAATGATACTTAGAGACTGGTACATTCTATGTTCCTTACTTGAGAAGTAAGCAACCGATCTCATAGGTTGAAGTATGGAGATACTTGGAAGTAAAATGTAGATACTTGCCTAAGAGAGCAAGTTCACTGAACATGGCCTGCCATGAGAACTGCATTTGGTATTTGACTCAAGTGTCTATGCAATACTTCTCATGTGTCAGTTGTGTAAATACTCCCTAGACTTGAGACACCAGGTTGTCTTATGTGTGGAATGCTATGCTTTGATTTCATAACTACGGGTGCCTAACCAAGGATGCCAAAACAGGATGCTTTTGGGTATAGCATGAAGCATGTGAAGGCAAATGAGTGGTCAAGATAGGAATCATCACCCCAAGTGATGCAACGGACATATCCTAGCTGTTCTTAGTTAATATTAGCTTATTGAAGTCCTTGGCCAAGGCGACTTGAAGATTGTGAAAGGAATTTCATAAGTCTTTATAAAGCTGATGATCAAACTTTTAAGAACGAATATGGAGATCAATAAGAGTAGACACTACACCATGCTCTTATCATATTGGAGATATCTGATGAGGGAATGAATTACACTGAATGGCTGATCACTAAAAGGTTGAGTCAAACCATCTGGACTCTTCTAACATTTGGGTGGCCATGATGGATTGCTAGATCCTAATCTTGGTCTATGAACTTTAGGTAGTTAACTTGATTAATCATAAATTTAAAGTAGTTTAAATTTATCTAATTCTAAGTTTAACTTAAGAATTATATGTTGAGTTCATTGCCAACATATTAGAAGTTTAATGGGTCACACACCTAAAATGAATGTTGAAAATAAAATGGGAGAGGTGATTAAGTTGGACTTAATCAAATTAGAAGTTATGCGCTTCTCAAGCACTTGATTAAAATTGTTTAATTAAGTTGTGCCTAATTAATTAAATTATTTAATTAAGTCATTGAGCCTAATTAATTAAATTAAACAATTAAGTTATTGGACTTAATTGATTAAATTTGTTTAATTAAGTCATTGGGCCTAATTGATTAAAATTATTTAATTAAATTATTGGGCTTAATTAATTAAATTGTTTAATTAAGTTATTGGGCCTAATCAATTAAATTAAACAATTAAGTTAATTGGACTTCTTAAGAACTTAATTAAATTATTTAATTAAATTATTTAATCAAATTATTGGATTAATTGGCAATTACAAAATAGTTTTGTAATTAGGGTTTAAAATTAATCCAAGGTATAAAATACCTTGCTATAGCCTCCAAACAAGAGTAGAAAACGGCTGAAAAAAAAAAAGGAATGAACGGCACATTAGAAATTCTTTTGTCTTGCCATTCCTTGTGTGAAGAAAAATAGTTTTTTCATTCACTTCCCTTTGTGTGTTCAGCCCCACAATTTTGTGTGGATTATGAGTTTATGAAACTCATCTTTGCTAGCACACTATCAAGGCATAACACTCCCAATGCTTAAAGAAAGATTTTCTCTTTCATTGGTGTAGATCACCATTAGAGACTGCACAAGGATTCCTTGGACAACTTTGATTTGCAACAACCGGGCTGAGGTGGTTGAGCTTTTTGAAGGCTGATTTGGTGGTTTAACAAATGATTCATCAATCTTTATTATTTAGGTAAAGTGATCTGATCATATACTTTTATTTTTAATTTAATTCTGTACTCAATTTAGTATAAAACAGATTCTAAAGGGGTGAGGTGTAATTTAATTTTTAATTTTATTTTCGCTGTGTTTTATTTGTATTTGATGTATGATCAACTCTCACTGAACATTAATGTCATCTGTAATTGCATTGTCTAATCAAATCCTATTTTAAGCTTTTTGTCTTATTATGATTATTTTGTGCCTTTGTTTTGCCCTTTGTATTTCGAGTTTTAGGGTTCCAGTCTGCATTTCAAGGTAATGTCTTTTATTGTTTTGTTTTGTTTCAAATTTACATTTATATAAATTAATTTAATATAGTTTATATTGTAGCTGTTCTCATTCTATCTTGTAGATGTGTTTGATGTTGTACTTTGGAACTACTTAGCTTATGCTTGTTATCCGAATATTTACACAAAACTTGTAATACATTTATTTTTTGTTTCTTCATGTAATTAGAATTCATGAAGATTTTTGTAAAATATTACTTTTTTATCAATAAAATTTAGAATATCTGTTTATAAATAAATTTGAGTTAATACGTGAGCCTTCTAACATATTTAGTCTATTATATTCCATGCTAAGCTTAAAGGGAAAACATTGGATCCTGCCAGTTATATATAGCTTGATAAATTTCATACTTATTATCGTTGCACAATATTGTTAATTAACAGCCTCCAGATTAATTTTGTTATTTATACTACAAAAAATATCATCAAAAACGACGTGCATGATAATGACAATTCCCCTACCCTCTTAGAAACATAAGGTCAAACATTTTAAAAAATACAAAAGAATTCAACCAACTATGTGAATATTTATATATACAATTATTTATTCTTTCTCTTTAATTTCACGTTGTTTTAGTCGACACACTACTCCTCGTGTTCCTCATCCCGCTTTTCTAGATTGTCCTATTTCTCAAAAAGGTGTCAAGAAGAAAAACAAAACATCACTTTCCAATCATATCTTAATCAGTCCATAATATAAGTTAGTAGGCTTTCATGTGTTTAGATTAGGAGAATTGACTTCTGCCTAGCGTCCGTTTGGTAGAAAAGGAACAACTGTTCTTACCTACCTAAGACGTTTCATACTTATTGAAATGGTATCTTATCCACTAAATATAACTTATTACTAATATCCAAGATCAACATGTCAAATTTTTATAAATGTAGTCGTTTATGGTACAAATATCCCTCGTAATCATGTGTATTATAATTAACCAAACAAAAATCACGAGGCATCAATTGAGTTGAAAGAACTTGAGGTGGTGTTTTAGGTGTTGTTTGATGGATTGGAAAATTAGTGCTACAATTTTTAAATATTTAATTTATCCTTTGAAAATATGTTTTGCATGCTTTTAAAAATCCATTTATGTTGAACTGATTTTTATTCATTTCTTTTTTGTAAAATAGATATAGATTTCATATCTACGAAGTATTAAGAAGAAAATGACATTGGAAGAAATTTGACTTAAGGCACAGTACTATATTTGTTTTAATTGCTCAACGTTTTAATATTTTTTCAATAGAAATATTCTATTAATTAAGTATAAAGGCAATGCAATCTCAATCCAATACTGCAGCACATCCTAGCACTAAGCAAGACCTCAATGCAACATTTGACACCAACAATACAGCCATTGACAGCCTCAAGACGTAACCTAAGCTACAAAAGCTATTAAACTATAGGTGCAGAATTACAAACAAGCTCAAGCAGTTACTATTAGTACAACAAATCATCATAAGATAGCAACAGGACAGTAACACTAAAAAGCGGTAGCACATCCTCTTAGCAGCTACAAATTGAATCAAATGACTCTATCCTAATCAAATGTACAAGTAGCAAAATATTAAGGATTGAAGCTTATACAACAAAGTTGCCAAAACCATTAATGAGAATTCATTTCCTTTTGCATCTGTCAAAACCACAACAATTGTGCCTTCTGCCCAAGATGCTAACATTGAAGCCCTACAACCATCATCATTCTTAACTTCAGAAGTTTCATCGATCAAATGTCCTAGTGTGTTCAAGTGCAACTCAACTAGTCAGCCTTCTGTCACCTTCTCATCTTCTTTGTCAGGTAACTCTTTTGAACCTGCTGTCCCTATTTCAATTTCACCACCACACGTTAAAACCCCAGCTCAACGAACTCCTCCATGATCACAAGATCAAAAATAACATCTTTAAACCCAAGAAAGCATTATCCACAACCAAACACAACCTTTGTCCATACCATTGTCAAACAAGCCTTGAATGATGCTTACTAGAGAAATGCAATGGTTGCTGAGTTTAATGCTCCTATTAAAAATAATAGATGGACACTCGTACCATTTATCTCCAATAATCACATAATGAGCCGGAAGTGAGTTTTTAGGGTAAAAAGGAGGTCATATGGTTCCACTGGCAGGTACAAGGCTTGGCTAGTAGCTAAGAGCTTATTAGAGGCCTGGAATTGATTATTTGGAAACATTCGGTCCAATTATCAAGCTTACAACTATTAAGACAATCCTTTGTATTGCACTGGCTATTGGTTGGAAAATAAAATAACTTGATGTAAATAATGCCTTTCTTCAATGGACATTACTTGATGAAGGCTCAACCTTCTTGATTTGTGGGAGAGGACAAGCCTTCTCAGATCTACAAACTAAAAAAGGCCATTTATGGATTAAAATAGGCCCTTATAGCATGCTATCAAGAAAAGTCCTTCCTTAATTCATATGATTTTCAAAAATCAATATTTGATGCCTTTCTCTTCATTTACTACAAAAAGTCTGTCCTCAATTTAATTCTAAGTATACGTAGATGATTTTCTTATTACAAGGAACAACACTACAGCCATCGCTACCTTCTTCCAATAGCTTGCTAGCAGATTTTCCTTGAAGGACCTTGGCAATCTCAACTACTTTCTTGCCATTAAAGGGATTCAAACTTCCAAAGGATTATTCTTCTCAACAAATATGCATTCGATATCTCCTAGAGATGTTTGACTTGTCCAATGCTAAACCAGTTACAACACAAATGGCCACCACTATTAAGCTTTAACTTAAAGATGGCTCAAGACCTATTAAGTCAACACTTAATAGACAACTCTTTGATTCATTAGAATATATATCTCTTTCTCACTAGGTCTAACATAGCACATTCAATGAACAAGTTGTCTCAATTCATGTATTACCTTAGCTAACTAGTCTAGTCTTGGAGTTCTAAAAAATCTTAAAGGTAATCTATTTTTGAAGTAATCATCCTCTCTTCAACTGGCAACATTCAGTGATACAAATTGCGTTGGGAAGTTGGATAGCTTAGTCTTTGCTTATGTAATTTACCTTGGTGGTAGTCCTATCTCTTAGAAGTCTTATAAACAAATAATTGTTGCTAGATCATGAACTGAGGTTGAATACAAAGCCATTGCCAATGCAACCTCTAAATTAGTTCCGTTCAAGCATCTTTTGTCTGAACTCAAAATTTCACTCTCTTCTACACCTATCCTTCACTGTGATAACATTAAGGCAACCTATCTAAGTGAAAACCTTATCTTTCACTCTTGAATGAAACACTTTAACTTAGACTATCACTTTGTTTGAGAACATGTCAATTCAAGTGTCTACAAAGTCTCTTACATTTCCACTCATTATCAATTAGCTAATGGTCTAACAAAGCCTCTCTCTCGACAAAGATTTCTTCTCTTAAGATCCAAGGTGGGTGTAGCAGGTGACTTCACTATCTTGAGGGAGTGGGTTGGCATATAAAAGAAATATAATCTCTGCCCAATACAACAGCACACCCTAGCACTAAACAAGAGCTCAATGCAACACTCGACAACAACAATACAACCATTAACAACATAAAGGTGTAAGCTAAGCAACATTATCTATTATACCATAGCTACAGAATTAAGTATAAACATTTGACAATGGAACACTCACCCAACGGATTTACATAGGGTGGAAAACTTTAACCAAATGGGAACCTCGATGACCACCTACCAAAGAAGGATGGAAAGACAACTTTCCAACGATGGCCATCAAGGTTTACTAATATGAAGCAAAATAGAATTTACATGTTGTGAGATATAAAATCTTAGTGAGCAGAAACGAGGAAGGGGAACAAAAGAAATAAAGAAGCCTTTGCAAATATCATTTAAAATAAATATGCTCATTCCTTCAACCAATGCTCAATCATTCACACGTTTTACACATTAGGACACTATACAGTCCAACAAAACCTCTCAGGTGTTAGGACAGATAATCCAATCATAATGGAGCACAAAACCTTTCCAGTAAGGTGGAAATCATCAAGTTAGCAACTAAGTATCAATACTTGTACCCAATGAATCGATAATTTTCAAGTAGAATGCTTTTTGCTTTCAAGGTCACAATACCTTGGGTAAAGATATTGATACCACTCATCCAAAATGCTTCCTAAAGCATTCTGTTGAACAAGTATTGATACTTTCTTGGCAAGTATCGATACTTTGCCCCTTGTAACCAATTTTCTAGCTTCTCTTAAGCAAAATCCCAAAAGGAATTCCACCCTTGACTTCCCAAGTCAATTTCCAAACAGCATTCAACCCAAAATATATGTTCAAACACTAGATCCTTAGATCGTTTTCACAACATATGTATCCTCATCCAAATAATCCATATTGTACAATAAGATTGTAATATTTACATGTCATGCCCTGATGAATTATGCAATATGTACATGCTTCTTTAATGATGTTTTCAAAACATATTTTTAAAATGTGATCTAAAGCATGCAATGCATGTACAAAACATGATGAGGAACATAGGTTCAAAATGTGGCAAAGCATGTGGTTTCAAAATGTGATGAGCCACATAGGTTCAAAAAATGTTAGGGATGTGTAACCCATCAAAACATGACATGGCGCATAACCAAACATGTTATGGACATGTGACCCATAATGATGCTGATATTTAAAACATGTTATGAACATGTGAGTTATGATGATGATGATGATGCACTCATGATATGCTAAACATTCAAGCCACAAGATAGCCATTCAAAACATAAAAATGTATGTGATTCAAATTACAATCCATGTAAATCATAATCTAGCTTGCAAGCCAAACATTCATCATAACAAAACATGCTAACAACACATGATCTCATTCATTATATTCTCAAAACATGCTAAGTCATGTAGTTCGAACATCATCCACAATCCAAACTCAATTCATATTTGAAAGAGTAAAACCATTGAAAAGTTTGTCTGCCACAAAGCCATTTTTATACATATATAAGTACATTTACATAGCATATACGCATTTCAAAACCATATTCAAAACATGGTGACAATCATCATTCAATCCACAAAATTTGGATTTTTATCAAAAGCATTCCCAATGCTATTCCAAACACCAAAAACATTCTCAATGCTATTCTAAACATGCTTATGTATTTATATATCAAAATACTTTGAAAATGTTATAACCACTCACCTGGACAAATGCGTACCTTTTCCTCTAGCACCTTTCGACGAACACTCGACTTCTTTAAAAGCCAACTTTTCAAACAACACCTATCCAAGATTAATCCATTGTTAATACCTTGTTCTTTAGGTATAACTTTCATAAATAACCATAAATCCTTTTACCAACTTCTCCTTTCCATCTGAAAACCCTAACTCAGCATCTAAAATCCAACCTAACTATGATTGTTATTCTACAATTATTTAGGGGTTTTAGCAACTTTACCATGGTGAGCTTGAGAGTACCAAAACCACTCCAAAACGTAAGTTTTATAGAGCAAAATGAATTTCAATGATCCATAATTTATGCAAATCAAAACCATAAGTTTAGATATTTTTGATAAGGAAACCTTACCTCTAGAAGTCTTTGAAATTAAAATCTGAACTTGGGTATGCTTTTAAAATGCTTGAATCCGTTGAAATAAGGAGGAAGAGAAAAAAAGGAGAGAGAAAAAAGAAAGGTTAGTAAATAGAGAGAAAACATTTTTTATCCATTTGGGGCAAAGCTAAAGGTTTTTAGGGCTTAAAATATTGGGGAAAAGTCTATTTCACCCTTATTTTTTTCAATCTACGTTAAAGGTATAGATACTTTTGGAGTAAGTATTAATGCTTTTAATATGGGTTTAAAGGTATCGAGACTTGTTCATCCAGTCTTGATACTTCATTCATAAGATGCACTTCTAGGCTTCAATTATTGATACCTTATAAACAAGTATCGATACTTTTGTCCTAGAATATAGTTTTCAAGACCAAAACCAAAACATTTGAGCCTTTATATGTCCCAACTTTTAGATAAAACTCATTCAGAAACTAAAACACCCTTTTCTAGGTTTGAAATGCTCAAAAACATCATTTGGAAATCAATTTTTTTTATATGTTCACCAAGCTAAGTTACAAATTCTCAAAGGTTGGGTTTCACAGACTGACTACAAGTAAAGAAGAGATGTCTGGTATTTTTCGGTTCCTTGTTGCACAGAAGACATAATGCGAAACGTCTACTTAGCGCTTATCGCTTTACTAATTTCTGCCTTACAGCCACTTAACCCATTGGCACTTGCAAAACTAACACCTCCACTTTATGAGGTGCAAAACCCATCCAAATCTTCTCCCAATAGTTTGCTTTCACACTATTACATGTCAAGACAATTCTACTAAAACATTTTACAAAGTAGCTACCACTTATCGAGCCTTTTTAAACCATTTTGTCTTCCATATCCATATGAAGATGGAACTCTTATGTAACATGGTGCAGGCGGTTCCATTGATCAATCTCCCAATTAAAGAGGTTTCTTCTTAGATCAATCGTTCATTTCCAATTATTGTTCTCCTCTAGGTTCCAATTCATTTCTTTTCCCTATATTATTGACTATAAGTGCAAAAATTATAGGGCACTCTTATCTAAGGAGCATTCTTTTGATCCATTCATTGGTACAAAAGGATATGCTCCTTCCATTCCCCACTATGCATCCTAATCATTCTTTCGAGAAAAGAGGACTAATCATGTTAAGCCATAGGGTTGATACCCTCAAGCCACCCTTTCAAGGTTGACAATAAGTTTGAAATATTGGCATCACTTTTCTCCACTGTAATGGTTCTCCAAAGACTACTTTTTTTAATTACCATGTCTCCATATTTATTTTGTAAGCAAAGTTTAACTGTTAATGCTTAAATCAATCACTCCAAGTACACCATAGTCTCTATAGATGCAAATCGACTCCCAATTAACGAAATGTATCTTTACTTTTAATGATGACCCATTCCATAGGAATGTTCTTTGTATTTTTATCTAATTGCTCTACTACTCCCTTGGGAATTTATATAATATAATTACTTTAGTAAAAATGAAAAGGAAAAGCAAGGAAACAATGGGGTATAACGGAAATTTACATAAAAGAAAAAAGAAGACAAAGCTATAAAAAAATAAAATGTAATTAATAAAATTGGTAGTATAATCTTTACTTATTTTTCAAAAATGGAAAAGTAATAGAAAAAAAGTGGAAGTAAATTGTTTAAATATGAAATTTTAACCATAAACAAATTTAATGAATTAGCTTTGGGCAAATGAATCAGACAAAAATTTTATAATTTTTTTGAAAAACAGTATTTTTTAAAAATTTCAAAAGTTAGTATGTCATACAGGGGCGAAGCGTCTCTTTGTAATGGCCTCCCCAAAATTTTTGAAATTTTTTATATATGATATATTTTTTAAGGATTTTTCAAAATAATTTTTATTGAATAATTAATATAATTAAAAAATAATTAAACGACCTTACAAGCTCTATTCAATTTTGCTCAAAATTTAAATTTTTTTAATTTTTTAAGTTTCTCCACCCATCTTTCCCTCTTCTCTTTTCTGTCCTTGTATTATGATATTAATAAGAGGTAAAGTTTTTATTTATTTTTTTCTATTTATATTATTATTATTAATTTTATTTATTTATTTTTTTCAATTCTGTTCTATTTTCTCATATATTTTAAGTTTCTATAGATTTTTTTAAATTTCTACGAATCATTAACCATATTCTTTTTTTTTTGTTATATAGATTATATCTCCTACTTATCATGGTTTTTTTTTCTATTATGTGAATTTTATTTTTAATGATTTTAATTTTTAAAAATTAAAAATTTATTGTATATCTAGTTCTCAAATATAAGTTCTAGTATTGCATTATTGGTTATTATTTAAAATTTCACCAATATATTATTTTTTATTAATCCTTATTATATAAGAAAAAATTATCTTGAGTGTATGTTTTTAATGTGCTTTACGTTTTATATTTAGTTGAAAGAAAATTATCTTGAGTATAAGAAGAAATTATTAATTTTGTATATCATATTGAACTATTTATATTTTGTGCATTATAGTTTAATATTTAGTATTATAAACTTAAATATAATAAAAAAAATATATTGGATATTGACTACATTAATTTTTTAGTCATTTATATTGATAAAGATAAGACTTCAAAACAAAATAGATAATAAATTTCTTACAAATAATTTAGTTGTTTATATTAAAAAAGATATTGCCATCATCGAAAAAAATTTTCCTAGAGTACTATTATAAGTTTTTTTTCTTTTTCTTTCTTTTGCTTTACATGTTATATCAAATTATTTTTTATTATAAATCTTTTTATTATTAATGGTTAAGTTCAATATATTAATATTAAAAATTTTTAATTTTTATTCTTTTTAACCTTTGCCTCCCAATAAAAATTGGCTAGCTCCGCCCTTGATGTCAAGTAAGTCCTTAAAGACTAGCTTTGAAGTTTGAGAATTCTCTACAATTACAAGGTAGTTGACAGCACCTACTCTCTGCTATGTCCTCCATACACATATAAGCCTAAGCTTTTCTACTGCAAAATAGCATACAGCAAATTTGTTGAAGAAACTAAGTAGGCTTAAAAAAGAGCATCAGAAAGAACAGATTAATGGTAAAGTAAAGAGCACTAGCGGTTTGCAGACCCACAGGAAACTTGTGTCTGTAACTACCTACCCCTTCACTTGTCCCCATAGTAAAATTATTAAATATTTTTTATTACTTTAATAATAAAATCTAAATATAATCACGACCTAGGGCAGGTTGGATTTGGGCTCAATTTTGCATTCGTCTTTTATTATTGTGAGACATTGACATTTGTTGACGTGGTCACGAATGTCGACTACTTTTTAATTTGGAACAAAAAAAACACCACTCAACAACTGACCCTAACAAACAGAAGTGTTAATCTTAGCAACAATTTGCGCCCCCTCCCCCCTCCCTTAGTGTTGTCAGCTCTTGTGCCCCTCTTGCAGAAAGCCAAGCATAATTCAAGGAAGCCCTCATCAGCCATATACAAGTTGATAGACGAGCTCGCTTCCCCCAACAACCACCATTGTCAATTATAAATCTTATCTTAAATTTGAAACAGCCCTCGACGCAAACCCATTCATGGGCAGTGGCCGCCAGAACAATATTCTAATCTTGTTTGTAAAATTTAAAATTACCACTTATGTTTAAAATCACTAATTAATTTTCCCTATCTCGCATCTTAAATATATAGTTTTTTCTATTGAATAACAAAAATTGTAAAACACTGACTTATAGCTACTACAGTACAATTTAAAGACTTCGAAAATTCATCTATAAGTGTTGAGGAACTGGACCATATGTATGGTTTTATTCTTGCACAAAAATAGATAAAATCAATTAAGTGACCTCTCTTTTAAGCTTTTAATCAATTTACAGGGTTTGGTTAAGGGCCTATTTCTATTATAAATTAGGAGGATTGAAGTTGAAGAAAATGGTAAATACCCGAACCCCCATATATTTAAGACTCAAATATATGTATATGACTTAATTTAGTAGTTGATCTAAATGTTTATGGCACATTTGATTTGCGGAATGGAATAATTATTCCATGAAATGGTATAGGACAGGAATAAACATATATAAAACTTTCAACAAGGTTGAGGGAATAAATATGAACAGTTACTAAGACAAAAAAACATTCAATTCAATGACTTAAAAATTAAAGTTTTGGTGAAAATTTTTCTGGTATATATATGATTAATAAGAAATAAAAAAATGTGAGATTCTTTATTTTGATTTTTATCAACCAAATAATTATTTTGTTTCCCAATCAATTAAAATTATTTTCTTTAATTATGTAAGGATTACGGAATTCTTAGGTATTGCTTCTATACTGGAAATGAGTGTTGCATTTAGCATTACTGAATTTGAGAGTTATTATTAATGAATTTAAACACATGTTTTATTTGTATTAATATAAAAACTTGAGCAAAAGCTACCTTATTGCATGAACCTTCTACCTACTGGAATTAAATCTAAATTTTATGTCTCATCTTATCTCATCCCCCTCCCTCCCCCTCTTCCCTCTAATAAGGTACCTGACTTTGGATTAAATTTATTATTAGATGCATGATATTTAATTGGCAGGCAATAGTGTGAATTAAATTAAGGGCTAGCTGTTTAGCTTTTGTTCTTTTAATAATTGAACATCAAGAAGGATAAGGGGATGAATCTTAAACTTTAATCCTTCCTTTGAGAAAGTAAAAAATGATTAGGTTAAAAGTGACTCGTTAGGAAAGAGAAAGTGTCTACCAATTAACACATGATCAGGCACGCATAAAGAAATTAAGACATCCTAGTCACCAATAGTATATGAAAGCAATTTGAAATTAATTTCTATAAACAAAGACTAAATTGGTATCATATGCTAAAGTAATTAAGTCAATAAGTCAATGTCTTCTTCCGAGTAAATAAAAAAAAATGGAGTCTAATTATAGTAACAGGTCAAGTTTGTGCTTAAATTAATAGAGGATTGGGCGGCCATGTTTTAAGTTATTACCCTGATGGAGAAAGAGAAATTAGTTGACAAAAACCTCATTAAAGAAAGACTCTAGTTGCCTAACAATTTTATTGTTGGTGTTTGGGACTTGAGTCCTGTGAAACAAAATTTTTTCTTTTAAAATATCTTTTTAAGGTTTGTTTATCTAAAATTATAAAATTTGTTAAAATTACTACTCATTAGCATAAATTAAAATATTAAAATTAAATAAAATATGATCTTACATTACAAATTATCAGGTTCAATAACTAATAATATGACAATTTTCTATTCATCGATTAAAACTAAATATAATCATCATAAACCATATAAAGTTAAACACAAAAATCAAATAATCAAATCAAAAAAAAAAAGAGAAAGACTCATAATTTCAAGATATTATCTGACACGCAATACTATTTTCTATTAGTTAGATTATAATTATGGACTCAAATTATTAAAATAATTAAAAAATATTTAGACATGAAGTATTTAAAAACTTGATTTGGGTTGAAAATTACTTACAACTAAAACCTAGATAAGTTGTTTTGAGAGAGTGAAAACCACAGTCAAGGAAGGAAAAGGGGAACGATTTGAATTTTTTGATAGAAAGAGTAGTTTAAGTTGACTTTTTTAATAAAGTCTTAAATTATAGAAGACAATTTTTTTTATCTTTTCCTTGTTATATTTAAATATTAAAACATAAATTACTTTTTGATAAATCAATTTTACTCAGAGTTTTTGACCTCACTTTCTATGAAATTATAAAAAAAAAGTTTATTAGTATAGTAATTAAATTAAGGAGAGCAGTGAAATGGAAGAACTCTTTCACTCAACGACTATATATATGCATATAGTACATACCCACCAAAAGAATAAAAGGTTTTCTTCTTAATTCTTCGCTTCCATAGTGAAACGATGGAGCAGAAGGAATACAATGGAAACCATTCTTCTCCAAATCCAGCAGAAGAGGAGGGAGATCATACTTTGCATCAATCTGTAAGTTTCTTAACTAAAACTTTATATTATACTTTGCATCATCTGTTCGACGCAGAATGGAGATATTAAAGTTTCTTCTTTCTCGCCCCTCATAAACAAAAGGAGTGATAGCTATACTTTTTATCCTATTATATTAAGATTTACGCCATGCTCTCTTTTCTTTTCTTTTTTTTTTGGTTCATTTTTCATATTTTTATAGTTTTTAATGCTTTTCTGATGGGTTTGGTTTGTTGGAGTTAAGCTGATTTTCTTAATTTCTACGACTATTATCTTGTATATGAGGTGCAAAAGCTAATATTTTGACTGGAAAATGGAGGAAACAACCTCTTATGCGTATAAGAAAATTAAAAAAAAAAAATCCTCAACCTGTTGCCTTGGCCATCTGGCTGAAAACTTCAAGAAAAAAAAAAGACAAAAGTAAAAGAAGAAAGAAAGAACATTGGCCTGGGACAGAAGAATCTACTTTGAGTCGTTAGCATCACCCTGTCCAAGAATTTTGGCAACCATACAAGCAAAATGCTTACAACATGTTTAGTTTACGAAATGAAATATAAGAGAATGGAACATTTATTTATTTATTTATTTTAAATAATAATAATTTATAATTTAAACTAATATATGATTATTTTATTTTATTCTTTGTTTTTTATTTTTAAAATATTAAAATATTAAAAATTTTATAATTAGAGTTTTAATTTATTAAAGTATTAATTTTTAATAATTTATAATTAAAACTATAAATTTTGTTACTTTATATCTATTTTGGTTTTTCTATTCTTTTTTCTCTGTCTGTCAACCACCAGAAATGTGGACAGCGTAATGGACTGCCGATCTAGTGCTTTTCGTGATTGGATCTAGTTACTACATCGCCAGATTGGCAAAAATGCAAGATTTGATGCTTCCTCAGTCCCATTTGGCTGTGGATGCACTAGTGCCCCCATTGCCACTGCCATCGTCTACTGCTCTTTAGTGGTGGAGGAAATTTAGGCAGAGAAAAAAGAGGCAGATCAAAAAAGAGAGAAAGAAAAAGAGAAAAATGAGAGAAAAAAAACTTTTTATACGGTAGGTTTCGTAAATTCTTAAAATGAGCAAGAATTTTTTTGACTCTATTCCGCAGGGGATGGAATGGTTAAATACCAAAGGTGCCAATAATATTTGTTATGTGTTTTTAAAGAATAACCATTCTTCCGAGTGACTATTTTATACTATAAAGACAAACCAAACAAAAGAATAGATGTCACTTCAAGATGGGGAATGCCAAACAAGCCCTTAGTGTTTTAAGCAGCAACGTTGGATAATTATGGGCTATTAATTTTTAACAAAAGCAGCTGCTCAGTGTCTTAAATATCAACTTATCATATATGACTCCAACTCTATTTGAGAATCAATTTTAGATTTCAGTGAAATTTTATCTGTTAAAAGTTCTTTTTTTTTTTTTTGTTGAATGGCCTGTTAAAAGTTATTTAGTAGTTAAATTTAAGGTTATCTTTTTTTAAGAAGGCAAAGTATGAATATATTAATCCCCAGAGAAAAAAGATCCCCCATTCCATTATTAACAAAGACGTGCAGTACAGTAAAAATCATATGTCAAAATGTGTCTCCTTTTCCAACAAAGTATCTTATATATTTTTGCATAGGTGATACCAAAATCTCCGAGTTCTGCCTCTCTAGGGCTTGACGAAGAGGCCTATCTTTCGAAAGTGCCTCATCAACTAAGGCAGGTAAATGAAAGTGCCTATGAACCACAACTAATTTCAATTGGTCCTTATCACCATGGTAAGCAGCACTTGATTGAGATGGAAGTCTACAAAAAACGTTGTTTACAAAGGATTCTTGAGAGAAACGATGAGCAAAACGACCATAGATTTCGGGACGCCATCGACTTTGTACGAGCTCGCAAATGGTATTCCCCATCCTTACCGAAAGATATTGAAGCTAAATTTGATGCAATAATGCTAGATGATGGTTGCTTTATTGTTGAGCTATTGAGGCAGATGGAAACAGGTGAATATGATGATCCTATTTTCCAAAAAAAGTGGGTCCAAAATGCCTTGCTTGGTGACTTGTTGCTATTCGAAAATCAACTTCCTTTCTTTGTGTTAGTGGGCTTGTATCACGTGATCAAGGATCCAACAGATGGAAAAGATTTCGCTTGCCAGGCTTTTTCTGTTCTTTCTGATTTCTTGCCAGGCCCAGAGACATGGAAAGAAAATCCTCCTACCATCAACGATACCGACAATATCAAGGACCTACTCAGCTTACTACATGATAATTGGTGTCCTTCTCCTCAAGGAATAAGGCGCCATCAGGATTACTATAGAACAAAAGATGAAAAAGCAAAGGCAGGAGAAGAAGCAAGAAAAAAAGGTGGCCTAGAAAAAAAATGGAAATTCACACTCTGTGCCGTAGAAAAGCCAAAAGAAAAAAAATTCCAAGGCGACGTAGAGAGCGGTGTGACTATCACATGCTGTGCAAGAGAAAAGGAAAATTTAAGAAAAGGCCTATTGGAATGGCAATCCTTACGTTGTGCAACAGAGCTGAAAGAAGCAGGAATCCAATTCATAAATAGTACCGAAGAGAGCGGTGTGAACAGTTTGTTTGATATAAGCTTTAGAGACGCGACAATGAAGATTCCAACCTTTGTGGTTGACGACGATACCGAGCGTCTCTTTCGTAACCTCATTGCCTATGAACTATATGAGGAAGGTTCAACTTATGTCATTGATTATGTCACGTTGATGGATAACCTTATCAACTCAAGCAAGGATGTGCAATTGCTTCGTTTCAGTGATATCATCGAAAATATGTTGGGTGATGATGAAGCTGTTGCTAAAATGCTTAACAAACTTCGTGATCATGTTATCTTATGCGGTGATACCTTTTATTATGAGGAGATATTTGTTGACGTGAAGAGGCATTGCGCAAGACGTTGGAACACATGGAAGGCGAAATTAAGGCATGATTATTTTCACAGTCCCTGGGCACTCATCTCCTTTATTGCTGCTCTTCTCGTTATCCTTCTTACCATCGGACAGTTTGTAACTGCACTCATTCCTCTTGTAAAATAATGGATTGGAGGCAGGCTTTAGGCTTGGTGGTTGTAAAATATGGTAAACTAAAGCTCATGCGCTTCTTGCCTTTTAGTTGTTCTTGTTTTTGTCTCCTTATGTTTTTCTCATTGTTGTTAAGTTTAGCTATTTGGGTTAGTTACTTTGAGTTTTTCCCTTTGAGTTTGTCTCAGTTGTATTGTTCTCGTTATGTTTATGGCGATATCTCCACTCTATTTAGGGTTACATCTACTTTGTACTTTCTTCATATATTCAATAAAGTCTTTTATTTGCCGAGCGAGTTTAGGTTCCAGTTGGTAAACATAACATAACATTTCTCATTATGTTCTCCTGTTTGGATGCATAAACTATCAGTTTAGGTTCCAGTTGTTTGCTGGTAGGGGCGGAGCATCCCATTGTGATCGGGCCGTCGTTTCTCAAAATTTTTTAAATTTTTTAAATATTATATATATTTTTAATATTTTTTTAAAAATAATATTTTATTAAATGATAAATGCAAATATAAAATAATAAGATGATTTTATGATGGGGCTACGGTTCTATAAAACTTTTAAAGTTTTTTATTTACTATATATATTTTTTCAATTGTTTGATGAAATTGGAGAAATGTTAGTATATTGCTAGTTATCATATAAATTCTAACCCAATATGCTAAATCTATCAAATTCAAAAAAAAAAATAAAAGTAAGTCTACTAATTCAAATCCACTATATCTTAATATAAATCTAAACTTATCATAACCTATTATATCTTAACAGTCCAATCCAATAACTTATCATAACATATAATATATCAACAGTTCAACCCAATATCTCAATATATTAATTAGTAATTCAAGTAGCAAATAGAAAATAAGAAAAGAGCTTTTCAAAAAGTTGCACATTTTGTATAAAACACACAAAGTAAAAGACAATTCATTTGAATTTAAAAAATTATTTTCTTTTCTACTTTTGCACGTTAATAGTGAAAGACATTACACTAATATCTTATTTGGAAAGGTGAAAAAAAAAAAGAAAGATCGCTCTTACTTTTCCTTATTAGCCTTAATTATAACTATTCACTTTTTTTTTTTGTCAAGATAAGTTGTGAAAGAAAATTCATAATCAATGAAGTAAAAAATCCACCTTTAAATTCCTTAAATTTTGGTGCAAAGTTAAAATTAAAGACAAATATGAAACGGAAGAATTATAATCTTCTCAACATTCAGAGCTTCTTTTTGAAAGGAAGGGGAGTTGCAAAATTTTTTATGTGTTAAAATTAAATTAAATTTTATGTACATTATGTGTTGGATCTTTGAATATTTAAGAAAAAGTTTAAATTATATCAGGATAATTTTAAAATGTAGCTTTTCAAGGCATGTGTTAATAATAGCTTCGGTCATATTTTTTTATAAGAATCTCATCTACTGCCAACATTCTCGTACACTAAATTAATTCTTATTAACACTCTTTAACCCCAAGATTTCTTTTCTACAAATAAAAACTAAACAAAACTTTTGATAAATTGCAAGCTATTTTGTATCCGACCCTAAGTAAGAGGCCAAGAGTGTAATTGTCTTTTCGTAAGTTTTGTATATTCATATAAATTACTCGTATATTCAGAAGCAATGGATTGTAGTAAATCTAAATTTTGGTATGATACCATGAATGATGAAATAAACTCTATGGCGGATAATCAAGTTTGGGATATTGTAAAGTTAACTAATGGGTCAAAGGCCATTGGTTGTAAATGGATTTTCAAAACTAAGAAAAACTCATTAGGCACATTGAGAGATACAAAGCAAGACTTGTTGCTAAAAGATTCATAGAAAAGGAAGAAATTAACTATCAAGAGACCTTTTCTCCTATGTCTAGAAATGGTTCTTTTTGTGCTATCATGGCATTGGTTACCCATTTTGACTTAGAATTACATCAAATGAATGTGAAAACGGCATTCCTCAATGGAGATTTAGAGGAAAAGGTATACATGAAACAACCTGAAAGGTTTATTTCTGATCATGGTGAGTATTTGGTTTGCGAGCTTAAGAAGTCTATATATGGACTTAACTAGTCCTCTTGTCAGTGGTACTTAAAATTCCATAACGTAGTTTCTTCTTTTAGTTTTGTAGAGAGTGTTATGGATCAATGTATATACCATAAGTTTAGTGAGAGTAAAATCCTTTTTTTGGTTTTATATGTGGATGATATTTTACTTGCAACCAATGATTTGGGGTTGTTGCATGAGGTGAAACAATTTCTCTTAGAACATTTTGATATGAAAGATATGGGTGAGGCATCTTATGTCATTAGCATTATGTCATTGGCATTAAGATTCATAGGGATAAATCTCAAGGCCTTTTGGGATTGTCTCAAGAAGTTTGTATCAATAAAGTTTTTAAGAGATTTTGGATGAAAGATTGTTCACTCAATGTTGCACCCATTGTGAAGGGTGATAAGTTTAGTTTGAAACAATGTTCCAAAAATGATCTTGAAAAGGAAGGGATGAAAAATATTCCATATGCTTTAGTTGTTGGAAGCCTGATGTATGCTCAGATCTGTATTAGACCAAACATTACATTTGCAGTTGGAATGTTGGGAAGTTATCAAAGTAACCAAGGATTAGACCATTGGAAAGCTGCAAATAAGGTCATCAGGTACCTTCAAGGAACTAAAGATTTCATACTTATATATAGTTTTTCCAACAATCTAGAGGTAGTTGGATACTCAGATTCAGATTTGCTAATTGTGTTGACTTTTGTAAATCAACATTTGGATAAATCTTTATATTTGCTAGAAGAGCTATATCTTGGAAAAGTACAATGCAATCTCTAATTGTTACTTCTATCATGGAAGTAGAGTTTGTTTCTTGTTTTGAGGTGGCATTACAGTGTATTTGGTTAAAGAGTTTCATATATGGGCTTCAAGTTGTTGAGTCTATCTCGAAGCCATTAGAGTTGTATTGTGACAATTCACCAACTATAATCTTTGCTAAGAATAATAAGAGTGAAAGTAGAAGTAAACATTGACATTAAATACTTAGCTGTTAGAAAGCATATAAAAGCAAATAAAGTGCTCGCTGAGTGTTGTTGATTTCTCACGCAAGTGTACGTATCGTTAACAAGTAATATAGTAATGAAGTAGAGTATCGTTCTCACGGAGAATTGTTTAATTCCTATTGTTAACTACTAAAATTATAACACCTTAATTTTATCCAAACAATTAAAATAAAAAAAATTAAAACTAATAAACTAAAACTAAAATTAAATAATAAATAAAACTCACTTAACTACTAGGCCTAAAATTATAATATCCCTCAATACTTCATCTGATTTTGTCTCTCTCTCTTAACTTAGTTTAATGGATTAAATTGCTAACCTAGAGTCTTAAATTATTTATAAGTCTCTGTCCAGTTTCTTATAAAAATACCTTTCCTAATTAATTTACTATATACCTATGCAAATTAAATTGAAGAAAGATTCATTAAGTTTGTGCTCTAATTCTGGCTACGTATGGCTTATAGGTGTATATCAACCCTATATGCAAATCAAACCACTTAATCGACTAAGTGTATTCGATCATACGTTATTTTATTCAATGTCTACCTAAATCTCATTCGTCAAGGTTTAACCTAGGTTTCCAATTCAATCTAATTGGTGATCAAGCAATTAGAAGTATTAAGAACAGAATAAAATAAAAAACTTAAATCTATCAAACATAAGTAAAAGAGAGATAAATAATTCATACTACATAATGAGTTCGATCATAATCTTAGATTAAAAATTTAATTCCCCACCAAGTCACACATCATCATTAAATAAAATATAAACATTAAAAACAAACTAAGAAAATAAAAAATAATAAAAAAGAATAAACTCAAGAATTATAATCTTGATCTTCCAACTCTTCTTGAATCCTTCAAAATCTTCTCAGCTTCAATGATTTAGTGGTTTGACTCTCAACTGTTAATCTGGTGTTTTCTTCTCTTTTTTTTCTTCGAAAGGTTATTTTTATGGGCTTTGAAGTTAGACCAAGTTGGGCGAAGAAAGAAGTCAATTTCAGCTGGGATTTTCTTATCAAACTATGTAAGCCACAGTTTTGCCAAATTAATTAACAGAAATCGCAATTGCTCTAGGACTACTGCAGTGTGTTAACTTCGACAAGATTTTTTACTATCCTACAAACTGAACTGGGTGAAATTCTAAACATAAAAGTTGTAGATCTTTCTCTTATCTTTCTAATGGTTTATGATGGCTTCATTTGGAGCTCTGTAGAGAAAGTTATTGCCAAAATACCGAAACATATACATTAGAAGTTGCACCTCGAAATTGCTCTCCTTCTTTTATTGAAATTCTTCTTTCAAATACCTACAAAAGCACAAGTAAATCAATAACAACCTATCTTAATCATATTAACACTAAATTAAGTATAAAATTAACCAAAATTAGATTGACTCACCTAAAATAACTAATTTAAGATAACTAAATAAAACCTACTAATTTCTATGCATTACTACAAAAACTGAGCCAAATTATTATCAATATTAAGCCCAACTAACTCTATATCATAGAGTTATCATTGAGCATGTTCACACTAAGCTAATGATTGCAAATCCTCTAACAAAAGGCATGTCGTCATAGTTGTTTAAGGATCATGTTTCATGAATGGAACTTAGTTATGTCTTATCACATATTATTTTTTTTTTATAATTGGAGGAAGGGGGATTCGAACCCTACTTTTTAGGCAAAGGGATTATGCACCAACCAATGAGACAAATACTTAGGGCATCTTGTCACATATTGTTTGAATTAAGACGCTAGCATATTTTATTGTGAAACTTTGAATTTTTAATTGTTTTCTCTTTTCGGATTGAGAATAACAATTGCCTTTGCAAACCTGGAATAAACATTTAAGGTTTATCCATAAAATTATATACAACATATTGAGCTTTTAGCGAAAAAGATTTTTGCATTGTAATACATGGAAGGTAATACTTGTTCTCAAAGGACTTACCGCCATGATTCTTGTAATTTATTCTTTTTGTTTTAAGCATTTGGGTAATTAAACTAATTTATTTTGTAGATATTAAAATAACAAATGTTTGGATCAAGTGGGAGAACGTTGGACTTTTAGATTTGATTTAAATTTAAAATTCAAATATGGTTCTATCACGTATTTGTTATTATCTAGCAAAAATTTATCTTTCACATTTAAGTATATGACAATATTAGTTTAAGTGATATAGATAAAATCTATTTTAAATTCTACATAAAGATATCCCTTAGAGTTTGGGAGATGAGATTTCCTTAATGGGAGGAAGTCTATCAATAGATATCTTATGATGTACCAAAAAAATAATAGATATCTTATGACTTCCTTGACACAACCAATTCATTAACCGTGTATCTATCATAGCGAATTGCATTGGGTCAGAAGATCTCATAAAAAAAAGTTTTTAATTTTATTAATTAGAAGTTAGTATCAATTTCTATTTATTTCCATTGTTATATTATTTGTAAATATCTTTGAGTAAGATTTAACATGTACATGTACATGTAATTCGAGAATTTTATAAGCAAGGTTGGGAAGAATTTAAAGCAAATACTTCATTTATGCAAAACAAATAAAGTTCCCACTCAACGACAACCAAAAAATAGTAAAAAGTCTTATTCTTAATTCTTTGCTTCTATAACGAAACTATGGAGGACATGGAAACAAGGTCGACAAAATTTTTTGTGATTCCTCTAGTGGAAAAGGAGAGAGCAGATACTTTACGTCAATCTTCCCGATTTCCTTTATCATCTCTAATGGAAGATTAGATAAATAATTAAGGTCCAAAATATCTCTTTTCTGACTTGTTTCTCACCCCCCATAGACAAAGGGTTGCTATGGGTTTTATCCTATTATATTAAGATTTATGCCAAACTTTCTTTTCTCTTCTTGTTTTTTTTCATATATATTTTTCATTCTTTTGTATTTTTTAATGCTTTCGTGATGGATTTGAGTTGTTGAATAATATTTTTTTTCCTTAAACAAAGTCTAATTCATTAATAATAAATAATTAAGTACAAGAAAGCCTAACAGTTCAAATTATTTGAACTGTAAAAGAATAAAGTATTCGCCTAAAAGCACCACTCAGTGGGGTACATACATCCACTATAATAAAAAAAAAGCTCCCGAACAGCAAAAAGCCCCTTATAACAAAATAACATCAGTAGCAATGAAAATGAAAATATACAAGCACATCATGCATCCTTTTCAAAATCTACGGGAGTATCAGGGACAACAATATTGGTGTATTTTCAAAATCAAAGGTTATGCCACATAATGAAAAGCTATCTTAGCTCAAAGGTTTGTCACATAAAGTGACATAGTGTGACTATTGGATTGTGGGCAGATTTTCATGTGAATGGTTATGTCTCTTGGTAAAATGACATCCAAAAGTTATGAGACAAATTGAAAAAACATCATATCTCAAAAGTTTAAATATGAAAAGTTATTGTTTCAAATTATAACTCAAAGATTATATTTTACAGAATGAATAGTTGTCCTGCCATAAGATGATTATTGAAACAATACCTTTGTCCTGCCATAAGATGATTATTGAAACAATACCTTTATCCAAAAGTTGTGTCTGGCAAAATGTAAAGATGTCTTTGAAACAAAATGGTGCCTTAACGAAAGGCTTGTGTCCTTGAAGAAGAGACACTTGCAAGCCTATATAAAGGGCTTGTTACCAACCATTTTTGACACATCAAATCAAAAACAAAATAAGAGCAGAAAAATCAAGAGCAAGAAAAGTGTTTTGTTCTATTAACATAAACACTTAAGTTTCCATCAACTACAAAAGCATCCAAATTCCTTATAATCTACTTGCTATAGAAAGTAGGCTTTAGGGCCCAACAATTTTACAAACCCTCGAGTGTATCTAGCGGTTTGCTCTCATAAAGTACAAGACGAAGTTAGACATTGGCTTCATTATATCCTTAAGGCTATTCTCATTATTCCTCTTTGCATACCAAGTGGTGGGGGCAAAATAAGTCTTAAAGATAGAGTCTATTGAAGGCTCCCCTTGAAGTCAATTTTGCTAGTTCCTTAAGTTCCATCTAAACCCCATTTGCACCAACAATTTTAAGACTTATGGAATTCAATGGCTTTCTTAAAAGTGATACAACACTATCGTCAAGCCAGACAGCTTTGAAGGAGGAAACTTTGTTTATTGGCAAAATATGGATTGATTTGATGGTGACAAAGAATGTGACAAAATGGTTCCTTATCAAATTACAAGATAAGTTTTCTTTCCTTACTTGATATGCATGATATTGTATTTGATATGCATGGAAAAACGTATATTGGTTGAAAAGAAAGATTTTGTTATATTTATATATGATCTTGATATGAATAAGGTTATTGTTGTGTCTTCTACAATTGACATACTTCTCCCATCATGGAAAGATATTAAGAAAAAGTATAAGAAAGAAACGATATCTCTTGAGGACCTTAGTAATCATCTTCAAATAAAAAAAGAATGTTGTAACCAAGATGAACTCACAAACAAAATGAGAAAGATAAATATCTTAAAGTAAGCCATCTTGAGTTGATGAAGGTCTATGTGATGGAAGACACAAGGCATGGACATGCGACATTCCTATTATGCATGAAGGTATAATGGTGCCAATATGTAAATTTAATATTTTGATATATGGTGCATTCACATTTTATCATTGAAGGCATAATAGTGTAATATAAATATTCAATATCGTTAATAGGGCATTCCTATTGTGCAATAAAGGTGCAATGATGCTTATGTGAACATATACCTTGATGTGTTAATTTGACATTCCGATTGTACATTAAGGTACAATGATGTCAATTGAGAAAAAAAGAGAATGTGTGTGAACTTGTAAAGTCCTTGTATGGATTAGAACAAGCACTTAAACAATAGCATCAAAGTTTGATAAGGTTGTGCTAGCTAATGGCTACAAGATCTATTAATCTAATAAATATGTCTATAGTAAGCTTCAAGTGTCATCATTTGTGCATATGTGGATAACATGTTAATCTTTGGTACAAATTTTGGAACCAATGGAAGACACAAAAAGATTATTGTCAAAGAATTTTGACATGAAAAATATGGGTGTGGCAGATGTTATTCTTGGCATAAGAATAATGAGAGACAATAATGGTCTAACATTGTCTCAATCTCATTGAAAAGATTGTAATGAAATATGGTAAGTCAAATTGTATGTCAATTTCTATGCCTTATGATTATAATCTAAAGCTCGTACCTAACAAAGACAAGCCAATAGCACAAAATGAATATGCAAAGGTGATTGGATACCTAATGTATGCTATGGTCTATACAAGGCCGGATATTACTTTTACAGTTGGGATGCTAAGTCGATTTACAAGTAATCCAAGTAAAGAACATTGTATGCTGTTCATAGAGTTATAAGATACTTAAAGAGTGCAAAGAATTATGGCATTTGTTATTCAAGTTTTCCTTCAATTTTAGAAGGATGCATGATGCTAGTTGGAACTCAAATAAAACAGATCATACTTCTACGACTGGTTGGATTTTTACAATTGGTTAGGGTGTTATTTCTTGGGGCTCTAGGAAACAATCTTGTCAAGTGGACTCCACTATAGCAGCTAAATTTATAGCTTTAGCATCTGTCACCCAATAAGCGGAATGATTGAGAGATTTACTATATGAAACTCTATTGTGGCCTAAACCAATGGCACCAATTTTAATACATTGTGATAATGAAGCAACTATATCAAAGGCATACAATCAAGCATACAATGGAAAAAGTCGATATATTGGACTTTGATATAGCATTGTAAGACAAAGAATTTGTGAGACCCTGTCAAGCTCAATTAAAAGATGGTATTGTACCGAGTGATACAACTAAGTTAAATCGAGCCTTGAACTAGTTCAAATAGAAATTCTAAGAGGAATTTGAAAATTTTAAAACCCACAGAATGACTTAGAATAGTGATTCGGAGTTCAAGGTCCAGTTTGGAGTCCATTAGGAAATTTGACCGATTAGGGACAAAACGGTTATTTTACCATTTGATGATAAAATGGAGATTTTTAGCCAAGATTTGATAACATTTGACCAAGAATAATTATATGAAATATAATTATGATTATTGGAGTATAAAATGATGTTCAGCAGTGAAAAGTTATGATTCTCGATATTTTTAGAGCACAAGGGCAAAATAGTAATTTTACCACTAGAGGACTAAACGAGAATTTTTATAAAACGATTTTTGCCCCATTTGGTTAATATTGATCAATATTAGTGTTATTTGAGGTTGAAAAGTATAAATAATGTGATTCCGATACATTTCAGAGTATAGGGGTAAAATCGTAATTTTTTCACCCCGGGGGCAAATCGGTAAATTTTTCGCCCCAGCACTTGTCAAGACCAAGGGATTTTAATTGTGGTAGGATTGGATAAATACCAGAATATTTGTGGTGGAAAATTAAGAAGAAAAAGTCAAAAAGTTAAAAATTGGGCCAATAAGCATGTGACACATGGCATGCTTGATTATTTTATTATTTTCTATAGAAATCAGCCCATTAAATCCCCAATTCCCTCACCATATTCGGCCTAGACATCCAGCAACAAGAAAAAAGGAAGAACAAAAGGAAAAACAAGAAAACCTAGGTGGAAATTCAAAGAAAAAGTGAAGAAATCAAGGAAACAAGCTAGGTAAGTTAAAATTTCTTTAATTCTCCTTGATACCTAGCTTACCCATGCTTTTGTTCTTGATTTCCATGGTTGAATATTGAGTTATCATGATGAATTCAATTCTGAAAAATGGGTATGGAAGAGGAATTGTTGTTGGAATAATTTGATTTTAGACTATGTTAGTGTTTAGGGATAGTTAAGCATGGTTATGAACAAAAACACAAAAGAAATATTCAATTTCTCTAGGGTTCCTTGTTGGTCGAACCATGAGGGCTGAATATCAATGGGGGATTGTTTTTATTTCAAGGAAAATGGCTTGGAAAATGATGAATTAAGGTGAAACGGTTATGTAGAAAAATTTTCGGTGCTAGTGCACCAAATGACCTAAATTTTCTATAAGGAACTGTGAGGGTTCTAATGCTGAATTTGACTTTATTTAAATGGTATGTGGTAAATTAAGATATTAGAGGAGAAATGGATTAATTTTGAGGTGATTTGGACACAATCGCCAATTAATCGGGTGATCGATCGAATTTAATCGATACCATGATTAAGCGATAATCAGACTTATTTTTGCATTTACATATCAAGCATTAGTAATTTAAATTAGTTTATATCAATTTAGGAACAATATAGTAAATTCCTCGACTTTGTTATTTGTCAAGGTAGTGAGACGTCCAAAAAAGGCAAAGGAATTGCGCTTGAGGCTATTAGTCTGAGTGTACCCGAAATTCGAATTTTCGACACCTGTGAGTGGACTGCCTTCAAAACTTGTTTTGGGAAATATAATGAAATTGCCACCCATTTGAATGAATTACCAAGCTTTTCATGAAAATAAGTGCCTTGGGAACAAGCTTTTGAAAAATGGTTTTATGTTGCAATATGTGATTGCTATGGATTCATGCACTATTGTATTATGATGATATATATATGTGTGTTGTGCATGATGAATGATATTGTGTATAATGATTGTAACCGTGTGTGTGCATGATGTGGGGGATGCACATGCAGGTGATGATGGTGGCGTGAGAGATGGATGATGATAGTGCCTGTGTGCACGATGTGGGGGGATGTACACAATGGCACTGATTGTGCACAATGTAGGGAGATACACACGATGGCACCGGCTATGTGCACGATGTGGGGGGATGTACTTGAGTCGAGTGTGATTATGATGATATTGATGTTTATCTATGTAATTATGCATATCTATACTTATGAAATGAAAGTTCATGAATATGATATATGATTGACATATATGTGAAATTTGATACACTACACTTTGGAAATTTTCACATGTTTTATGTTGATTTTGTTGGTTTAGCAAGATGGCCTTTTATTGAGTGAAGGGAAACCTTTTTCTTGGTGCTCTGTTTCTCGCTGCAGCGAGATTCATTTTCATTGCAGTGAGAAACTCTAGGGTTTTTGGAGGGTGGCTGTCCGAAAACTCGTTGCAGCAAAATTCATTCTCGTTGTAGCGAAAAACTTTCTGTTTTGTCTCCTATCTTGTCCAATTGCTGCCCTATTTTTCACTTCTTGCTACCATATCTGAGCATGGACTTCCAACATTTAGGACTAAATGAGTTAAGTTTAAAATGAGGGGTTTTTAATATGAACAGAACTAAATTGCATTGTTTTGAAACAAGTGCATCATGATTTTAAATTCTCCCTTATTGTTGTTTCTTGTTCCCTTCCTTGTTCACTCACTAGGTTTATACTCACCATTTTCAAATTCATATTTTCAGATCACGAGGCAGCCGGTAACTAGGACGAGGTGTTCTTGTAGACCTGTGTCCATCTTTTGGTAGGTGTCTCGTCATTCGGTAGCTGTATATTCATCCGAGTCACTCTGCTGGAAGTCGAGTGTTATTTTGTTTTGTATAGATGAACTTAATGTAAATTATTAGAGTACATGTTGTAGACATTGTATGTAAATTTTTAAGGAGTAATGCTAGTACGAGTTGGCAATGTATATCACTATTTTGATTCAAAATTATGAAATATGACTTAGTGATATTAGATGGAATTATAAGTAAGATAAATAATAGACTTGCTTGGGTTTAGTGGATTACGTCCATTGGACCCTTGCACCGGTCATGGCCCGAAATTTGGGTCGTGACAGAATTAATGATGGTGTAGTCATTATAAGTTATGTAAGGTCTTATGAAAATTTAGCGAATCTGTTTATTAAAAGTCTGAAAGGGACTTGGTAATGAAGACCTCAAGAGGGATGGGTTTCAAGCCTATCAACTAAATCTCCAATGGTGGGAGCTCACCTCGACGCTTGTGGCCAACTTGCAAGTCTTGGGTACTGACCATTCTACCACATGGATGACTGCAAGCACTAATTTATATTTTCCATCCCAAGCTATATAGTGCTTGGTTCCCGTAATGTGTAAGGTAAGGTTGAACAAAAGTTCTTAATAGACTCATAACATGTATATGTTGAAGTGCTATAATTACAGAGTACTTTCGATGAGAGCTACCTATGTGAGTGGAAGTGTGGCCACTTCTAGGAGCAAAAGGCTTGACTCTAACAACACTCATGAATGGATGCAAAGCATAAGGCTATAAAACGTGTTGGCAAAACTAGATACAAAGTGAGCAAGGTAGCTTGTGTGTGTTTAGTAGCCCAACTAGTCAAATGAAGAATTGATGGTTCAATGCTTGGTCAACCACTCAATTTAGACTAGAACCAACCACACTCACTAAGTGAAGGTTTAAATTTATGGGATACCTTCATTTATGCACACGGTTCCCAAAGTTGTTGATATTTGAAAATTTTGAAAATGGTGGGGGATTGTTGGTGTATTTTCAAAATCAAAGGTTATGTCACATAATGAAAAGCTATCTTAACTCAAAGGTTATGTCACATAAAGTGACATAGTGTGGCTATTAGATTGTAGACAGGTTTTCGTGTGAATGGTTATCTCTCTTGGTAAAATGACATCCAAAATTTATGAGACAAATTGAAAAAACACCATAAATCAAAAGTTTAAATATGAAGAGTTATTGTTTCAAATTACAACTCCAAGATTATATTTTACGGAATGAATAGTTGTCCTTTCATAAGATGATTATTGAATCAATACCTTTATCCAAAAGTTGTGTCTTGCAAAATGTAAAGATGTCTTTTGGACAAAATGGTGCCTTAATGAAAGGGTTGTGTCTTTGAAGAAGAGACACTATCAAAAACAAAACAAGAGCAGAAAAATCAAGAGCAAGAAAAGTTTTGTGTTTTATTAACATAAACACTTAAGTTCCCATCAACTACAAAAAAGTCTAAATTTCTTATAATCTACTTGTTGTAGAAAGTAGACTCTAAGGCTAAATAACTTTGCAAACCCTCGGGTGTATCTAGCGGTCTACTCTCGTAATGTGCAAGACGAAGTTAGACATTGGCTTCATTGTATCCTTAAGGCTATTCCCATTATTCCCCTTTGCATACCGAGTGGTGAGGGCGAAATAAGTCTTAAAGATAGCATCTATTGAAAGGCTTTCCTTGAAGTCAATTTTGCAAGTTCCTTGAATTCCATCTAAACCCCATTTGCACCAACAAAGAATGTACAAGAAACGAACAGAAAGAGTGCAGAAAGAAAGCTCCACTATGTACAGTTTCTCCCCTCCATGAATACTGGCATACCATGTGACTTGTTTCACTAGCAAGTTAGAAATTAACTTCTCTCTAAATTTGTTTGTAGGAATCATCTTCAATCAACTCTTGTATATTTGTTTTATGACTTTCTATAATTATATTATAATAATCTTTTTATAATAAAAATTTAAAAAGAAACAAAAATTGTATTGCAGCTACTTCATTTATAACCCAACCAAAACCCCGTTGAGCTCCAACCATTCCTTCCATGAACTAAAGAGAGTAGCGAAGGAACAACTTTTTTGCTCAACGACTATTTAGTAAAAAAAATTTCTTCTTAATTCTTTGCTTCTATAGTGAAGCAATGGAGCAGATGGAGGACAATGGAAACAAGGCCGACATAATTTCTTTTCGGCCTCGTTTCTTATCCAATCCATCAGAAGAGGAAAGAGGAGATGTTGTAATTCAATCTTCCTAGATTCATTTATCATCTCTAGTGGAAGACCAGGTCCAGGTATAGAATTAAGGACCAAAATCTTTCTTTCATGACTCCTTTCTCACCCCCCAAAAATGGAAGGAGTGCTAGCTATATATAGTTATTACTTTTTATCCTATCATATAATGATTTATGTGATTGCTTTCTTTTCTTTTCTTTGTTTTCATTTTTCACATTTTGTATACTTTTTAATGCTTTTCTAATGCGTTTGGTTAATTTGTTAAAGTTAAAGCTGATTGTCTAATTATTTTCTATGAATGTTGCACATTGGTGCCTAGCTCTTATTTTGGATATCATCAGATACAGAAGCTAATATTTTGATTGGAAAATGGACGAACAACCTCTTTTGCGTATAAGAGACAAAAAAAAAAACAAAAAAAAACCTCAACATGTAGCTTTGTAAATTTGTAAATCATTAAATACTTTTGGCTCGATAATATATATTTTAATTTTTAAGTTTCAAAAAAATTACATTTATTTTGACTTAATTAACTTTTTATGTTAAATCTCACACATTTACGTTAATATTCTAATCATGTTTATTCCACATTTGTAATTTTTACATTAATTCTTATAGGTTTACGTTAACTGTTTTCAATTGTTCATTTTCACCGTAATTATTGTTATCTTTATTATTATTCATTTACAAATTAAAATTTGTAAACTATTAAATAATTTTCCCTCAATAATATAAATTTAGATGTCTAATTTTTTAAAAAATTATGTTTGTTTCAACTTAATTATCTTGTTACGTTAAATCTGACTTTTATAATTTTTTACATTAATTCATACAAGTTAATTTACGTCAAGATTTTTCAGTTGCTAATATTCACTATAATTATTTTATTCTTATTATTATTCATTCTTAAATTAAAATTTATAAACCGTTAAATACTTTTATCTTGATAATATAAATATAAATATGTTTAATTTTTACAAAAAAATATATTTATTTTGACTTAATTGATTTTTTTAGTATTATACAATTTTATTGGTGAGAACCATAACTAATTTAGCTAGGAATTTTATGAGTACAAAAATAAAGCATCAACAGAAATTTAATACAATATAAATAACCCCTAGCTCCTATCTCCTGACAACAGCATCCTTTGCCAGAGAATCATAAGTACTATTTGCCGATCTTAACGCATGACATATCTCCCAATTCGTAATTCTTCTCTCGAGATGGTCGATAAGCAAAGCCCGTGCTCTGAAATTCCATGGAGCAAATTGAGGCTGATTAACCCATTTGACATTGTAGTAGAATCACTTTCAATAAGAAGAGAATGAGAATAAACCCATTTAGAAGCCACAAAAATAAGAGATGCTTTCTTAATAGCTAGGAACTCAGCTCTATTAACATCACCAATCCTTGTTGCCTTCGAAAAGGTAATAAGCATCCTTCCCTTGAAATCTCTAAACACTCCACCAATTCTTGATTCACCAGGATTACCGGTTTCCAGGTTGTCAACATTAAATTTAAGTTCACCCTTTGACATTTTTCTCCGTTTTCTTTTCTTTGATAGATAAATTCACTAAATTTGAGATAAATACATTAAATTTAGGAATCTGAAAATATTCAGTACCGAAAATTGATCTTCCTTCCACTTAGCTCTAGCCCACCAAGTTGTTCTAATTTTAATCAAATCAAAAACTTGTAAGCTATCCCAATATTTAGCATTGAAAATGATGTCATTGGCTTTTGCATGTTTCCTACAGTTTCTCCTTCCCCGTAATGTATCTTGCATTTATCTTTCGAGTCTGAGTGGCCAAGGGGATGGTTTCATGTCCTGAGCAATGGTCCTAGTGTATGGTAGGAAGTGTCTTACTGTCTTGTGTGTTCTTTATGTTCGGGTGTCTTTCTTTCTTCTAGTATGTGAATGTATTATGGCAAGAGGGATTGAACGCTAGTGGTTCACTGTTATAACGTGAGAGGGACAAATCTCTAGCTTAGAAGAGATTCTGGTAGAAGATGGATGAAAGTTATAGCTATGCTCTGGTTTTGGTGTTGACAACTAAGCAGTTATGTGACACTACTTATGTTTGCTGTTTATGATTGTTCATTTTTGAACACAGTAATAATATTTAAATCATTGGCCTAGCAAGAAAAAAAAAAGAAAAAAGTTTCATTGATCTTGGACACGTGAAGCCGTGGTCGCAGCCACTACTAGAAGAGTGGAAAAGGGAGCTGCCCATCGAGTTGTACTCGATGTCATTGCAGTTGCCAGCTTCTACAATACCTCCAGCTATTTAGGTAAATGAAAATTTTGAAAATGTCTAGGAAATTTACTTGTAATCATGAAATTAGGTGTTTAGATTAACCCATCTCATTGCAAACAATAGTTAATTAAGGTCATGTATAAGGCTTTCTGTCCACTAAATGTGATACTGTGCAATCCACGTTCGATATTCCTAGACATGCTTCACTTTAATTGACGATTAAAAACAGAAAATTATCATCATTTTTAAAAATATCTAAATATTTAAATTATAATATATATATTAATTATTAGTTGCCTCATCTTTTAGGGGCTTTTTGTGAGATATCGACCTCTAGAGACTCGTAACTAGAAACAGACGTGATAATACGGACTAGGGGTAATTTCATCATTTCTCCTGGTGAGCCCCTAAAAGTAGTTTTCGAATGTTATTAAGGTCCAAGTAGGCCTAAAGAATGAATGAATGAATGAGGGTAAGATAATGATGAAGATAGAAATAACGATAATTTTCACGGTAGGGGTAAAACGGTCATTTTGCATCTCGATTTTAAATTTTTAAGTTTTCATGAACCTGAGCATTTTTAGAGCTTAATGGACCTTGTCTTAGTGTCAAAGAAGTAAAAAGATTGTATAAAGGCAATGGAAAGACAAAGTGACCTTGTTAAGGGCATTTTGGTACTTTATGAGAAAATGGATAAACATAAAGCATAAATATCTTAGTTTCTAAAAGGTTCTTCAAATTTCCAGCACTTAATCTTCTTCTTCTTCCTCCCACCTCACGTTTCTTTCATCCTCCATGGAAGCTTGTTTTGAAACTTTCATATATTTCCTCGAGTTAACCCCGATTTTCACGTTTTTGTGCACCCTTTCACAAAATTCTTTGTGCTCTTTTACTTTTTTACCATAAAACCCTCAAAAACCTTTCCTTATTATACTCTCTCACTAGCTAGACGTTCTAGAGAGAGAGAAAGTGAGATTTTCCTGATAGTTTGAAAACTTTTGGGAAAGAAATTCAATTACAAAGCTACCAAGGTGAGTAGTGAAATTGAGTTGATTTTTTTTAAGTTGTTGAGAATGGGTAGTGGCTAGATCGGTGAGTGTTTTATAGTTGAGGTGGGTTATTCATTGTACTGTGACTAGAATAGTGAAAATATATAGTCACTTAATGGTAGATGGAAGCTAGTTAAAAATAACTACTAGAACATGATTTAGTGGATAACTTTTAGAACTATAATTATGCAAATTGGGTTGGTTGTGATGTTGTTGTGATGATAGGTCCCAACGAGGCCCCCCAGTTCCATTTGGACCATTAGTGGAGGTTGGAGTCGAGTAAAGATTCAACAAATACCAGTGAGTGAACCTGCACTAAAATGTTTTAGGTAGATGTACATACGTTTGAGCGAATCACTTGAACTGTTTAAATTATTTTTTCTTCAAAATGCATGGGAACAAGCCTTTAGTGAAATTTTTTTGTGATGTGGAACATGATTGTGATGAATCTATGTACCTCTGTATGACGCTGATATGTATATAAAGATATATGGTATGTATTGTTGAGTAATTTTGTATAATTGATGTAACCGTGCATGTGCGGAGTGGGCAGTGCACATACAGGTTGAACGACAATGTTGTGACAATTGCAATTGTACATGTGCGGAGTGGGAAGTGAACATGTCGACTANGGAAAGTGGGGTGGTGTAGGTGTTATATATGATTATATCTATAGATATGTGATAGAATGTGTGTGATTGTAAAATGTGATTATATGGCATGTTAAAATTGGCATGATGAACCTTGAGAATTTCCTATTTTCTTGCAAATTGATTTTATTGCAGCACCAAACGAATTTTTAGTGCAAAGGAAGTCCTTTTTACATTTAGGTGCCTTGCTTCTTACTGCAGCAAGAAAGCATTCTGGCTGTAGCAAGAAACATTTTGTTTTGGCCTCCAGCAACTCGCTGCAATGAGAATAAATCTCGCTGCAGCGAGAAACTCTTGGGTTTTGGTGTAGTATTTTCATTTTGATAAAGATTTTGACTATGTTCCCGTACGAACTAGGAAAAATGGTAAACATAAAAGTTGTAGCCCTGCCTCTTAGCTTTCTAATGGTAAAAAAATCAGGTCAATTAAACTTCTGTAGCAAGAGATATGCTGGAAAAACTGAAATATATGCAAACTGACACTGTTTCTCATTGCAGTGAGAAACATTCTGTTTTTCGCTGCAGTGAGAAACATTTTGTTTTGGCAGCCTGAATCTCGTTGCAGCGAGAATGAACTTCGCTGCAGCGAGAAACTTGCTGCCATGCTTGCTACCTTGCTTGATTTTGACATATTTTTCACCCATTTAACTTCATGGATTGATCTTGGGTTTTTGCAACACTATGAGGTTATTAATCAAAGTTTGAAAGGAGTGGTTTTTAGTAAGAAATTAAATCAATTGCATTGTTTTTGAAACAAGTGCATCATGATTTTCAAATTCTTCCTATCGATTGATTGTTCCCTTCTTATGTTCACTCACTGAGTTTGTACTCACTATTTTCAATTTCATGTTTTCAGATCAGGAGGAAGTTGGAACCTAGGTCGAGGTGTCCACGTAGTTTCTTCTCCTTGGTAGGTATTTTGGCATTCAATAGCCTCACCTTCACTGTGGTCACTCCGCTGGACGTCAAGAGTCATTTTGTTTTATGAATACGTTCATGTGATGTAAAGTACTAAGATACGTGTCTTAGACAAAATATGTATATTTTAATTGTTAAAGCCACCATGAGTTGAAATGTTAACATCATTTTGGGTTTATATTAATAAAATTCTTGATTGTTATAGCCCATTATTAAAGTGATTATAAGTTGAACTTATGAAAGGTGATTTGAGAATAGTTGATGGAATGTTGAGTAAGATTATATAATAGGCTTGCTTGGGCTTGGTGGGCTATGCCCATTGGGCCCATGCATCGGTCATGACACGAAAATTGGATCATGACACTTTTTTAATAAAATTATATTAAAAATTGTTTTGGGACAGGGCGGGCCATTAGTTTATTACATTCGGCTGAAGACTTAATTAGTTAATTTCCCTTGAATAGTGGTTGCGACAATCTTAAACTATGTATCTATAATCTCCGACACCTGTCTGTCATTTGCCATTTACTCTTTTGCTTAGCTGAGCATGAGGTGAAGAAAGCTTTCTAAAACTTTCTTTTTCTAACGCATTTTAGCTGATATGGCTTTTGCATATATCGAAATGTGTCTCCTTTCCAACAAAGTATCTTACATATTTTTGCATCGTTGATACAAGAATCTCCAGGTCCAGGGCTCAACAACAAGGCCTATCTTTTGAAAGTGCCTCATCATATGCGGCAGGTAAATGAAAGTGCCTATGAACCCCAACTAATTTCAATTGGTCCATATTACCATGGTGCTAATAAGGCGCACCTGAAAGAGATGGAAGTGTACAAAACTCGGTGTTTACAAAGGATTCTTGAGAGAAAAGGTGAGCAAAGCAAGGATAGATGTGTGAAGGCCATGAACTTAGAACGAGCTCCCAAATGGTATTCCCCATCCTTGTCGAATGATATTGAAGATAAATTTGGAAGAATGATACTACTTGATTGGTGCTTTATTGTTGAGCTATTGAGTGGGAAGGTACCAGGTGATGATCCTTTTTTCAAAATAAAGTGGGTCCTAAATGCCTTATATCATGACTTGTTGCTATTCGAAAATCAACTTCCTTTCTTTGTGTTAGTGGGCTTGTATCACGTGATCAAGGATCCAACAGATGGAAAAGATTTCCCTTGCCATGCAATTTCTGTCCTTTCTGATTTCTTGCCAGGACCAAAGAAGTGGAATAAAACCCTCCTGCCATCAAAGATACCGACAATATCAAGCACCTACTAAGCTTAGTGCATGATAATTGGTCTCCTTCTCCTCATGGAATAAGGCACCATCAAGACTACCATAGAACCAAAAAGGAAAAAGAAAAGGTAGGAGAAGAAGGCGGCCTAGAAAAGCCAAAAGAAGAGAAATTCCAAGGTGACGAAGAGAGCGGTGTGACTAAGGGCGCCGACCACAACTCCTTCAAATGGACATTGGTATGCTGTGCAAGAGAAAAGGAAAATTTAAGAAAAGGCCTAGTGGGATGGCAATCCTTACGTTGTGTAACAGAGCTGGAAGAAGCAGGAATCCAATTCATGAATAGCTCCGAAGAGAGCGACGTGAAGAGTTTGTTTGATATAAGCTTTACAGACGAGACAATGAAGATTCCAACCTTTGTGGTTGAAGACTTTACCAAGCGTCTCTTTCGTAACCTCATTGCCTATGAACTATGTGACGTTGATGGATAACCTTATCAACTCAGCCAAGGAACTATCGAAAATATTGGGTAATGACGAAGCTGTTGCTCAAGGTGACACCTTTTATTACGAGGAGATATTTGTTGACCTGAAGACGCATTGCACAAGACGTTGGAACTCATGGAAGGCGAAATTAAAGCAGAATTATTTTAACAGTCCCTGGGCATCCATCTCCTTTTTTGCTGCTTTTCTCGTTATCCTTCTTACCATTGGACAGTTTATAACTGAAGTCAATTCTTCTTGCCTTTTAATTGTTCTTGTTTTTGTCTCTTTATGTTTATCTGATCGTTGTTAAGCTTAGCTGTTTGGTTTAGTTACTTTGAGTTTGTCTCACATGTATTGTTCTCCTTTTATTTCTCGTGATATCTCCCCTCTATTAAGGGCTACATCTACTATGTACTTTCTTCGTATATTCAATAAAATCTTTTATTGACTGAGCAGCAAAAAAAAAATAAATATTATATATATATATATATAGCTCAAGAGTAAAATAAAAATTATTACATATAACATAAATGGTTTATTAGTTCAAGTTCTTGGTTTGAGTAATTTAAGGATGGTTGTATAAGTAATGGCTTAAATAAATGCTTGCCCTTAATTCGCATTTTATTTTTTAACCAGAGATAGAAATTACTCATTCTGTCTCACATTTGTTTTATATTTGCATATTTTTAGTTGTCCAAAATTAATATCTTATTTGGAAATGCAAAAAAAAAAAAAAAAGAGAAAGATCATTCTTATTTTTCCTTATTAGCCCTAATTATAACTATTCATTTTTTTTTTATGTCAAGATAGGTTGTGAAAGAAAATTCAAAACCGATGAAGTTAAAATTCACATTTAAATTTATTAAATTTTGGTAAAGTTGAAATTACAGACAAATATGAAACGGAAGAAATATAATCTTCTCAAAATTCAAAACTTCTTGGTGAAAGGAAGGGAAGTTGCGAAACTTATACATTATGTGTCGGATCTTTGAATATTTAAAAAAGACTTTAAATTATATTGTGATAATTTTAAAATGTAGCTTTTTAAGGCATGAATTAATAATAGGTGGGGTCATATTTTTTTATACAATCTCAACTACTGCCAACATTCTCTTACACTAAATTATCTTACATTGAATTAATTCTTATTAACAATCTTAATCCTAAGATTTCTTTTCTATAAATAAAAACTAAATAAAACTTTTGACAAATTGTAAACTTTTTTGTATCCCGCCTTAAGTAAGAGGCTAAAAATGTAACTTTTTTAATAATTTTTTGTAGGTTTTAGTTTTTTTTGAAAAGCAAGAAGTTGTATATTCATTCATGTATGCAAAAGCGATATGCTATTGCAAGTCATAACAGCACATTCAATACATTAAGACTAAAAACTTAATTATTGACTTTAAGCAGCTGGGCCTGTTGTCTAAAAACTTTAAGCAGCAAAGTTGCATAACTATTGACTTTTTTTGAACAAAAGCAGCTGCTCAGATAGGGGTATCAATGACCAGATCTAACTGTTGGCAGCCTCATATCATATGGGTATTCCAACTGCCAATCTTAACAACTTGCATGGCCGTTCATACCATCGATGCCCATTCATACGGGTATTCCGTCTTTATTTTATTTTTGAGGAATAAGTGCATTTTTTTCTTCTAAATAATAATAATAATCTGTTAACAAGTTATCACGTGCATGATAATGACAATTTTCCTACCCTCTCTGAAACTTGCGGTCAAACATTTTAAAAAATACAAAAGAATTTAACCAAATATGTGAATATTTATATATAAAATTTTGTATTCTTTCTCTTTAATTCCACGTTGTTTTAATGGACACTCTAATCCTCGTGTTTCTCAAAAAGGTGTCAAGAAGAAAAACGAAACATCATTTTCAAATCATATCTTAATATATTCCATAATATAAGTTCGTTGGATTCCATGCATTTAGATTAGGAGAATTGACTTCTGCCTAGTGTCCGTTTGGTAGAAAAGGAACAACTGTTCTTACCTACCTAAGGCGTTTCATACTTATTGAAAAGTTATCTTATCCACTAAATATAACTTCATATATTCCATTTGATAATGTGCAAGATCAACATGTCAAATTTTTATAAATGTAGTCGTTTATGGTACAAATATCCCTCGTAATCATGTGTATTATAATTAACCGAACGAAAATGATGGGCCATCAATTGAGTTGAAAGAACTTGAGGTTGTGTTTTAGGTGTTGTTTGATGGATTGGAAAATTAGTACTACGATTTTTAAATACTTAATTTATGCTTCGAAAATATGTTTTGCATGCTTTTAAAAATCCATTTATTTTGAACTGATTTTTATTCATTTCTGTTTTGTAAAATAGATGTATCTACGAAATATTAAGAAGAAAATGACATTGGAAGAAATTTTTAATAATAATATAAGGGTGATATAATCAAATGATTGAAAAGATTTTAAACGAATTTGACTTAATGTACAGTACTATATTTGTTTTAACTGCTCAACGATTTAATATTTTTTTAATAGAAATATTCTATTAATTAAGTATAAAGGCAATGCAATCTCAATCCAATACAGCAGCACATCCTAGCGCTAAGCAAGACCTCAATGCAACGTTTGACACCAACAATACAACCATTGACAGCCTCAAGACGTAAGCTAAGCTACAAAAGCTATTAAACTATAGGTGCAGAATCATAAACAAACTCAAGCAGTTACTATTAGTACAACAAATCATCATAAGATAGCAACAGGACAGTAACACTACAAAGCGGTAGCACATCCTCTTAGCAGCTACAAATTGAATCAAATGACTCTATCCTAATCAAATGTACAAGTAGCAAAATATTAAGGATTGAAGCTTACACAACAAAGCTGCCAAAACCATTCATGAGAATTCATTTCCTTTTGCATCTGTCAAAACCACAACAACTGTGCCTTCTGCCCAAGATGCTAACATTGAAGCCCTACAACCATCATCATTCTTAACTTCAGAAGTTTCATCGATCAAATGTCCTAGTGTGTTCAAGCTCAACTCAAACTAGTCAGCCTTCTGTCACCTATTCATCTTACTTTGTCAGGTAACTCTTCTGAACCTGCTGTCCCTATTTCAATTTCACCACCACCCATTAAAACCGCAGTTCAAAGAACTCCTCCATGATCACAAGATCACAAAATAACATCTTTAAACCCAAGAAAGCATTATCAACAACCAAACACAACCTTTGTCCATACCATTGTTAAACAAGCTTTGAATGATGCTCACTAGTGAAATGCAATGGTTGTTTGAGTTTAATGCTCCTATTAAAAATAATAGATGGACACTTGTACCATTTAACTCCAATAAGATTATAACGAGCCGAAAGTGAGCTTTTAAGGTACAAAGGAGGTCAGATGATTCCATTGACAGATATAAGGCTTGGCTAGTAGCTAAGAGCTTATTAGAGGCCTGGAATTGATTATTAGTAAACATTCGGTCAATTATCAAGCTTACAACTATCAAGATAGTCCTCTTTATTGCACTGGCTTCTGGTTGGAAAATAAAACAACTTGATGTTAAGTAATGCCTTTCTTCAAGGGACATTACTTGATGAAGGCTCAACCTTCTAGATTTGTGGGTGAGGACAAGCCTTCTCACATCTACAAATTAAAAAAAGGCCATTCATGGATTAAAATAGGCCCCTAGAGCATGCTATCAAGAAGAGTCTTTCCTTACTTCATATGATTTTCAGAAATCAATATTAGATGCCTTTCTGTTCATTTACTACGAAGTGTTTGTACTAATTTATTTCTTAGTATACGTATATGATTTTCTTATTACAGGGAACAACACTACAGCCTTAGCTACGTTCTTCCAATAGCTTGCTAGCAAATTTTCCTTGAAGGACCTTGTCAATCTTAATTACTTTCTTGCCATTAAAAGGATTCAAACTTCCAAAGGATTATTCTTATCTCAACAAATATGCATTCGATATCTCCTAGAGATGTTTGACATGTCCAATGCAAAACTAGTTACAACAGAAATGGCCACCACTATTAAGCTTTAACTTAAAGATGGCTCGAGATTTGTTGAGTCAACACTTTACAGAAAACGCTTTGATTCATTACAATATATATCTCTTTCTCACTAGGTTTGACATAGCACATTCGATCAACAAGCTGTCTCAATTCATGTATTACCCTAGCTAAGTAGTCTAGTTTTGCTTAAAAAGAGTTCTTAAAAATCTTAAAGGTAATCTATTTTTGAAGAAATCATCATCTCTTCAACTAGCAACATTTAGTGATACAAATTGGGTTGGGAACTTGGATAGCTTAGTCTTTACTTATATAATTTACCTTGGGGGTAATCCTATCTCTTAAATGTCTTCCAAACAACGAACTATTGCCAGATCATGAACTGAGGCTGAACACAAAGCCATTGCCAATACAACCTCTAAATTAGTTTTGCTCGAGAATCTTTCATCTAAACTCAAAATTTTACTCTCCTCTACACCTATCTTTCACTGTGATAACATTAGGGCAACCTATCTAAGTCATAACCCAATCTTTCAATCTTGAATGAAACACCTTAACTTAGAGCTTCACTTTGTCTGAGAATATGTCAATTCAAGTGTTTACAAAGTGTCTTACATTTCCACTCATGATCAATTAGCTAATGGTCTAAAAAAGCCTTTCTCTCGACAAAGATTTCTTCTCTAAAGATCCAAGATGGGTGTAGCAGGTGACCCCACTATCTTGGGGGGATAGCATATAAAAGCAATAAAATCTCAACCCAATATAGTAATACATCCTAGCACTAAACAAAAGCTCAATGCAACACTCGACAACAACAATACAACTATTGACAACATTAAGGAGTAAGCTAAGTAGCTATTAAACCATAACTACAGAATCAAGTATAAACATTTGACAGTGGAAGACTCACCCAACGGATTTACATAGTGTGCAAAACTTTAACCAAATGGGAGCTTCAACGACCACCTACCAAAGGGGCATGGAAAGATGACTCTTCAATGATGCCAATCAAGGTCTACTAATATGAAACAAAATAGAATTTACATGTCATGAGATATAAAATCTTAGTGAGCAGAAACGAGGAAAGGGAACAAACAAAAGGGAGAAGTATTTGCACATATCATTTAAAATAAATATCCACATTCCTTAAACCAATTCTCAATCATCCACACGTTCTTTACTATAGAACACTACAAAGTCTAGCAAAACCTCTCAGGTGTTAGGAGAGATAATCCAATCATAATGGAGCACAAAACCCTTCAAGTAGGGTGGAAATCATCAAGTTAGCAGTTAGCTATCGATACTTGTACCCAAGGTATCGATACTTTTCAAGTAGAATTCATTTTGCTTTCAAGGTCTCGATACCTTTGGTAAAGGTATCGATACCCCTCATTTAGAATGCTTTCCTAAAGCATTATGTTGACCAAGTATAGTTACTTTCTTGGCCAGTATCGATTTTTTTCCCCTTGTAACCAATTTTCTAGCTTTTCTTAAGCAAAATCCCAAAAAGGAATTCAACTCTGAACTTCCCAAGTCAATTTCCAAACATCATTCAACCCAAAACATATGTTCAAACACTAGGTCCTTAAATTGTTTTCACAACATATGTATCCTCATCCAAACAATCCATATTACACAATAAGATTGTAATATTTACATGTCATGCCCCATGAATTATGCAATACGTACATGCTCTTTTAATGATGTTTTCAAAACATATTTCCAACATGTGATCCAAAACATGCAATGCATGTACAAACTGTGATGAGGCATGTAGGTTCAAAACATGGCGAAGCACGTGGTTTCAAAACAAGACGAGGCACATAGGTTCAAAACATGTTAGGGACATGTAACTCATCAAAATGCAACATGGCACATAACAAAACATGTTAGGGACATGTGAGCCGTAATGATGTCGATATTCAAAACATGTTATGAACATGTGAGTCATGATGATGATGCACTCATGATATGCTAAACATTCAAGCCACAAGATAACCATTCAAAACATATGAAATGTATGTGATTCAAATTAGAATTCAGGGATATCATAATCTAGCTTGCAAGCCAAATATTCATCATACCAAAACATGCTAACAGCACATGATCTCGTTCATTATATTCTCAAAACATGTTAAGGCATGTAGTTCAAACATCATCCACAATCCAAAGTCAATTGATATTTGAAAGAGTAAAACATTGAAAGGTTTGTTCCCCAAAAAACCATTTTTATACATATATAGGTACATTTACATAGCATACACGCATTTCAAAACCAAATTCAAAACATGGTGATAATCATCATTTAATCCACAAAATTTGAATTTTTATCAAAAGCATTCCCAATGCTATTCCAAACAATAAAAGCATTCTTAATGTTATTTTAAACATGCTTATGTATTTATATAACAATATACTTTGAAAATGTCATAACCATTCACCTAAACGAAGCGTGCTTTTTCCTCTAGCACCTTTCGATGAACACTTAACTTCTTCAAAAGCCAACTTTTCAACAACAACTATCTAAGATTAATCCACTCTTCATACCTTGTTCATTAGGCATAACTTTCATTAATAACCATAAATCCTTTTACCAACTTATCCTCTTAACCTCAAATCCAAAAATTAGCAACTAAAATCTAACCTAACTATATGAGATCTTTTACAATTAGTTAAGGATTTAAGCAACTATACCTTGGTGAGCTTGATAATTACAAAACCACTCCAAAAAACCTAAGTTTTAAAGGGTAAAACGAATTTCAATGATCCATAATTTATGGAAATCAATACCACATGTTTAAATGTTTTAGATGAGGAAACCTTACCTCTAGAAGTCTTGGAAATCAAAATCTGAACTTAGTTATGCTTTTAACATGCTTGAATCCCTTGAAAATGGTGAAGAAGAAAGAAAAAATAGGCTAGGAAATAAAGAGAAAATGTTTTTAACCATTTGTGGCAAAGTCAAAGGTTTGTAAGGCTTAAAATATTAGGGAAAAGTTTATTTTACCCTTATTTTTTTCAATCTACGTCAAAGGTATCAATACTTTTAAAGTAAGTATCAATACTTTTAATCTAGGTTTGAAGGTATCAAGATTTGTTCATCTAGTCTCGATACTTCTTTCATCAGTTGCATTTTTTGGGCTTTAAGTATTAATACTTTATGAACAGGTATGAACAGGTATTGATAATTTTGTTCTATAATGAAGTTCTGATGACCAAAACCAAAATATCTTACCTTCTCTAAGTCCCAACTTTTAAATAAACTCATTTGGCAACCAAAACACAGTTTTCCAGGTTGTAAATGTTTAGAAAAATTATTCAGAAATCAATTTCTCATTTTACATGTTCATGAAGCTAAGTTACAAATTTAAACTTTGTCAAAGGTTGGGGTCTCACATTCGTTTCCTTTTAAGAAAATTCGTCCTTGAATTTAATTCAAATAGGCACTAAACTTAGTTATGAAACAAGTGTAAGTATTTCATTTGCATGTCATCCTTGGCTTTCCAAGTTACCTTTTCCTTAGAGTGTTTGCATCATAAGACTTTCACGAAAACCACATATTTAGAATAAAGTCTTTTGACTTGCTTATCCAAGATCATTATTGGCATTTCCTCATAGGATAAGTCATCTCCCAACTGAATCTCCTCAAGTTAGATCACATGAGATTGGTCAAGGTTGTACTTACAAAGTATGGATACATGGAATATTATATGAATGTTAGAAAGGTCTAAAGGTAAAGCCAACCTATAAGTCAATACACCAACTCTTTCTAGGATCTCAAAAGGTCTAATATACCTTGAGCTCAACTTACCCTTCTTGCCAAATCTCATAATCTCCTTAGATGGTGAAACTCTCAAGAAGACATGATTAGCCACCTTGAACTCCAAGTCTCTACGCTTATGATCAGGATAGGACTTTTGTCGACTCAGAGCAGTCAACATCCTATCTCGAATCATTCGTATCTTGTCGGTGGCCTCTTAAGTCATCTTTGATCCAAGGAGTTTCCATTCATCAACCACAAACCAAGCAATGGGTGATTTATACTTGGACCCATATAAAGCCTCATAAAGTGCCATCTCAATGCTAGCTTGATAACAATTGTTATAAGTAAACTTAACCAAAGGTAAGTGTCAATCCCAAGTTACTCCAAAATCAATGACACAAACTCGTAACATATCCTCCAAGGTTTGTATAGTCCTATCAAATTGTCCATATCTCTAAAGGTGGAATGCCATGTTAAAATTAAGCTTAGTACCTAAAGCTTCCTAAAGCTTACCCCAAAATCAACTAAGGAACTGTGTACCTTTGTTAGAGACTATAACCGACACTATATGCAATCGCATAATTTCATCAATGTACAATCTAGCATTCTGTGCCACTCTATCGGTGGTTTTAATTAGCAAAAAATGAGTAAACTTATCCAATCTATCCATAGTCACCCAAATGGAATCATGCCCCTTACTCATAAGAGGTAATCTTATCACAAAATCCATTGAAATGTGCTCCAATTTCCATTCGGGAATAGGTAAAAGTTGCAATAACCCTGTGAGTCTTTAATGCTCTGCCTTTACCTGCCACAAACTAAGCACATAGCCACAAACTCGGTTATCTCTCTTTAAGCCTTCCCACCAATATACCTCTCTCACATCATACTACATCTTGGTGGTTCTTAGGTGCACAACATAAACAAATAAGTGAGCTTTCTCTAGAGTCTTTCTCTTCAGACCAGTCATGTCTAACATATACACCTTTGCTCCATAATGACCTAACCCATCAGACTCTTTAACAAAGTGTTGATTTTTTTTCCCTTAAGTATCCTCTAAAGCCTTGGTCACCCATTCACCCTTGGGTTTCCTTAACATGATCAAGTAGCATCCTGAAAATGTCCTAATAAAGAAAATGTTCCATCAATCTCAAAATTTAATCCCATGTCTCCAAGATCATGTATATCTCTCAACAATGGTGTAGTACCCCGTACTTTGATATGGTGGCTAATAAAGCTTACGTGTGAAACCTCGACCTTCATAGACGCATAACTCGAGGTGGAACTTATGTTTAAAGGTTTAATTTGAGCTAATGATGCTAGTTTTATGTTACTTATAATTATCTTATGTCGTTATAGGAGTAGGATCAAAAATAATTTTAATTGGTAAAGAAAGGTGCATAATGAACAGTAGCCCTATTTGCATATGTTTTAGTTTTTCACATATATCTCCCATTACAGAAACTCAAATAACATGATTTTTGGACCATTAGAAAGCTAAGAGGCAAGAATACAACTTTGATGTTTACCACTTTTCCAAGTTCTAGCGAAAGGCTAGTCAAAATCTTTGTCGAAGTGAAAGAATTGCGCTAAAAGAACTAAAATTGGTAGAATGTTTGAGCGCCGCGGTGCTAGAAATTGAGAGCCGTGCCCCCCACCATAAATTCTACAAATAACAAGATTTTGGGATTTTTGAAGCTAGGACTTTTGGGGGTGACTTAAGGGACCTCTTTCAGAGGATTTTGGACCTTTCTCTAGTGTCAAAAAAGTAAAAGATTTCACAAGAACAAGAGGAAGACAAGTGGCATTGCTAAGGCATTGTTGTAATTTCATGAACAATTGGATAAGATTTAACTATAAATATCTTCATTCTCCAGCATCTTCCTAAGATTTCCAGCACTTCATCTTCTTCTTCTTCCTCCCATCCCATATTTCTTCACCTTCCATGGGAGTACTCTTCAAGCTTTCATAACTCTATCAAGTTAGCCTTCATTTTCATGCTTTTGTGTATTTTTTTTATAGAATGTCTTATGCTCTTTCACTCTTTCACCTTAAAACCCTTGAAATGTCTTAGATCAATACTTTCTCTCACTAACTAGGGTTTTAGAGAGAGGAAGAAAGACCTTCTATAATAGTTGGGAATTCTTGAGGAGATATTCAATTGCAAATCTAGCAAGGTGAGAATTTAAATTGAGTTGATATTTTAGTTATTGAGAATGATTAATAGTTAGATTTATGAGTGTTTTGTAGTTGAGGTAGTTTATTCATTTTGGTGTGATTATAATAGTGCAAATAAATAGCCACTTGATGGTAGTTGGAAGCTAGTTAGGAATAACTAGT
>NC_030856.1:11452945-11465785 GCF_000208745.1 Theobroma cacao | reverse complement strand
TATATATATATATATATATATATATATATATATATATATATATATATACGTATATGTTTGCATATGTTCACATGTATTAATGCAATAAAGATTTTATGAATAACATGTTTGACTATAATGTATGTGGAGTCCTGCTTGCTGAACCTTGAGCAATTTTTTTTAGTGTTCCAAGTTGATTTGTATTGCAGTGAACTGGTTTATTTGGGATGAAAGGAAGTCTTTCTTGTTGCTTTGTTTCTCGCTACAGCGAGAATGAAACTTTTTGTTACACTAATCATTTGGCTGGTTTTTGCCATATTTTCTACTTCTCCAATTTCATGTTGAATATGAATTCTCTATCGTCACATGATTTAGCAACCAAGTGTTCAATTGAGGGTTTTAATAAGGACTTAAGCTAAAGTGCATCGTTTTCAAATAAGTGCATTATGATTTCAAACTTTTCCTTATTATATTGCTTGTTCCCTTCCTATGTTTACTCATTGAGTTTGTACTCACGTTTTTAAAATTCATGTTTTAGGTTTCCTGAGTTAAAGGTGATTGGATCCTAGAACAAGGTGCTCTTCCCTATACATTGCTCGGTAGATTTAACTTGACACTAAGTGTTATCAATCGTGCCCAGAGTCACTCCGCTAATGGTCAAGGTCTAATTATGTTTATATGAATATTTAATGTGAAACATTAAGAATCATTTGTTAATCTATTTATGAATATATTGGTGGATGATGCCATTATCAATGGATGATTGGTTTTTATGAATCGTTTTCAAAGAAACTATATTTGAACATTTCGAGCTTTGGATTCTAAATGAATAGGGATTAATGTATAAGATCAATTAAGTAGGCTTGCTTGAGCTTAGTGTGCTAAGCCCATTAGGCCTTTGCGTCGGTCATGACCCGAGATTTGGGTCGTGACAGACTTGGTATCAGAGCTCTAGGTTTAGTTGAATCCTAGAGATTCTCGTGTCAGTCAGCGGAGTTTTCGGAGTTAATGTAGAGTCTTGTTTATGGTTTGTGACTGTAGCACAATTCATAGACATGAGGCTATATGAACTCTTATTCCTAGTAACCTACCCTTTTACTAACGTTAGATAAAGGTTATAAGTAGTGCCGTTGTCCGAGTTTGAGATGCCACCCAAGACACAAGCTGATGTTGGAAAGATTTTAAGCAAATGCTCCTAAGGAGAGGGTAATGTAATGATATATCCCTCTGATTAAGGATGGAGGAAGGTGGAGTTGGACAAATAGGTCTGTAATAAGTTAGTCATTTGTTGGAATTATAATTTGAACCCATGATTGTTAATGGGAAGACAATTAGATGACTATGGATTGCATTTGAGGTCAATATAGAAGAGCACGTGCGATAATGGTAATCAGGGGCATACTTGATTGAAACGAAAGTGATGGTTGTAATTTACTTGAAGTTTACAAATCTAAGCATTGAGGGAGGTGTAAACCAATAGTTATATGCACGGGGGTGAGTGCACCATGTTAATTAAATTTGATATGCTCCTGTATATAAAAAAAATGGTGTGGGCTTTTGAAATATTTTATAAGCGTATAAGTGTCGAATATGTGTATAGCAGCTTAGATGGAGCTGGTTTTGATTTCAATTAAGTGATTGCGAGATCTTAAGTTTTGATTTGAATTATTATGGGTTATACTTATAAGTACATGAATTAGCCAAGGGTGAAAATCAATGATTATTATTATTGATGCGTGGTCATCAACTGAAAGGATAGTAAATGAATTTGCCCTAAGGAAGAGCTTGAACTTTGTTATGCTTAACATGAGGTCAAAGGATTAAAGGACTAGCTATGAATTTGATGGCTTAAAGTTAAATGACTGAGAAATGTTGAATCTAGTCCAAATGCCATATGGAGTTCTATATTTGAGTTTGATATACGAATTGCTTTAGCGATCAATTTAAAAGTTTATTGGGTTCAGTACACAATCTATGATAAAAATGATCAATTTTGAATGTGATCTTCCCAGAGGTAAAGGATTTGGGAAATATCAATTTTTGGATAAGTTCTACGAGGAAGTTTCTGTATCCTAAGTTTAAGAAACTTTGATCTTATAACCGCAAAGGCGAGATACAATAGTTAAGTAAATTATTCACTTTATGAATGTAATGGGTTAAGAACTAATGAGTAAAGTCAAGATCTCGATGATAAGTGGTGTACAATTTGATATATACGTAACCAAGAGTTATTGGGAGACAATTACTTAATCAAATTGTACTAAATGTTATGGTCAAGGAATATGATTGCTAGTAGTGCAATATGCCTAAACGACGATTTTGGCATACCACAAAATGTTAAATAGATATATTGAAATTAATGTTCCGATTACGTATTTGTGATAGAAATTTTTTTTTGCAAATTGTGGTTTCCATGATCATGAAATATATGAAGGTTATCAATATATAGGCATATACTTGAATGTGGTATGTTTTGTGATTCACATGCATAATGTGGAAAGAGATATTCAATGGAGGAATTTGGTCTCACTAGTGGTTACATGATTATAAGTTTGGCATGAGATTGAAAATGCTTTAGCATATATGTGAATTGCATTGAGACAAGTTAAAGTGTCATGACCCGGTACTCCCCTTGAGCTCGTGACAATCGCCGTGACTTTCCGGTAGACATTCACTACACAGAGTGCCAACCGGAACCTCGCAAGGCTTTAGTACTATTTTTCTTATCTCCCCTGTGAGTAATCATCGTCAGACCTCGTTTTTAAAGAATTTAAAGCTTTTTCCCCTTCAAACCGTGGAAAAATAATTTTCGCCTCACATGGGCATTTTGGTCATTTTACCTCGAAATTTTTCGAACCCGACTAAAAATGTATTAGATGAGTGGAAAACACATATTTCATGATTTAAAATAAATTTAGGTGTCTAAAACATTTATTAAAAATGATATTGCAACTATTTAAATAAAATAAAAATATTCAATAAAATATTCTAATTTCTTGTAAAACAATATTTATAGAGTCATCGGTAAATAATTTTTGTAATGTAAAAGCTAAATAAATTCATACGTACTATAGTACAGATAACCGTGATATGAAATTTACTTTACAATGACTCATGGGCCCACAAGGAACAAAAGTGCACAAAGGTAGTAAACCTACAGTTTTTGGAGTAGTAAAGCCGACTATAATCCTTGACGATATCTGCTATCTACCAACTATCCTAAGCCTGAAATGGGTGGAAAGGAGAATGGTGAGATTATATAATCCCAGAGAGTAAATAGATACCATCTAAACCATCTAAAGTCAAGTAAATGGAGACAATTAAAATAAGTCATCATACTATAATTTCATTACCTTTCAACTGATTTCAACCAAATAAAATCAATTCATATAAATCGAGTTATCAACATGGCTTATGAATTTCTTAAAACTTTGGCTTGTGCCAAAACTCATACTCGATGATACTTTGCGTCGGGCATCCAACCGAGTCTGCCAAGGTTGTTAAAAATTCATATTTCGCATCAAACACATTTTTCGTTGGACATCACAACCATTCCTTGGTGTTGGCTGAGTTATCCCTCACGTGGTGGTTTAGCGTGAAGTGAACCCTAAACTTTACCTCAGGAGATACCCTACGCGCCTCTCTGAACGAGGTAAGAAATAATGGGGTTTACCGTGCCCCTCTAAAAGGCTGGTGTCACGACCCGAAACCTCCTTCGGGCCCATGACAACATCCGCGACGTCCCAATTGACACTCATTACCCGAAATGCCAATCAAAACCCCACAAGGCTTACATATCAGTTTCTTGCCTTTTCTGTGAGCAATCGTTTTTAAACATTCCATTTTAAACAATTTTCAGTAGTTTCCTGCTCAAGTAAATCAAAAGACAAAAATATTTTAAAAGGATTTATAGATAAATATCACTATTCAAAATATTGATTAAAATATAGCATTTTTTATATAAAATAATATTTATAGAAACACGTGTAAGAAATCTTTTGTAACGTGTAAGTAAAATAAATTCACACATACAAAAATTTACAAAGTTATAATGTACAATAATGGTTACAATGACAAGTGGCCCAAAATACACCCAGTGTTGGTGCTAGAAACCTACTGTCTGTGTGGTAGAGATGTCAACTGGAATCCTCGACAAAATAGGGTATCTACAAGCTACCACAGACCTGAAATGTTTGGAAAGGAGGTGGGTGAGATTTTGCAATCCCAATGAGTAAACAGACATTATCATAAATATCTAAAGGCGAGTAACAGGGAGGCAAGTTTAAACAACAAATCACAAACCATTTCATAATGTTTTCAATTTATTTCTTAAACCATAAAATATTTGTAATTTACCAAAACAGTTGTTAAGGCTTATGTCTTTTATAAAAGAAAACAAGGCTTAAGCCAAAACTAATCCTCGGGGATACCTTGGCCGAGGCATCTAACCGAGTCTGCCAAGGTTGTTATAACATTTACATGTGAAACACATTTTTATTTTTAAAACAAGCCGTTTCTTGGCATTGGCCGAGTTACACATTCACGTGGGGGTTCGACGTGAAGTGAGCTCTAATACTACCTCGGGAGTTACCCTCCTCGCCTCTACAATCGGAGTAACTATATAACCGGGTTTACAGTGCCCCTCTAATAGGCAGTCCACAGAAAAACAGCTTACATAAATTTCCCAATGCACTTACAAAATATAGCCACATATACTTATATCTTATAAGCCATTCATAGGAAAATATAAAATTTTCAAGACAGTTAACAGCCTCCAATTACTCAATTTCATAATCAACACAATATATATTTTTTTCACATTTATTTCTAAAACATCAAAAATCCTGTTTTAATCTCATTTTTGTTTCATAAAATACATAAAGAGCATTTTTAAAATAAACTCTAGATAATTTACAATAATAATAAGTTAACTCACCGTTTGTACAAACTCAAAGCTTTCTAGGTGTCCCGATAACTACTCATCGGGTACGATTTCCTTATCTTTACCGGAAGGCTCTCCTCCTAGACACATTGCAAAAATTTACTCAATTCATCACATTAATGCTAAATAACTATATATTTGACTTAAATCCTATACTAATGCATGGTATGAAATGCAATAGCCTAAAACGGCTTAAATGTGGTATTAAACTATTTTTGGCACTTTACTTGATAAATTGCTAACGCGCTCCATTTTTGCTCTAAATCGTCCCATTCTCTCTCCAACATTTCTAACCATTAAATATCAGCCAATAACCTTCTAAAATCACCAAAATCAGTTCACTTTCCTCCTTGAAAAATTCGACCAAAAATGGGGCATTAACTCGGTTAATTTTTCACTTTGTTTTTCTATCACATTTAACCATTTTTCATCATTTTCTCTTCATTTCTCTTAGAATAAAAATCAGATTATCATCATTGTACCTCATTGCAGATTCGGCCAAGGGTGGGTATTGTGAAAATTTAATACTTTCTTGCCCAATTTAATTTCTAAACACATTTAACTAACTAAAACTACCAATTTAACTAAAAATCAAAACCTAAAAATTTCAAAATCTCTCCCCTAGAATTTCGTTCGGCCCTTGATGTAACTTTTAGATCTCTCTCCTCAAGCATGCTAAATGGAAACAAAGGCATAAGAAAGGTAGAAATCAAGTTAAAGTAGAAAAATCTTACCGTTAGACACTTAAACGGTCGAAAACCGCGAATTCCCCTTTGAATTTTCTTGTTTCTCTTTGGTTTTTCTTTTTATTCTTCCTTTCCTCTCTATTTCCTCTCTTGTTCTTCCTTATGGCCAGCCAGCACTTAAAATGGGGTTTAAATGGGCTGCCTTTTCATTAAAATAATATTATATCATTAAAAATGCCACGTGTCACTTTCCCATTGGCCCATTTTTAAAATTTCATCCATTTGTTTCCAAATTTTCACCATACACTTGTCCCACATATCCATAGTTTAGATAAAATTCTCAGACTTATCCAAAGTCTTGATAGAGTAATTTTTGAAATTTACACTTTTGCCCCCGTAAAAGTAAAAAATTACATTTTTGCCCAAAAAATCGAAAAATTGCCGATAGACATATTTTTCATCCCTTTGTCAAATTTGATCTAAATTCTCTCAAAATCTCAAATTTTGTCCGCAGGTGGCAAAATTACGATTTTTTCCCTACACTCCAAAAATCACTAGAATTAAACTTTTTCACTTCCTATCATTAAATTATACTCCAAATAGTTAATCTTGGTCAAAAATTTCACTCCATTATCAAATTATTATCTTGGGTGGCAAAATGACGATTTTGCCACTAAACATCAAAATTTTTAATTTTACCCCTAATGAACCCTTGAACTCCGAACAATCATTTTTAGTAATTCCTGGACTATAAAATATTAAATTTCATCATACAATTCCTATTTGAACTAGTTTGAGGCTAAATCAACTCAAGTGTACCGTTAGGTACGATACCGGGTTTCGTCTATTCTTAGGTGCTTTCCTAGCATAATAACATGCTACTCAGTGCATGTATGTCATGACATGTGTTTATAGGGTCAAGTTTTACAACTCTACCCCCCTAAAAATAAAATTTTGACCTCAAAATTTCACTTACAAGATTCGACGAATAGATGCGGGTATTGGTTCCTCATCCGATGCTCTACTTCCCATGTCATTTCTTCCATTCGAGCATTCTTCCACAATACTTTCACCATTGGAATGCTCTTGTTCCTCAGCACTCAATCCTTTCGATCTAGAATACGTACCGGCTGCACCTCGAATTTCAAATCTTCATGTAGTTCAATCGGTGGTGTCTCTAGAATGTGGGAAGGATCGGGAACATACTTTTTCAACATCGAGACGTGGAAGACATTATGGATCCGATCTAACTCCGGGGGTAATTCAAGTCTGTAAGCCACTGGCCCAATCCTTTCAATGATTCAGAATGGTCCAATATATCTCGGGTTGAGCTTTCCCCTCTTCACAAATCGAATCACACCTTTCATTATCCAATAAAACACCATAATTTACCACAACAATATAATCAAATAAAACTTAATACCGCAAAGTATTCAGATTATTACCTTTCCAAGGAGAAACCTTAAGAAAAACTCTATCATCGATATCAAACTCCAAGTCTTTTCTCCGTTTATTTACATAGCTCTTCTGCCTATCCTGGGCTACCTTTAGCCTCTCTCGTATAACCTTGATCTTATCATTAGTTAGCTCGATCAATTCCACACTCACTAACTTCCTTTCACCACTTCATCCCAACAAAGTGGAGTACGACATTTTCTTCCATATAAAGCTTCGTACGGTGCCATACCAATGCTAGACTGAAAGCTATTGTTGTAAGCAAATTCCACCAATGGCAAATGTCTGTCCCAACTCTCAATAAAGTCAATGACACAAGCCCGTAACATATCCTCCAAGGTCTGGATAGTCCTCTCTGACTGACCATCCGTTTGTGGGTGAAAAGCAGTGCTAAATTTCAATTTGGTTCCGAGAGCTTCTTGAAATTTCGACCAGAATCGAGGATCTCGGTCTGACACTATAGAAACGGGAACTCCATGTAGCCTCACAATTTCATCTATATAGAGCTGAGCTAGCTTCTCAATAGAGTATGTACTATGGACATCTAGAAAGTGAACGGACTTAGTCAATTGATCTACGATCACCCAGATTGCATTCTTTCCCCTTTGTGTCCGCAGCAAACCTAATACAAAGTCCATAGTCATGTGTTCCCACTTCCATTCAGGAATCGGTAAAGGTTGAAGAGTACCTGACGGTTTTTTATGCTCCGCCTTGATCTGTTGGCATGTGAGACATTTCGCTACAAACTCTGCTATGTCTCGTTTCATACTCGGCCACCAATAACTTTCTTTAATATTCTGATACATCTTGGTGCTTCCGAGATGTAAAGCATAGGCGGAAGAATGAGCTTCCTCCAAAATAGCTCGTCTCAACTGATCATCCTTAGGGACACAAATTCGGTCTCTAAGCATCAAAATACCATCATCGCTGAGTCTAAACTCACTAGTTTCTCCATCTTGCAGCTTTTGAACTTCCTGTTTCAACCAATCATTAGATTTCTGCAATTCTCTGATCTGATTCAATAATGAAGGTCTCACAACGAAACTAGTAAGTAGGGTTCCATCCTCACCATTATTCAAATGGATCCCTAGAGATTTCATCTCAAGTAACATTGAAAAATAAAAACTCCAAAGTGTTGCTAACAATGATGAAGATTTACGACTTAAGGCATCCGCTACAACATTTGCCTTTCCCGGATGATAATCAATCACCAAGTCGTAATCCTTAATCAACTTTAACCATCGTCTCTGTCTCAAATTAAGCTCTTTCTGGGTGAGCAAATATTTCAAACTTTTATGATCAATAAAAATCCGACAACGCTCACCATATAAATAATGTCTCCAAATCTTCAATGCAAAGACTACTGTTGCTAACTCCAAGTCATGAGTAGGGTAATTCGTCTCGTGCTTCTTCAACTATTGGGAAGCATAAGCTATTACTTTTTCATCCTGCATCAATACACACCCTAATCCCAACTTAGATGCATCACTGTATACCACAAATTCTTTTCCATTAACAGAAAGTGTTAAGACGGGAGCGGAGGTTAACCGGTTCTTTAGCTCCTGAAATTGATTTTCACAAATATCATCCCACTCATACTTAACTCCTTTACGAGTCAAACAAGTCAGAGGAGCTGCTATCAAAGAAAATCCCTAAACAAATCTCCGGTAATAACCAGCTAAGCCAAGGAAACTACGAATCTCAGTTACCGTTCTCGGTTGCTCCCATTGTAAGATTGCCTCAATCTTCTTGGGATCGACATAAATTCCAGCTCCAGACACCACATGTCCCAAGAAAACCACTTCCTTCAACCAGAATTCACATTTGGAGAACTTGGCATAGAGTTGTCTCTCGCGCAAAGTTTGCAACACAATGCGCAAATGGACAGCATGTTCATCATCATTCTTCGAATAAACCAAGATGTCATCTATGAATACTATCACAAACTTATCCAAGTATGGATGGAACACCCTGTTCATAAGATCCATATAAATTGTCGGGGCATTAGTCAAACCAAACAGCATCACCAGAAACTCATAATGCCCATAGCGCATCTTGAAAGCAGTCTTGGGTACATCCTGCTCCTTAATCCTCAACTGATAGTACCCAGATCTCAAATCAATCTTAGAGAATACCATAGCACCTCGTAATTGATCAAAAAGATCATCTATCCGGGGTAAAGGATATTTATTCTTGATGGTTACTCGGTTCAGCTGACGGTAATCAATACACAATCGAAAAGTGCCATCCTTCTTCTTGACAAATAGAACTGGTGCTCCCCAAGGAGAAATGCGAGGGCGAATGAAACCTTTATCCACTAAATCTTGTAATTGGACTTTCAGTTCCTTCAACTCTGCCGGAGCCATTCTATATGGAGGGATAAAAATAGGTGCGGTACTCAGAAGTAAATCAATAGGGAACTCAAGCTCTCGATCAGGAGGCAATCCCGGTAAATCATCAAGAAATACATCAGGAAACTCACTTACTATTGGGACATCCTCTAACTTAGGTTCCCCCTTTGAAGTATCAATCACGTATGCCAAATAAGCCGGATACCCTTTCTGCACTAATTTCAAAGCTTTGATGGCCGAGATTACACAGGACGGTAATACTCGACGTTCCCCTGCAAACACAATCTTTGCTCCCTCCGAATTTCGAAGAACAACTTCCTTTCGAAAACAATCCACGTTCGCCCGATGTGCAGTTAACCAGTCCATACCCAATATTAGATCAAAATTCAGGATCTCTAGAGGAATTAAGTCACCCCTAAATTCTTCCTCGCCTACCCTTACCCCACAATCTCTATAACAACTGTTTCTAACTAGCTTTTCTCATAAAGGGGTGTGAATTACAATTTCTTCCTCTAATGGTGACAAGTTTCTATCAGCAATTGATGCAAATGTGGTGCTCACATAAGACCTATCTGAGCCAGAATCTATCAAAACATAAGCATCTTTATCAAATAAGGACATAGTACCTGTCACTGCTCCAAGTCAGACCCGTGCCTCATCTTCCGTCACAGTGAAAACTCTTGTCGAGGTACGAGTCTGTGGTCTTGAAGGTGGATGTGTCGGGGTATTACTCTCCACACCGGACCGTATGGCCACTCCCTGTCTTGGTGGCAACCTAGAAGAATCTCTCCTCTGTATATCAGTGCGAGCTGGTGAAGATGATGCAACTACCATGGCTCGTCCTAACCGTGGGCAATTACTCTTAATATGACCCGTCTGTCCACATTGGAAACATCTTGTTGGCCCTCTACATAGCCCACTATGATAATTCCCATAATTTTTGCATCGGTCAGAACCTCCGAAACTCTTCCCAGAACCAGTCATAGCAGATCTGCTAAACCTCGACGATCTCTATTGTGATGGTGGAAATGGAGGTCGAAGAGATGTCACGAAAATAGAAATAGTACTCCCTGAAATCGCTGAGTCCTTGCCTCTTTTTACTGGTTGACTAGAAGACATACCAGGATTCCTCCTTTTTGTAAACTCAGTTCGAATCCTCTTATTCTCAGTCACGAGCTTCTCAGCCTGTAAAGCCATCTGTACCACCTCCTTATGTGGCTCCCTACCAGTCACTGTCATCCGCTCTCTAATCTCATTACGGAGCCCTTCCTTGAAATAACTGGCCTGATCCTACTCAGATTTTACCAAATTCGACACATATAACATCAACTCGTTAAAACGAGTCTTGTACTCATCTACAGTTAGATTCCCCTATTTCAAACTCAAAAATTCTCTCTTCTTTTCTTTTTGATGAAAATAAGTAAAATACTGACCATCGAATTCCTTGAGAAAATTGGACCATGTTTGAGGAGTAGTGGAACGGGACTTCACTGAATTCCACCAAGTACGAGCCCTCTTCTTTAATAATCTCGTAGCCACCATCAGCTTCATGTCGTCGTCTAATCTCATATCAGAGAGAGTCTCTGAAACCTGATTAATCCAGTCCTTTGCCACAGTGGCATCCAACTCACCCGCGAAAGACACACAACTGAGCTGTCTAGCCTCCTTTACCTTCTTGGAAATGGATACATCCTGTACCGGTGGTGGAACTAAAAAAGTAACTGGTGGTACTATAGGTGGAACTTGACCAGTCTGAGCTCCACCAGCCATTGCGGTAAAGAAAGCTGCCAATGCCTTGCTGCGTCAGTAGGCATGACGGGAATACCAGTAGGTGGCGGAGGAGGTGGAGGATGTGGAGGACTATCGACCTACACAGCAGCAGGTGCTGCCCGAATGGTAGACGCAGCCTATTCTTCCCCTACTGCATCTAGCTGACGACGTTGAGAACGACCTTTTCCCCTTCCAACTGATCTAGTGAAAGGTGGGCGTCCGCGTCGAGGAGGCATAATAATCTATAAGAGAAAACGAGCAAGCTTAGGGAACCTTAGGCTCTATATGAAAATGCATGCATTCTATTCAACCTAACCTAACTTAATCCGGGGCCGCACTGATAGTGTAATTTTTTAAAACCACTTTAAAACCAAAAACTCTTATCTTTAAAACCAAAGGCTCTGATACCAATAGAATTGTCACGACCCGGAACCTTCCTCGGGCCCATGACAACCGTCGCGACGTCCCAATTGACACTCATTACCCGAAATGCCAATCAGAACCCCGCAAGGCTTACATATCAGTTTCTTGCCTTTTCTGTGAGCAATCGTTTTTAAACATTCCATTTTAAACAATTTCCAGTAGTTTCTTGCTCAAGTAAATCAAAAGACAAAAATATTTTAAAAGGATTTATAGATAAATATCACTATTCAAAATATTGATTAAAATATAGTATTTTTTTATATAAAATAATATTTATAGAAACACGTGTAAGAAATCTTTTGTAACGTGTAAGTAAAATAAATTCACACATACAAAAATTTACAAAGTTATAATGTACAATAATGGTTACAATGACAAGTGGCCCAAAATACACCTAGTGTTGGTGCTAAAAACTTACTGTCTGTGTGGTAGAGATGTCAACTGGAATCTTCGACAAAATAGGGTATCTACAAGCTACCACAGACCTGAAATGTTTGGAAAAGAGGTGGGTGAGATTTTGCAATCCCAATGAGTAAACAGATATTATCATAAATATCTAAAGGCGAGTAACAGGGAGGCAAGTTTAAACAACAAATCACGAACCATTTCATAATGTTTTCAATTTATTTCTTAAACCATAAAATATTTGTAATTTACCAAAACAGTTGTTAAGACTTATGTCTTTTATAAAAGAAAACAAGGCTCAAGCCAAAACTAATCATCGGGGATACCTTGGCCGAGGCATCTAACCGAGTCCGCCAAGGTTGTTATAACATTTACATGTGAAACACATTTTTATTTTTAAAACAAGTCGTTCCTTGGCGTTGGCCGAGTTACACATTCACGTGGGGGTTCGACGTGAAGTGAGCTCTAATATTACCTCGGGAGTTACCCTCATCGCCTCTACAACTAGAGTAACTATATAACCGGGTTTACCGTGCCCCTCTAATAGGCAGTCCACGAAAACCCGTCACTGCAGTGACTAACCCACCAATTTTAATAAAATTTCGACAGTATAACGTGGCTTTTATTTATTTATTTATCCAGCCTGCATAGTAAAAATAACTTACATAAATTTTCCAATGCACTTACAAAATATATCCACATATACTTATATCTCATAAGCCATTCATAGGAAAATATATAATTTTCAAGATAGTTAACAGCCTCCAATTACTCAATTTCATAATCAACACAATATATATATATATATATATATATATATATATATATA
>NC_030856.1:11410711-11451803 GCF_000208745.1 Theobroma cacao | reverse complement strand
CATCCATTTGTTTCCAAATTTTCACCATACACTTGTCCCACATATCCATAGCTTAGATAAAATTCTCAGACTTATCCAAAGTCTCGGTGGAGTAATTTTTGAAATTTACACTTTTGCCCCCGTAAAAGTGAAAAATTACATTTTTGCCCAAAAAACTGAAAAATTACCCATAGACATATTTTTCATCCCTTATACTCATACCATTCTCCAATTTGTCAAATTTGATCTAAATTCTCTCAAAATCTCAAATTTTGTCCGCGGGTGGCAAATTTATGATTTTTCCCTTACACTCCAGAAATCACCAGAATTAAACTTTTTCATTTCCTATCATTAAATTATACTCCAAATAGTTAATCTTGGTCAAAAATTTCACTCAATTATCAAATTATTATCTTAGGTGGCAAAATGACGATTTTGCCCCGAAACATCAAAATTTTTAATTTTACCCCTAATGAATCCTCGAACTCCGAACAATCATTTTTAGTCATTCTTGGACTATAAAATATTAAATTTCATCCTACAATTCCTATTTGAACTAGTTCGAGGCTAAATCAACTCAAGTGTACCGTTAGGTACAATACCAGGTTTCGTCTATTCTTAGGTGCTTTCCTAGCATAATAACATGCTACTCAATGCATGTATGTCATGACATGTGTTTATAGGGTCAAGTTTTATAGCTGGTCCACAGAAACCCCCTACTGCAGTGATTAATTAATATATAATCTACCAATTCAATAAAATTTGCAATAGCATGACATGGCAATTACTGTAATTCACAACCTTTCAAGGCAAAAAACAGTTTATACATTTCAACACAAATACCAATTCAACCATTCATGCAAATATTGTCATAAGCCATTTGATTCAAATCATGAATTTACAACACATGAAAACAGTCTCCAATTACTCTATTTTCAAACCATCATTCAATTTCAAGACAATTTATAAAATCATTTTATTTAAATACATTTTGGTTACAAAACACAAAGATTCACCAGTTAACTCATTTTTCATAAAATCACAAAATCGGATAAACACTACTTTAGATAATTAAGATGATAGTAAGGTTACTCACAATATTAGGAGTTCGATATACTCTTATTCTCGGTCTTCGAACACAATCTCTTTACCTTTGTTAGAGGGCTCACCACCTATACATCATACGTGACATGAATTTCAATAAATTGTGTCAATTTATAATAAACTATTTCAGGCTCTATAAATCTATATGAATGCATGAAATGTGATGCAAAATGTCCGAATAGCCATTTAAATACGATATTCGACCTAATTCGTACTATTCTCGGTGTAATTGGCTAAAACCTCCAATTTAACTCCAATTCAATTTCTTTCACTTTCTACACTCCAATTATACTTAAAATACGTCAATGACTGTGAATATGATTCAATTTATCAGTTCGAACCATAAATTGCACATGTCTATACATTAGGTAAAAATTCAGATTTTCATGCCAAAATTTCTCATTAAATTTCTAGACTCACCAATCATTAAATACAACCAAAATATCATGAAATATCATCAATTTCAGCCTCAATATCCTCCCTAGAAAATTCGGCCAATGATGGGTAATGGGAGAAAATGAATTTTTCTTGTTGGCTTTTCTTGCTACACATCACTAACTAACTAAAAACACTAGAATATCTTAAAATCAAACCAAAACATCATCAAATTCTCTCTCCTAGGTGTTCGGCCAGCAAGGTTTCATCATGAAAACTTGATTCTCAACCATGGAAAATGAAAAAGGATGCATGGGAAAGGTAGATCACAAGTCAAAATCAAGAAATTTTACCTTTGATTGCTTGATTACTTGAAATCCCACACTTTTTCTTCAATTTTCCCACCTAGGGTTTGTGTTCTTTCCTTTCCTCTCTTTGTTCTTGCTATGGCCGGCCATAATGAAGAGAAAATGGGCTGATTTGTGTTGATTTTTAAGCTAAATAATTAATGGACAAAAATTTACCATGTGTCACCTTACCATTGGTCCATTTTTAATTTCTTAACTATTAAGCTTTCTCTCTCCACCATATAAATTCTTTCAATTATCCATGATAATATTGGGTAAATATTATGTGCTGGACAAGTGTTGGGTGGTGTAAAATTACAATTTTGCTCCTGGGGTGGCAAAATAATTATTTTGCCCTTTATGCTAAAAAAATGCCAAAATTAAAATTTTTCACTTCTCAAACTCAAATTATGTTCCAAATGATCAATCTTAGTCAAAAATTTCATCCAACACTCCAATTTTAACCTCGGGTTGCAAAATGACTATTTTACCCCCGGATCATGAAAATTCCAATTTGACTCCGAACCTGTCCTCGAACTCTGAATCACCATTTTAAGTCATTCTGGGAATTTAAAATTCTCAATTTCATCTTAAAATCTCTATTTGGACTAGTTCGAAGCTTAATTCAACTTAATAGTACCATTTGGTACAATATCGACTTTTGACAATTTTTTGAACTTTTTAAGTATGCAAGCATATTGTCAATCACACGAAGGACCTGGCAAGTACTTTATAAGGTCAGGCTTGACAGAAAGGCTCTATATACATCAACAAAGCCATTAAAATGAATGATGGGTGAAATAAGGATATTGTTATAACAAACATAAGAGCTTAAGGATAATTAATGCAAAAATACTAAATTAGTTTAGCTCGGTTCGAAATAAGAGGAGGACACCTTGGAAGATCTTAAAATAATGCCCATTGGGGTCAATGAGCTAAAATGTTATCGGGCATACATTGAATTGTTAAAGTTATGAATGGCTTTGAGATTAAGCCTTTGATTGTTTAAATCCTCAACGAAATCTTATTAAAGGATGTGTTTAAGCGTTTTGGGAAGTATATCAAAAAACATAAGAACAATATACTAGTTCGACTTACCATGAGAGGTCGAATTTGGATGGCCATAAGTGACTTGTGAACGATCAAGCAGTGTATAAGTATATGCTCATAAATGAGAGCTATGATTGATAGATAAAGACGGAACCTTAGAATTTCATTGTCATAGTTATGAGATTATATTTTTGTCTAATATGGCATAGCGTAGAACTCCAACGGTGAGATAATGTTCACTGCTTTAGGCATTGAACTATAAGTTATGGACTTGCATCCACCTTGTGGACACCTTGATGAGATAAATTCGAGAGATCTCTCACACTGAGAAAACATTAAATTTCAAAGAACAAATGGCTATAATAGTCAAGTTGGGGCTCGTGACTGATATGTCACATAAGTATAAAGATATGATGCAAATATAAGGACTCCTAGAAATATTGGTCCAAACCAATGATTATCTTACCATTATGCAAACCTTATGAAGTTACGGTCTCGAATACTGTAGACACAAGGCATAAATTGTGAAACGCGCATTCTTTTCCCCATACAAGGTTTGAATTTATTTTGAGAATTATCAAGGTAAAGTGCCTGATAAGGGTAGGCAAAGGTTGCATTATGTTACGAACGTTTAGACAATGAGGGTGATATGCTTTGATTAAATAATACTACCCTTGGTGAAGGAATAGAAATACGCTACGGGAATTGTAGAGATCCACTTATAAATAGTTGATGATTTAAGATTTTAAGTAATCCTATACGGGCAAAGACTTTGGTAATGAGCTATGACTTAGAGGCATGACAATAGAATATAAATTATGGCTAAGAAAATCGACTATAAAACAAGTGATGTTTGGGGATGGTGCCAATTAGTGGTTGACTCTCGTATAAGAATGGAATATTGAAAGCAGCTTTGTGTATTCACCACAAATGATGAGCATGATCTAATCAACTATAAGAAGAAATGATTCTAAACTTGATTGTCGATTATTTTGGTTTTACAGATGGCTTATTGAGCTTGATATGCTTAAGGCTACTTGAAGTCGAAATTTTTGAAAATATATATGGATATATATATATTGCATATGGGTGAAAATGAACTCAGATGGAGTTGGTTATAATTTGATTCGATGATGATATCCTATTAGTGGTTATAACATTAGGTAATGACTAAGATAATCCATCGGTGATCTTGGTAGTGAATAAGTTGATTATAATTCTGTTAGCCTAAAGGTCAGCGTTTATATTTTTAGTATGAGTTCATAAAGTTCTATTATATCGTAATCAAACTTGATGTTCTTGATATAGCCTAAGAGGCTGGGCATCTGAACTAGCTTAATTGTGAGGCTATTATGAAGTACACAAATAGAGAAGTATGACATGAATTTAAAATCCTAAGGGGCGATGGAAAATGATGTATCAGTTTTGATATAGCTCCAATATATAGTTATAATATATGAAGATTTAGGGGAAAGATTATAGCTTATGCGTGAAGGTGTGCATTTGAATTCGTGTAAGAAAAAGTGTGAAATCTGCCTTGATTGGCATAAAGCCCATAATTTAGAATGAATGATTTGGATTTAATTTTCTAAGGTAAAAAGGGCTAAAAGAAGTTAATTTCGGAAATGTCTTAGTAAATGATTCCTCGATTTTAAACTATACTTAAGGAAAGATCAATGCCTAATATCATCCTCAAACTGATAAACTAATGAGGCCATGAGATCTGACATGTGGAGTAGATTTGAGGAATTTCAAGTTAGATATGTTGTATGTGGTTAACGACGAACAAATTAGCTATGACATTGGAAATATAGAGATGATTAGTAATCAAGACAAGACTAGGAAATGAACTTTAAAGGAAAAATTTTGAGCAACTTTAACCTTAAGTGGTTGGGTTATTGATTAAAGAAATTGGTTAAGATCATAAGCAAGTATGTGGGATGTCATGGTTTATTGAAATGCCTGGTGGTATAAGTTGAGATTTGTGTTTTGACCCTTACGTATTATGAAATGCTTGAATGTGGGAAAGTTTGATAAAAGATCAAGGTAGAGGAGTTGTGGATGGTTAAGTAAACATGCATAATTGATGATTTAAAGATAATTTAATTGAGGTGTGACCAGAATTAATAGCATATTTGAATTCTCTTCATAAGATGAAGAATGATATTGTTTTGATCCAACAAAAGTAGTACCCTTGATTAAATGTATTATGATATTGTCGAATTTTTTATAAAGATTGGAAGTCGATATAATACATAAACCAAGATCTTATGTTAAGAATGCTCAACAAAAGTGATGTGGCAGAATTTTAGAACTTTTACTATTCACACTATGCTGAATTGAATTTGAGGACGAATTCATTTTAAGTGGGGGAGACTGTAGTACCCCGTACTTTGATATGGTGGCTAATAAAGCTTACGTGTGAAACCTCGACCTTCATAAACGCATAACTCGAGGTGGAACTTACGTTTAAAGGTTTAATTTGAGCTAATGATGCTAGTTTTATGTTACTTATAATTATTTTATGTCGTTATAGGAGTAGGATCAAAAATAATTTTAATTGGCGGAGAAAGGTGCATAACGAATAGTAGCTCTATTTGCATATATTTCGGTTTTTTAAGTTCAAATAACATGATTTTTAAACCATTAGAAAGCTAAGAGGCAGGGCTACAACTTTCATGTTTACCACTTTTCTCAATTCTGGCGGGAAGGTGGTCAAAATCTTTATCTAAGTGAAATGACTATGCTAGAAGAACTGAAATTGGCAGAATGTTTGAGTGTCGCGGCGTTGGAAATTAAGAGCTCAGCCCTCACCGTAAATTCTACAAATAACAAGATTTTGGGGTTTTTGAAGCTAGGACTTTTGGGGGCTACTTAAGGGACCTCTTTTAGAGGATTTTGGACCTTTCCCTAGTGTCAAATGAGTAAAAAATTTCACAAGAATAAGAGGAAGACAAGTGGCATTGCTAAGGGCATTATTATAATTTCATGAATAATTGGATAAGATTTAACTATAAATATCTTCATTCTCCAGCACCTTCCTCAGATTTCTAGCACTTTATCTTCTTCTTTTTTCTCCTATCCCACATTTCTTCACCTTCCATGGGAGTACTCTTCAAGTTTCCATAACTCTCTCAAGTTAGCCTTCATTTTCATGCTTTTGTGCATTTTTTTTTATAGAACCTCTTATGCTCTTTCACTCTTTCACATTAAAACCCTTGAAATGTCTTAGATCAATACTTTTTCTCACTAACTAGGGTTTTAGAGAGAGAAAGAAAGACTTTCTATAATAGTTGGGAATTCTTGAGGAGATATTCAATTGCAAATCTAGCAAGGTGAGAATTTAAATTGAGTTGATATTTTAGTTGTTGAGAATGATTAATAGTTAGATTTATGAGTGTTTTGTAGTTGAGGTAGTTTATTCATTTTGGTATGATTATAATAGTGCAAATAAATAGCCACTTAATAGTAGTTGGAAGCTAGTTGGGAATAACTAGTGGAACATGATTTAGGAGATAGCTTTTAGAATTATGGTTATGTGATTGAGTTGATTGTGATGCCAATGTGTGATAGGTTCCACCGAAATCCCATATCACCCTTCGGGGCATTAGTGGAATTTGGAGCTACTTTAAGAATCAACAAAGACAAGTGAGTGAACTTGCATTTCAAAATGATTTTGGGAATGTGAATGTATTATATAAAACATTGATTGATTTTATCCAACTTTTCTTAAACGGGTGCCTTGGGAACAAGCCCTTGAAAATTTGTCCTTATATTGTGAAATGCGGCTATTATGGATTCATGCATTACTACATTATGTTGATATATATATATATATATATGTTGTGCATGATAGTTGATATTGTGTGATAATTATAACCATGTGTGTGCACGATGTGGGGGGATGCACATGCCGGTGATGGCGGTGGTAAGGGAGATGGATGATGATAGTGCTTGTGTGCACGATATGGGGGGATGTACACGATGGCACTGACTATGCATGATGTGGAGGGATGCACACGATGACTCCAGCTATGTGCACGATGTGGGGGGATGCACATGAGCTGGGGAAGCGATGGATATATATATACATATATGTTTGCATATGTTCACATGTATTAATTCAATAAAGATTTTATGAGTAACATGTGTGACTACAATGTATGTGGAGTCCTGCTTGCTGAACCTTGAGCAATATTTTTTAGTGTTCCAAGTTGATTTGCATTGCAGTGAAATGGTTTATTTGGAATGAAAAGAAGTCTTTCTTGTTTCTCTATTTTTAGCTACAGTGGGAATGAAACTTTCTGTTCCGCTTATCATTTGGCTTATTTTTGCCATATTTTCCACTTCTCCAATTTCATGTTGAATATGAATTCTTTTTCGTCACATGATTTAGCAACCAAGGGTTCAATTGAGGGTTTTAATACAGACTTAAGCTAAAGTGCAACGTTTTCAAATAAGTGCATTATGATTTCAAACTTTTCCTTATTATATTGCTTGTTACCTTCCTATGTTCAATCACTGAGTTTGTACTCACGATTTTAAAATTCATGTTTTAGGTTTTTCTGAGTTAAAGGTGATTGGATCCTAGAACAAGGTGCTCCTCCCTATACATTGCTCGGTAGGTTTAACTTGACACTAAGTATTATCAATCGTGCCCAGAGTCACTCCGCTGACGGTCAAGGTCTAATTATGTATATATGAATATTTAATGTGAAACATTAAGAATCATTTGTTAATCTATTTATGAATATATTGGTGGATGATGCCATTATGAATGTATGATTGGTTTTTATGAATCGTTTTCAAAGAAACGGTATTTGAACATTTCTAGCTTTGGATTCTAAAGGAATAGGGATTAATGTATAAGATCAATTAAGTAGGCTTGCTTGGGCTTAGTGGACTGAGCCCATTAGGCCCTTACGTCGGTCATGACCCAGGATTGGGTCGTGACAAATGGTCTCTTACCAATGATACCCAAGATGATCAAGTTACCACTAATTGACTTGAGTGCACCATCAATGAATATATGGGCTAAACTTCCCATGCACTTCCAACTCAAAAATATCCTCTACCAAGATCAAGTTACCACTAGTTAACTTGAAGGATAGATCACCATGGTAGGATTTTTTTTCTTTATAGTTAACTTATTTAGCTATCAAAAATTGATACAAAACCTGAGTGATCTATTCTTCTTCTTTATGAATAGGACTGGTGCACCCCATTGTGACACACTAAAGTGTATGAAACTTTTATCTAGTAGATCCTCCAACTGATCTTTGTGCTTTCTAAACTTTTTCAGAGTCATACGATATGGTGGTATGGATATTGGCCTAGTATTTTGCACTAAATCGATACAAAACTCAACCTTCTGCTTTGTAAGAAAACTTGATAATTCTTTCAAAAACACATTGGAGAACTCTTCAACAATTCGCACATTAATCATCTTACCCCTTTTCATTTAGGTATCCATGACCACCGCCAAGTATCCTTGGAAACCTTGCTCAATAACCTCTTCACCACCATGGCAGATATCACATTGGTTGGTGTCGTACTACGATCATCTTGGATGGTAAATGATGGCTATCTTAGGAAATCAAAAGTCACTAACTTGTGTTGACAATCCATACTACCATAGTTTGGGAGAAAGCAAATCTATACCTAGTCTAACATCAAAATCCAACATGTCCAATAATATCAAAGTAGCTTGGATGTCCTTATCCTTAGTTCGGACCACACAAGCTCTATACTCAAGCTCTACCATAAATGCCTCTAGCAAAATATGCTAAGTTGTGCCATGTGAAGCTCCTTAAGATGACAACCTCAAGCAATCCCTCTTCATATGCCCTAACTATCCACACTCAAAGCAAAGTCCAACAGTACAATGACATGAACCCTTATGAAACTTGTTAGGATGAGCCCTCTAGCCAATTGAGATTGGTCAAGCCTTGGTTCCAATCATGCAATGATATTATTCATATTGAATAATTAAAGGTTTTTCTTCATCAATAAGACATTAATTATAATGAGTTATATGTCTAATTAGATGAAGTTTGTGAGATTAATATGCCTTTCAAGGGAACTGTAATGGGTTGAAGTTATGAGATCCCTATACATCAAAGCATAATGTCAAAATGTTCCTAGTTAATGTATCATTAAGATTAGACATCAATGATGCTTAAAGACTGGCCAACTTGTTAGGAACCTAATGGGTCACACACAATGATTGCATTTGAATTAAATTAGGAGAGTAATTATTTAAGTTGGACTTAAATCACATGCTAAGTAATTAATAATTATAATGCCAAAATTGCAATAATATAGAGGAAATTATTTCCATTTTTTTTCCATTAGCCTTAATTAAAATAGTTTAATTAAGTCATAGGCCTATATTGTAATGTGTTATAATTTAGAAGGCCTTATTGTAAAATTAAAGTTAATTTTAACCTAGCTATATAAATCACATTTAACTATTTTTCTACATAAGAAGAAAAAGGGGTTTCTCCTTGTGTGCCATCACCCACTTTGTGAAAAAGAAAAATTATTTTTGAAGTAATTTTTTAAATGTGTGATTCAACCATCCTTGTGTGAAGTGGAAAGAGACAAACGTTGTCCCCTTTTGCTAGCACAAAAGCATAGTTAAAATCTCTCTCCTTTGTTGAAAGGTTCAAGTGAAATCGTGTATACTACTGTTGGAAGCCAAGAGCTTGATTAGTTACGGTTCTTGCTTCTTGTGGTGTTCACGGGTTGCATTAAGGAGATTGCTATTCCGATCAGAAGAATGTTGGCAAGGTTAGTTTCAAATTTTATGATTTTGTATGCTATTTTATGTGTTAAAATATCACCATAGTGATCTATTGGTGGATGTATGTTTTTTTTTTAATTTTTAATTTTTTTTTTCCGTAATTTCTATCATGTCGTCCATAGCCAAACCCAACAAAACTTCCAACATGAAGGGCATGATGAAATAGAACAACCACCATAACCAGAGGCTTCTTACTTCAATGATGTACCAATAGCCATATTTTATTGGCTACTAATACTAAACGACTCACTCCTTTACTGGTAGCCTTGTGTTTAAGAAGTCCTCTACTAACCTTGACGGCCCATAGACGCAAAACCCTCACTAGCACCATTCTCTTTAGCACTTTGCTAGCTTTTTGTCAAAGCTCTTTTAGTCCTTTATCGAGCCCTACAGCTCTTCATGTTCCTACGCTCCATCATCAACGCCCACCTAACAGTAGAAGGGTTAGTGCTAAATCTCTAAACTGTTACAACCTTATACAGTGAGGCCACTAACCCATTAACAAAACATTTCATGTTCATCCTCTTAGTAAACACTAGATAAGGCACAAATCTCACCAACTGCGTGAAATGTACATCATACTTAGATACAAACATCCCTAGGGTCTATATAGGACCCTCAAACTTCTAGGCCCTAGCATCTTGCACCGCCTTAAGTAGAAATCTAGCCATGAAAGCTTCATATAACTCTTCCCATGTCAACTATTGTGACCTTTGTGGTCTTCCCCTAAGAAGAGACTGTAACCACTAATGAGTTGTACCCTATAGTCTAAATCCAACAAGCTCTATTAATCTTTCACTAGAACACCTCAAAGCTCTGCATATATTCTCTATCTCATCAATGAACAGCTATGGATCCTCAATCACAAATGATCCTAAGAAGATAAAGGCTTCAACTTAAGAAAGTCATGAAGTGAAACCTCTCATTTGATCTACACCACGTCAGTCTGCTAAAGGTCCTCATGCTCATGAGAGCTAGGAGAATTGTTCCTAACCTGATGCCTCTCAACCCATTTTCACATGGCATCCACTTGTTGGCAGTCATTTTCATGGCTTTATTAAACTTTTGCAAGCCTACAGCCAAATCCTCAATAGTAAAGCCCAAAGTTAGGTGCCTACCCTTATCAGAAAGAGACTAAAACTTCGAGTGCTTGTCTCTAAGCGTCTTAAACTTCACAGATTTAGTGGCCTTACCACGCCTACCACGGCCTCTAAGAATGGGCGCAGGTGGCCTAATTGAAGTCTTCAATAAGAGAATTCTACTTTACCGTACCTTTAGCCATTGCTCAAGTTTGAAATGACATCTTTACTTGGATAAGAGCAAATACTATACTTAATTACCGACTAACGGTTAGCAAGGAAGGTTTTTAAACAAACATGAGAATCTATGTGGTATTCCATTTGAAAAATTTGTTGCTGTTCATAAATGATGATCAAAATTCCATATACAGACTCGATAATCCACTAGACAAAAAAATGCTTGCAACTTAGACAACTTAGAGCTTTGACCCCAACTTTGTCATGACCCAATTTTGGAGCCATAACTGATGCAAGGATCCACATGGAGATAGTCCGTTAGACACAAGCAAGCTTTTTGTTAGCTTGGAAATTAGTATAGTTTTGATTATGACAAAATGATTCAAATTTATTAACCTTGCACACATTCACTTTATAAATGTCTACTAGCTTGAATGATTAAGTTGTATGAGTGCTTATCATTCCTTAAACATTCATATTTGAGATGTTAAAATTACAAGATAGGTTCACAAGTGATGGACATTATCTCAAAGCATTTAAAGATAATCATTCTACACAACAATAAAGGTGTTTCGAGTGAAAAAGCAAACTCTCAACTCAACATTTCACCTCAAGAAAGATATAATTGAAGTCAAGTGTAAAAATAACAAGGAATCTTGAGAAAACAAAGCTCCAGTTGATCCGGTGGTAAAAGAGGTGTGAAAACTCAAGAAGAGAAAGCCCTAATTGATCCTACTCAAGTACCAGTTGATCCTAGCATATTAAAGAATCAAAAATCAAGTTTTAAAGAGTTGTAGTTGACCCTCGTCAAGTAGTAGTTGATCATTGAACAATAGACACATGGAAATCTCAATTTCAAGGAGTCCTAGTCAATCTTTAAGGCTTAGAAATCGATCATCAAGCCCAAAACTTCAAAGTTACATGCTCTCAATAAGTGGATTGAGTAGAGGAAGTTCATAATTGACTATTGAAGCCTAAATTTGAATATTTTAAAAGACGTAGTCCATCTTAGAAGGCTTGTAGTCGATCCTAAAGCTTCAGTAATGGCTAGATTTGTTCCAAACTTATGTCTTAAGGCTAGATTCTTATATAATTCATCTCTAACGACTACATGACTTTTCCAACTATATAAAAAACCCTTTGGGAGCATTTTCAAGTGAGGAAAAATAGAAAAAAAAGTCCAAACTCTTGAGAATCAAAATTTATAAGAGTGAAAGGGAAAAAACCAAGCCTTCTTAAGCTGAAATTTTCTTTGCACTTTCAGTCCAATCTTTATATCCTATCTTTATACTCATTGTTAGTCATTCTTCCTCCATTGCACTAAACTAGTAAAATCCACCTCTTAATGGCACTTTTGTTATTCTTGTAAAGGTTATAACTCATCCTTGAAAAGTTAGTGTGGGTTTGTGGTTGAGCCTATTAAAAGCCATTGTAAAAGTTGTGCTTGCTACCGTTCAAAGGCATTAGAAGGGTTATCTTTGCTTTCATTCAAAGGCATTTGTAAAGGTTATGGTGACTCTTGAAAAAAAGCCATTGTAAGGGTTTAATGCTTGATCTCGTTAAAAAGCATGATTCCTTAAGTGGATTTGAAACTCTTTAATTTGCTAAAGAATAAGATATAGACATTTGAGAAAGTCCAACTTTCATAAGATACTTGTGTCTTCTTTCTCATTTTTGCTTTAGTTGTTGCATTTTCAATTCAAGAAAACCCCTTTCATAAATTACATGTGGTTTGATTCATATTCTTCATGTATTAGTTTTGATTCTTTATGAAGTCCTTCTTTGTGATAATTACTTGTTTATCACTTGACAAAAAGATTTCTTTAAACATTTTTCTTAAGATAATCTTGTATGATTTACATTTAAAAAATGTTTTAAGTATTTCAAGAATGATCATTTGCTGGTTTTTAACTAAGTAGTTTTGCTAAAGACTTACACATGCATCAAATCCTTCTTTGGAATTTCTTTTACAAGCTTTGAAAACAATTTTTCTAATAAAAAGGATGGACTAGCATGACTTTAGAGTCAACTATGGTTGCTTGATTCTTATATTGCTGAATTTTTAATATCCAATTCACCCCCTCTTGAATATTCATGTTACTTATTCATTAAGTTAACACTTCTAACATGTGGTATCTGAGCTTGGTATCAATCTTGTAGGTCTAACTGCCTTTGGTGATCCTTGTTAGCTCTAAGAAATGGCCACCAACTTCCATGAACCAACCTTTGAGGAAAAACCATCACTTCTAAAGCCTCCACATTTTAATGGTGAAGATTTCTTTATTAGGAGATATAGAATGCAGCACTTCATCATTGCCAAAAATATCAAGCTTAAAAACAAATTGAGAATAATCCATACAAAATAAAGAAAGAACTTGTTGAATGGAATGAACATGATCTAGACTTGATCAAACTCAATGCCAAAGTCATGCATATTATCTTTAATGGACTTGGTTAAAATTAATGCAAGGAAGTCCAAAGTTATGGAAGTGCCAAAGAGATATAGGAAAAGCTAGGTGAGCTTTGTTGACAACCTTTAGGAAGAGAGTTAGAAGAATATGATCTTTTAGATCAAAGTTCAGTAAGTGAAGATAAAGGGCTTCGACAATTTCTAGGTTTAACATTAAGCTATGAGGTAAGTTCTTCATCCTGTGAGTCAATTGTCTTTTCAAATAATGAATTGGAAAATGTGTTTGAAGAGCTAGCTTTATCATTTCAAGATCTAAGCTTAAGTCTAAAAGAGCAAATTTCAAAGCTTAGAATTAAAAATGAATCATTGATAGAAGAAAAAAATCAGCTAAAAATTGATGTTGAAATGTTTCAAAGAAATTATGATCAGTTAAAAAAAGAAAATTAAAAATTAAAAAATATTGTGAAGGGAAAGGAAAGATAAGAAATTAGAAGTAGGAAGTCTCATAATGCATTCATTATTTAAAGAATGTTTATTTCAGCATATATTGGTTGACACTAACCTTCAAGGATCCAAAAAAATGTGAATATCAAAAATCAAAGGAGAATGTCTCTTATAGGTGTGCTAGAGCAAGGAAGAACAAACTCTTGGGGATCGAATGGTCTCTAGACACACAATGGAAAATGGGTGATTTCTATACCAAAAGTCTTTTATTTGAGAATTTTGGTTGTTTGTTCTTATTTTCTTGAATTGCTTTGAATTAGCTTGGTTTCTTAAAGATAGTTGTTTTTCTTAATTGAGAATTTGATTGTCCATTCTTGCTTAATTATTGAGTGCATAATTCTTCTTTGAGCTTCATTAACAAATCTTGATTATGCAAAATTGATTTAAATGTGATAAATGTTATAAATTGCATAATCTTAAAAGGAGTATGAACCTATAAAACCAAAAGTATGCATTTATATTTGATTTTGAATATATCATCACCTTCCTTATTTTCTTGAGTTTGCTTGACTGCAAAAATTGTTTTTATAAAATCTCCTCATGATTTGTGAAATTGTTTTCATATTATTTGTTTAAGGAAAAATGATTTTTGAGCATTTAAGCATAATGGTTTGATGTTGATGACATAATGGCAATATGAGCATAATTGTTCATTTGCATTCTAGTAGTCTTAACAAGGAAAATTGAGCTTAAAAAGTTGACTTTTTAATTTTCTTGTGCCTATGATAATTTGATCATTTGAACAATCTTGATTTACATTTTAGAACTTGCTTGAATAGTTTATATGGGTTATATTTGAGCATGATAAGAATTGACTACTTGAATCAGTATCTTGCATGAAATACTTGTCATATTTGAGCCTGTAATGATTTATGAACAAGTTTGCTGCATAATGGAAATATTTTTAACTTGTTTTCATTAGATGTGCATGTTTACTTTTAATCTTGATTGATCATAAGGGCATTTGTGTACACAATTACACATGATTTAGAACTAACCCTTGACATGCATAAACATGATTCATTATGTTCATTACCCATTTCATAAATCATTTAGAGCATAATTGAATAAGATTGAATAACATTGAGCTCATGATTTTGCACAAAGTATGTTCAACTCAAATCTTAGATGTTTCAAGTACAAATTTTTGAAAAGCAAAACTAAGTATTTATCAAATGATTTCGTTGCAAATGAATAGTAGATGATTGATAGTGCTTAATAATGATATTTTATTGATATTTGATTATATGCTATTATTGTGGAAATTCTTTATGAATTGTCATTCTTATATAAATTGGAGAATTCTTATGAGATGATTAATATTCCTTGGTTGATAATGCTTGATGATGCTTGATGATTATGCTTGATAAAAATAAATAATGCTTATTGATGCTTGAAAATGATTAGGAATGATAGTTGATAACTAATGATACCTTGAATATGACTAGGATCTACCTTTCAAATATGAGTATTTGATGCATGATTGAATATCTACTTAAATGCTCATCTATTATAGCTTGATCTCTTCTAAAAAATGGTCTTGTATAGACCTTATGATCTTTAGGTTTATTAAGGGGGTGCTTATCAAAGATGGTATCATTAGCACTTGGTATGTTCAACAACAAGCTGTGATGAGAATTCAACCAAATGGTGTTATTCATTATCGATAACATCTTTCTAATACTAAATGTTCTTTAATGTCTCTCATTTTTGCTTGAATGTTGAAATACATAATTAATATCAAGTTCACTCTAACCATTGGTATCAAGTGTTAGGTATTCTCTATCAACATCTAGCTTTAACTTCACATCGAGATTTATATTATCTCTTCTCATTTGAGCTTTAATTGATCATATCTTTGTTAAATGTGCTTGAACTTTACAAATTAATATGCTTGGTATGCTTGAAGTCCTTTCAAAATAGGGAGCCTTTGCTAGAGTTTTACCAATTTGATATAATGAGCTTTAAAATGATTTTATCCCTCAAAATTGATTTTGTGCTTAATTGTTTTTCCAAAGGGAGAGATTTTACATATATCTATCAATTAGCATATTGAGTTTTAACACTTAGCATTAGAGCAAAATATTAGTGTTAGCTTTAAAATGAATATAGTTTTAATTATGACAAAATGATCAAATTTGCTTAAACATTACTTGAGTGATTCTTGACAAGTTTTTAAATCTTTTAACTATCATACATTATTCTGACATGTTTACAAGCTTATAATCTATCTAAAATTCAGTCTTGAGATGTTAAAGTTGCAAGATAGGTTCACAAATATGAAGTTTGTATCAAAGCATGCAATGATCATCAATTTCCACAACACCATGTTCAATTCAAGTGAAGATGCTAAGTCATAGCTCACAAGGAAGACATAGCGATGATACATACTAAAATGACAAGGAATCTTGAAGAAACAAAGCTCTAATCGATCCTAGAATAAGGACAATCGATCCAAGGATAGAAAGTGTAGAAATCTTGAAGATTCAAAATTCCCAATCGATCCTAGAAGTGCTAAAGATCAAAAATCAACACTTCAAGTTGCACATATCGATTCTAGAGAGATAAAAAGCAAATTGAGCAAATCCAAGACTGAAGACAGAAAGATGCCACTTTTGAAGAATAGCATGAAGAATCGATACCTAGTGAAGAACATATCAATTCTTATGAAACAAAAAGGTGTAGATTTTAAAGATGACATGAAAAATCGACACCAAAGAAAGGAAGATATTGATTCTCAAGAGAAGAAGGCAAAAAACATAAGTTTGAACATCAAGAATCGACACTTGAGGAGCGAGATATCAATTCTTGAAGCTTCAAAGAGAAAAATCAGGAACTTGGGGAAAAAAGAGCTAGGAAGAATGGATAAGAATGGAACGTCCAAAACAAAATTTGAATTTAAATTTTGGCACCCAAAATTGATGAAGAATTGACACCCGGTGAAGAAAATATTGATTCTCGAGAAAAACAATAAGCTTCAAGCTTTAAGTAAGGCAAAAAGAATCAACTTCTAAAAAAGCAAGAATCGATTCTCTGATAAGAAGAATCAACACCTTAGGAATGAAGAATCGATTCTCAAAAAGCAAAAGCTCTAGACTAAGGAAAAATCGATTCTTAAGAAGAAAAGGTCAATTCTCAATAGCCGTTAAACACAAAAAAGATAAGAAAAATAGCTAGTTTCTCCATCAAGTCATCTTTAACGGTTATAAACCTTTTCTAAGTATAAAAAGGGCTTCTCCAACACATTTTGGGCAAAAGAATAGTTGAGAAAAAGATCATTTGGTCCGGAATTAAAAGAAAAGGAAAAAAAAAGGGAAAAACCAAGCTGAAGCAAGCCACTCATATTCTTCCAAAAAGCTTATGAGTTATGTTTGAGCTTCAAATTCTTAGTGCTTTCACTCATATCTTTTGTAATAATTTCTTAGCACTTCCAAACTCCTCCTCCATATTCTCACATAGCAAAATCAACCTTCCAGAGGCATATTTGCTTGAACTTTGTAAGAGAGAAAGGTTATACCTTAACCTTTGAAAGGTAGTGTTGTAAAGGTTTTGCCTTATCCTTGAAAAGGTTAAGGTTATGCTTGATCCTTGAAAGGAAGAGGTTATGCTTGATCCTTTAAATAGTAGTGAGCTTCTGCTTAATCTTTTAAAAGTAGTGAGGCTATGCTTGTTCCTTAAAAAGGCAAAGGTTATGTTTAATCCAAGAAAGGCAGTGGATTGTAAAAGTTATTCTTAATCCATGAAAAGCAATGGTTTGTAAAGGTTATGCTAGGTTCTTTAAAAAGTAGTTTTCATAGTGAATTTCAAACTCCTTAGTGTGCCAAGGAAAATGATGTAAAGCTTGACCTTATAAAATACTTGTCATGACATACATGTGATGGATAGCATGTTTACATGATAGGAGAGTCCCGAAAAATTTACAAAAGTCGATATTGTACCTAGAGGTACAACAAAGTTTATTTAAGCCTCGAACTAGATCAAATAGAGATTTTACTGTGAAATTGAAACTTTTAAATTTCCAAAATGACTTAAAATGGTGATTCGGAGTTCGAGGACCAATTTGGAGTCAAATTGGAATTTTCATGATCCGGGGGTAAAATGATCATTTTGCAACTCGAGGTTAAGACGTGAGTGTTGGATGAAATTTTTTACTAAGATTGATCATTTGGAGTATAATTTGAGTTTGAGAAGTGAAAATTTTTAATTTCGACATTTTTTTTAGCATAAAGGGCGAAATAGTCATTTTGCCACCCTAGGGGCAAAATTGTAATTTTACACACCCAACACTTGTCCAGCATATGGAATTTACCCAACATTATCATGGATAATTGAGGAAATTTAAGTGGAGAGAGATTGCTTAATGGCTAAGTATGACACATGGACCAATGGAATGGTGACATGTGTCAAATTTATAACCATTTATTGTTTAGCTTATAAATTAACATAAAATCAGCCTATTTCTCTTCATATGGCCGGCCATAGCAAGAACAAAGAGAGGAAAGGAAAGAACACAAACTCTAGGTGGGAAAATTAAAGAAAAAGTGTGGGATTTCAAGTAATTAAGCAATCAAAGGTAAAATTTCTTAATTTTATCTTGTGATTTACACTACCCATGCTTTCTTTTTCATTTTCCATGCTTAGAACTCAAGTTTGCATGATGAACCCTTGCTGGCCGAACACCTAGGAGAGAGAATTTGATGATGTTTTGGTTAGATTTTAAGATATTCTAGTGTTTTTAGTAGTTAGTGATGTGTAGCATGAAAAGCCAACAAGAAAAATTCATTTTCTCCCATTACCCATCATTGGCTGAATTTTCTAGGGAGGATATTGAGGCTGAAATTGATGATATTTCAGGATATTTTGGTGGTATTTAATGATTGGTGAGGCTAGAAATTTAATGGAAAATTTTGGCATGAAAATCTAACTTTTTACCTAATGTACAGACATGTGCGATTTATGGTTCAGACTAATAAATTGAATCATATTCACAATCATTGAGCTATTTTAAGTATAATTGGAGTGTAGAAAGTGAAAGAAATCGATTTGGAGTTAAATTGGAGGTTTTAGCCAATTACACCGAGAATAGTACGAATTAGGTCGAATACCGTATTTAAACGGCTATTCGGACATTTTGCATCACATTTCGTACATTCATATAGATTTATAGAGCCTGAAATAGTTTATGATAAATTAACACAATTTATTGAAATTCGTGTCACGTCTGATGTATAGGTGGTGAGCCATCTAACAAAGGTAAAGAGATTGTGCCCAAAGACCAAGAATAGGAGTATATCGAACTCCTAGTACTGTGAGTAACCTTACCATCTTTTTAATTATCTAAAGTATGTTTTTATTTGGTTTTGGTGAAATTTTATGAAAATGAGTTTTAATGGCAAATCTTTATGTTTATAAACAAAACGTGTTTAGATGAAGAGATTTTACAAATTGTCTTGAAATTAAATGATGGTTTTGAAAATAGAGTAATTGGAGACCACTTGATGTATTGTGAATTTATGATTTTAACTAGTTGGCTTATGGCAATTTTGGCATGAATGATTGATTTGGTGAATGTACTTAAAAAGTATGAACTGTTGATTTGCCTTGAGAGGCTGTGGAATAAAATAATTGCCATGTCATGCTATTATTGAATTTTATTGTATGGTGGGTTTAGCTTGCTGTAATGGGCGGATTCTGTGGACCAGCCTATTAGAAGGGTACAGAATCTGGATATATATATGTACCTTGAGTCGGAGAGGCTCGTAGGGTATCTCCTGAGGTATGGATAGAGTTCACGTCACGCTGAACCACCTCATGATGATGAACTCCTCTAACGCCAATGAACGGTTGTGTTTCTTTTACTAAAAATATGTTTATGTGTATATGAAATTTTTAACAGCCTTGGCGAGATTGGTTGGATGCCTCTAATCAAGGTGTCACCGAGTACTATTTGATGGCATGAGCCAAATGTTTATGAAAGTCATAAGCCTTATTGAGGAATTAAATGAAATACAATCGTTTGCCTGGGTTGGGATGAATTTTCAAGTTGTGAAATACGTATTGTGATGAGATATTTTGATTGTCTCCTTTTACTCGGCTTTAGCTTATTTAAATGATGTTTGTTTATTCACTGGGATTTTATAATCCCACCACCCTCCTTTCCACCCATTTCAGGCTCAAAATAGACTATAGATAGCTGATATCGTCGAGGACTACAGTTAGACTTGCATCATCCAAAAACTGTAGGTTCATTTCTTTTGATACTTTTGGTCATTGTGGGCCCACGTGTCACTGTAAATTAAATTTTATACTTTGGTTATCTGTATTACAGTATGTATGAATTAATTTAGCTTTTACGCTACAAAAAAATTATTTACCGGTAACTCTATAAATATTGTTTTATAAGAAAATAGTAAATTTTATTGAATATTTTTGTTATATTCAAATAGATATAGTTTCGCTTTAAATGAATGTTTTAGACATCTAAATTTATTTTTGATTATGAAATATGTGTTTTCGACTCGTATACTACATTTTTAACTGGTTTCGAGATTTGTGAGAAAAAATGACCAAAATGCCCTTGTGAGACGAAAATTATTTCTCTATTGTTTTTATTTGGAAATAGTTTATAACCTATCAAAACATGTTATTTTACAACTGTTGATCATAGGGGAGGTGAGAAAACTGATATTAAAGCCTTGCGAGGTTCCGATCAGCATTCTGGGCGATGAATGTCTATCGGGACATCGCGACCGTTGTCACGGGCTCGAGGAGAGTACCAGGTCATGACAATTCAGTTGGTATCAGAGCTTTTGGTTTTAAAGATCAGAGCTTTTGAGTTTAAAGTTAGTTTAAAGTTGTTTTAAAGTTGTTTTAAAATTTACAGTGTCAGTGTGTCCCCAAGTTAAGTTAGGTTAGATTGAATAGAATGCATGCATCTACATATAGAAACCTACCTACTCTTGGGATGCATGAATGATTAAGTAATTACTACTTGGTTGCATATAGGTTTTGAGGTGCACTGGTGACATACACACCATGTCTAGAAGAGGCGATAGTCCCGATACCCCTCATAGTGCTAGTGAAGGATCATTAGATTCCACTGCTAGAAGCCAATGGCGCCCTGATCCAGGTAATTCAAAAAGTGGTCCATCTCAAATTCCTATTAATAGAATTCCTCCGAACTTAGCAGAATGGTTTTGTAATAAGGAAAGCTTTGAGAGTAGCGAGAATTTTGAAAGTGAGAGTAGCTTTGATACTCCGAAAACTGAAAACGATTTCCTTTTGAAACAATCTGAAGAGTACCATAGAGAATGGACGAGGGAGGAAATTACAAAGGGATATATTCGTTCTAGGAAGAGCATGACAGTTGTCTGACACTTTCCTCTAGGCTGTGGGAGTAATGTAAGCGGACAACAAGAAAAGAATGAGGAGAAAGTAACAGTTGCAAGTAAACCCCGTAGGGGGGTGAATGTTGTACAACATTTTCCTCCCGAATGTGGAAGAAATGTTACACCTGTGAGTGATGAGGAATGTTGGAGGATACAACAAGCCTGGATTGGGGAACAAAAGAGAAAATCTTAGGAGGAGGAGGACCTGGAGTAGAATCTCTCGATAAGATCATATTAAGATAATGATCTTAATGATATGTAATATTTTTGTAAGAGTTTGTGCTACTTTAACTCTAGGTAGATGTAGTATAAAGGAGATAATAGTTATTTGTACAAAGAAGTTAATAGTTGGGCTTTTAAAGTATATGACTAGAATGTATTATAAAGTAGTTGTTTAAATGACTGGATGGATACGAGAATTTTTTGGTAGGACAGAAGTGGATTAGCATTATGACTATTAAGGAAAGATATTTATAATAGTGGCATGGTTGATTATCTTAAATAATTATTGAAGATTGATGTGGAAAGTCATTGATGATTTAAGCAATTACCTAAATTAACAATGAATATATTTTGCAGTACTAGGAAATGGATACCAATTAACATGATGAACTTTTGGGGTGATAATCTTAGATTTTGACGAGGTATAAAGGACCATTTGAATTGATGAGGATTGTTGGAAATTATTACTTATCATAGTATGTGAGTTTTGATATAATTTCGAATGCAAGGCTAAATAAATAAAATTTTGGTTTATGAGATAAATTGTATCTGAGAAGATGAATCCCGAGCAAACACATTGAACTAGGGGACTATGTTATAATAAACGGGTTCAGTAGGTTGAAATTGCACGAGATATTAGGAGACAGTGAGGTAAGACTAACAATTAATCATGGAGATGTGAAATTGGGAATATTAACTGTGGTTACAATTCGAAAGGATATGGAAAAAAAATCAATAAGGCTCTAGATGACATTTGGAGAAATTTATGTGATAAAGTCAAATATTGTAAGCTTGAGGGTGGAGGAAGTATAAAATGATACCATAACATTATAGGAAGATAATTAGATATGGATGATAATAAATTTGAGGAATGCTAGAAACAGTGAGCAAATTATATGTGGGGTGATATATGTATGGTGAATTCATTATACCATATGGGAAAGATGTCCTAAGATAGGACTTGAAAAATGAAGATTTTTGGATATGCTCTAGGAGGTAACTCCTGTGTCCTAAATTTAGGATATCTTGATCTTATAACTGCAAAGACGAGAAGTAATAAGTAAGTAAATTATCCACTTTATAAATATAATTGGTTAAGAAACCTTTATGGCTAGAAAGTACAAGCAAATTGGGAGTGACATGAAGATGAACTCACGAGTCGAAGAATAGTCATTGGTTTTGATCCTAAGCTTTGTCGTTTGGAGTTTTTAGTGCATTGGAGAGGTATTAAGATAAAGATGATGAGTGAAATTGCAAAGTTTCTTTATTGCCTTATCTATTGGTATGTAAGAGAAAGAAAGGTTAGATGAATGTATGAGATATTGACAAGAGATGTCAATACCAAGTGATAAAAGTGTGAATGAAGGATTATAAGGGTGGTATAGAAAACAAGTTTATATAGAATATCATTATGAGAATTTACAATTATTGTCTTGACTCAGTTAAACGACAAGGGTTAGTAACAACACGACGTCAATTGCGTAGCACCCTAGGAACCTATGAAAATGAGTTGGCAATTGAATGGGTGAGTACGTATTTATATACCTTTAAGAATAAGTGCATGTCTGTAGAACGATATGCTCGAGATTTTAAGGAGCAAATAAAAGATTAAGTGTTTTAGAAATGCACAAGTATCTTTTGAAAAGAAATTTCTAATCATACACGACAAGTATAAAATGTGAGATTTTTTTAAAACTTGCTGAGGGGCCTAATGGTTAAGTTACGGGTTAAGTGATCACATGTTGTGAGACATAAGTTTAAGATAAGTATCCCCAAGGAAATACTCAAGAGGAGTTCTACTATGGATTTATGAAAGCAAACACTAAGTTATGTGGTTATAAAGAGGAAACCGTAAGTTGGAAGTGAAATTCATATTGACATTGAAAGGTACGTAAGGAAAACCTTATTTCAAGTCTTGCAGTTTTAAGTACAATTGTAGATTGGTCTAGGGAGAGTGATTTCATATTAATATGGAAGAATAGAACAAAGGATGATGGAAAATAATTTAAAAAATGAAGCTAATAATGAAAATTTCGTAAGGTAGTATGGAAATTGGAATTTGAAAATGCTTAAGGCATGCATGATTCAAATTAGTCTAAGTTTTTAAGTGACATTTAACAAGTGTGATGTGATTAATGACATTGTGATGTGAGGATATAGCATGATGAAACTCAAGCATATGATTGGAAATGATATAAATAATATATCAGTTTTGATGTAAAAAGATTTAAGGAAAGGTTTATAGCTTATAGGTGAATATGTGCAATCGAATTCATGTAATCAAAGGTGTGAAAATCTACCTTGATTGGCATAAGCCCATGACTCAAAATGATTAATTACGGATTTAATCTTCTAAGGAAAAAGGGACTGAAGGAAGTTGATATAAAAAAAATCTTAATAAATGATACTTTGATTTTAAAGTGTACGTGAGGGGAGATAAATGTTTATTTTCATTTCCAGATTGATAAACTAATGAAGCCATGAGATTTAGTGTCTGGATGTAAATTTGAGGAATCACAAGTTGAATATGTTTGTATGTGACGTATAACTAACCAAATGATTATGACCTAGGAATTTTAAGGATTGATTAAGTCCATAAGGATACATCCAAAAGTATGTTTATTTATTTAAATGTATTGTGGTAATAGTCGAGATCTACTTAATAAGTACTTGATCATAAAAATACGAGCGTTTCTTTTTGAGAATATGGTTACTAATGGTTACTAAATTTAAATTATCTGTGATGTTAAATATATGTATATGGATAAATAAAAGGTGTTTGATCCTGATGTATTATGAAATGCTTGAATAGAATTTGCAAGGAGGTATGTAAAACGGAATAGAAGTTGGTTGACCATTTAGACCCATAATTAATGGTGAAATAAATACTTGAATGTTGGAAGGTTTGATAAAAGGTCAAGGTATAGAAATTGTGGATAGTTAAGTAAACATGCATGATTGATGATTTAAGGATGATTTGACTTAGATCCAACCCATACATATTCTAGATCGAAATGATTGAGTGTTGAGGAATAAAAACATCCCAATAGTTAAAGACGATCCCTTCGGAAAGAACAAAAGGTCTCAGGTTCGAAGCTTGGCGAGAAGGTCCTACAGGGCCTGTCGTGCCACCCTTAGGCCTGGAGAATATGAGTAAGTCAAGTGATGGGGACCCAGATATAACAATACCTTCGAGTGGGCCCTCGAGGGGGATGCCACAGAATGCTCGAATGGAAGAGATGACGTGGGAAGTCGAGTACCAGATGAGAGACCAATATCCACATCTTTTCTTGGAATCTGGTAATTAAAATTTTAAGGTCAAAATTTTATTTTAAGGGAGGTAGTGCTGTAAAGCCCGACCTTATAAAATACTTGTCATGATATACATGTGATGGATAGCATGTTTGCATGATAGGAGAGTCTTGAAAAATTTACAAAAGTCGATATTGTACCTAAAGGTACAATAAAGTTGATTTAAGCCTCGAACTAGATCAAATAAAGATTTTAGGGTGAAATTGAAAATTTTAAATTCCCAAAATGACTTAAAATGGTGATTCGTAGTTCGAGGACCGATTTGGAGTCAAATTAAAATTTCCATGATCCGGGAGCAAAATGATCATTTTGCAATCCGAGGTTAAGACGTGAGTGTTGGATGAAATTTTTGACTAAGATTGATCGTTTGGAGTATAATTTGAGTTTGAGAAGTGAAAAATTTTAATTCTGGTATTTATTTGAGCATAAAGGGTAAAATAGTCATTTTGCCACCTTAGGGGAAAAATTGTAATTTTACACACCCAACACTTGTCCAGCATATGGAATTTACCCAATATTATCATGGATAATTGAGAAAATTTAAGTGGTGGAGAGAGATTGCTTAATGGCTAAGTATGACACATGGACCAATGGAATGGTGACATGTGTCAAATTTATAACCATTTATTATTTAGCTTATAAATTAACATAGAATCAGCCTATTTCTCTTCATATGGCCGGCCATAGCAAGAACAAAGAGAGGAAAGGAAAGAACACAAACCCTAGGTGGGAAAATTGAAGAAAAAGTGTGGGATTTCAAGTAATTAAGCAATCAAAAGTAAAATTTCTTGATTTTATCTTGTGATTTACACTACCCATGCTTTCTTTTTCATTTTCCATGCTTAGAACTCAAGTTTGCATGATAAACCCTTCCTGGCCGAACACCTAGGAGAGAGAATTTGATGATGTTTTGGTTAGATTTTAAGATATTCTAGTGCTTTTAGTTAGTTAGTGATGTGTAGCATGAAAAGCCAACAAGAAAATTTATTTTCTCCCATTACCCATCATTGGCCGAATTTTCTAAGGAGGATATTGAGGCTGAAATTGATGATATTTCATGATATTTTGGTGGTATTTAATGATTGGTGAGGCTACAAATTTAATGGAAACTTTTGGCATGAAAATCTGAATTTTTACCTAATGTATAGACATGTGCGATTTATGGTTCAGATTGATAAATTGAATCATATTCACAATCATTGAGGTATTTTAAGTATAATTGGAGTGTAGAAAGTGAAAGAAATCGATTTGGAGTTAAATTGGAGGTTTTAACCAATTACACCGAGAATAGTACGAATTAGGTCGAATACAGTATTTAAACGGCTCTTCGGACATTTTGCATCACATTTCGTGCATTCATATAGATTTATAGAGCCTGAAATAGTTTATGATAAATTGACACAATTTATTGAAATTCGTGTCACGTATGATGTATAGGTGGTGAGCCCTCTAACAAGGATAAAGAGATTATGCCCGAAGACCAGGAATAGGAGTATATCGAACTCCTAGTACTGTGAGTAACTTTACCATCATTTTAATTATCTAAAGTATGTTTTTATTCAATTTTGGTGAAATTTTATGAAAATGACCTTTAATGGCAAATCTTTATGTTTATAAACAAAACGTGTTTAGATGAAGAGATTTTACAAGTTGTCTTGAAATTAAATGACAGTTTTGAAATAGAGTAATTGGAGACCACTTGATGTATTGTAAATTTATGATTTTAACTGGTTGGCTTATGGCAATATTGGCATGAATGATTGATTTGGTGAATGTACTTAAAAAGTATGAATTGTTAATTTGCCTTGAGAGGCTGTAGAATAAAATAATTGCCAATGCTATTATTCAATTTATTGTATGGTGGGTTTAGCTTGCTGTAGTGGGCGAATTCTGTGGACCAACCTATTAGAGGGGCACAAAATCCGGATATATATATGTACCTCGGTCGGAGAGGCACGTAGGGTATCTCCTGAGGTATGGATAGAGTTCACGTCAAGCGGAACCACCTCGTGATGATGAACTCCACTAACGCCAAGGAACGGTTGTGTTTCTTTTACTAAAAATATGTTTATGTGTATATGAAATTTTTAACAGCCTTGGCGAGATCGGTTGAATGCCTCTAATCAAGGTGTCACCGATTACTATTTGATGGCATGAGTCAAATGTTTATGAAAGTCATAAGCCTTATTGAGGAATTAAATAAAATACAATCGTTTGCCTGGGTTGGGATGAATTTTCAAGTTGTAAAATACGTATTGTGATGGGATATTTTGATTGTCTCATTTTACTCAGCTTTAGCTTATTTAAATAATGTTTGTTTACTCACTGGGATTTTATAATCTCACCACCCTCCTTTCCACCCATTTCAGGCTCAAAATAGACTGTAGATAGCTGATATCGTCGATGACTGCAGTTGGACTTGCATCATCAAAAAATGGTAAGTTCATTTTTTTTGATAATTTTGGTCATTGTGGGCCCACGTGTCACTGTAAATTAAATTTTATACTTTGGTTATCTGTATTATAGTATGTATGAATTTATTTAGCTTTTACGCTACAAAAAATTTTTTTATCGGTAACTCTATAAATATTGTTTTATAAGAAAATAGTAAATTTTATTGAATATTTTTGTTATATTCAAATAGATATAGTTTCCCTTTAAATGAATGTTTTAGACATCTAAATTTATTTTTGATTGTGAAATATGTGTTTTCCACTCGTATTCTACATTTTTCACTGGTTTCGAGATTTGTGAGGAAAAATGACCAAAATGCCCATATGAGACGAAAATTATTTTTCTATTGTTTTTATTTGGAAATAGTTTATAACCTATCAAAACATGTTATTTTACAACTGTTGATCACAGAGGAGGTGAGAAAACTGATATTAAAGTCTTGCGAGGTTTCAATTGGCATTCTGGGCAATGAATGTCTATCGAGACATCGCTGCGATTGTCACATGCTCGAGGAGAGTACCGGGTCATGACAGATGATGTAGGTACCTATGGAGATGGCCAAAGCTCTATAAATGCTTTGTGTATTTTCTCTTTTCTCATTACTCTTTATCTTATGCATTTTGTTCTTAAAAAGCTTTTAGAAAATTCTTTACAGCTTTTTACCCTTCATTGCTCTTTACTTGTGCATTTTACTTTGCTATGAAGAGATTTGAGTATTTGATTTTGAGCTTGCATCCTCTTCAACTCTGTCACGACCCAAATTTTAGGCCATGACCGGCACATAGACTCAGTGAATGTAGCCCACTAAGCCCAAGCAAGCCTCTTTACGTAATCCCGTTCACTATCCCATCAATTTTTCATCACCATTACTAGACCCCCATTTGTAATTTGCAACTATACGTATTTTCATAATACAACATCGATACCAAAAAGTTATATTTGTATGATCTCAAAATAAGGTTATTCATAGCCTTCTCATAATGGCACTATTATTCCAAACTATACATGCATCGTTGGCAAGTGATTCCTAGTAATTTACATTTAATGTACATGTACTCATATGAAAGACTTCTGACAACTAGCGGAGTGACTTTGGTGAGGGTACGGCTATCGAATGCCATGATACCTACCAAGAGTGAATGCAAGTGGATGCCTTAGTCTCGGTCCCAACTATCTACGGATCTGAAAACATGCAATTTAAAAGAGTGAGTATAAACTCAGTGAGTGAACATAAGAAGGGAACAAGCAATGACAAGGAATGTTTTAGGAAACATGATGCACTTACAATAAACCATGCAATTTAGTCTAATTTTTTGGTTAAAACCCCTCATTTCGAACTTTGAATGTTTAATCCCTTAATGTTTCAAAACCCATGATGAGCCATATATTTGAATAGAATGAAAATTTCAGCAATGACCAAGCAAGACAAACAAACAGAGCGTTTTCTCGCTGTAGCTAAGAGGCAGTCTTAGTTTGCATATGCTTTAGTTTTTCAAGTATAACTCCCACTACAAAAGTCCAATTTGTATGATTTTTAGGTCATTAGAAAGCTAAGAGACTGAGATACAACTTTGATGTTTACTACTTTACCCAGTTCTGATCGCAAGGTGGTCAAAATCTTTGTCAAATTGAAAGCACTGCACCAAAATCTTGGAACCACCTGAGAGTTTCTTTCTGCAGCGAGAATGTTTAGCAGATTTCTCACTGCAGCGAGAACCAGGCCAATGAAACCCCCCCTCCCTAACCCAAGAGTTTCTCACTGCAGCAAGAATGAATCTCGCTACAGCGAGAAACAGAGGTATTTAGTTAAAAGGGGTATTGTTACATCAAAAAGCCATTTTCTTGCTGAAATGAAAAGCAATTTGGGAGCAATTAACAATGCCAACATACAACACAATCACAATTATTTTCATAAACTTTCTATAACATATAAATATAAATACATCATCATGCATACCATCCCGCCACACTCAGCTCATGTGCCCTCCCTACATGCATAATGCAATATCATCATCATCAACTCATGTGCACTCCCACACCGCACATAGCTGGGTCATCATTATCACACAAAAGAAGCATCCAAAGCATAATAACTATTCATATTGCACATTTCACAAGACAGAAACATTTCATCAAGGGCTTGTTCCCCAAGTACATTTTTAAAGCAAAAACAAATGAAACTTTCCAATGATTTATATAAACATGTAGGCACTTCCCAAAACATTTTGAAATGCAAGTTCATTCACCGGTATTTGTTAAATCTTTACCTAACTCCAAATTCCTCTAATGATCCAAATGGGGTGGTGGGGCTTTGTTGGAACCTATCATCACAATAGCATCACAATTAACTTAATTCATATAATTATAAATTTTAAAAGTTATATTCTAAATCATTCTACTAGTGATCCCTAACTAGCTTCCAATTGCCATTAAGTGGCTATCTATTTTTACTATCCTAATCACTCTAAAATGAATAAACAACCTCAACTACAAAACACTCACAAGTCTATTCACTAGCCATTCTCAACACTTAAAAATCAAGTCTACTTCACTACTCACCTTGGTAGCTTTGCAATTGAATTCTTTTCCAAAAATTTTCAAGCTATTATAGAAGCTCCCTCTTTCTCTCTCTAAAACACCTAGCTAGTGAGAGGAAGTATGGAAGTAAGACTTTTCAAGGGTTTTAAAGTGAGAGTGAAATAGCACAAAAGGTTCTATGAAAAAGTATACAAAAGCACGAAAATTGGAGCTAACTTGAGAGAAGTTATGGAGGTTTCAAAACAAGCTTCCATGAAGGATGAAAGAAACGTGAGATGGGAGAAAGAAAAGGAAGAAGTTGCTAGTAAAATGAGAATAAGCTGCTAAAAAATGATATTTATGGCTAAAGCTTATCCAAACTCCACTTAAATTACGAAAATGCCCTTAACAAGTTGGCTTTGTCTTCCTCTAATCTTTTGTGCAATCTTTTTACTCTTTTGACACTGAGACAAAGTCCATAATAGTTTAGAAATGCTCAGGTTCATGAAAACTTAAAAATTTCAATTCGAGATGAACAATAACCATTTTGCCCCTACCTTGGAAATCATCATTATTTCTATTTCTTTTGTCATTTTATCCTTATTTTTATCATTCATTTATGCCTTAGGCCTACTTAGGCCTTAATAATATTTGAAAGCATACTTATAGGGGCTCACTAAAGAAATGACGAAATTACCCCTAGTTAGTGATATCGCGTCTACTTCTAGCTACGAGTCTATAAAGATCAAGGTCTCACAAACTCACTCTTCAAATCACCTTTGATTTACTTTGAAACACTTATGCTTTTTAACTTGATTTGGAGAGTTCTTGAAAATCTATCCTACTTTATTTCATTCTATAAATTACTCCTTAAGTTATTTTATACTTTAACATACTTGTGCATTTCACCTCGAAGAGTTTTGAAAATTTTGTTTTCAACTTGTTTGATCATTAATTTGATTTCTAAATCATTTTTTATATGTTTTAAAGTAAAAACAAATCTGAAAGCTTATCTTCAAGCTTGCCTTCTTTAAAAGTTGGATTTATTGAAAAGATTTTTCTAGAAATCCAATTCACCCCCCTCTTGGATATTTTCCTCATCATTATTGAGCTAATATTCCTAACAATTATTGAAATTATGGTTTATGTGTTTATTGAAAATCTTTGTGCTTACCTTTCTTGGTTGTAGTTAAGCGGTTAAATGGCTTTATGCATAACTTGATGTCTTGTGACCTTAGTGTCTCTTGAACTTAAGTGTCTTAATGTTCACATTTCTAAACTTTTTTTATATAATAAAAAAAAGGAGAAAGTTTATGAGCAAATTTGAAACCTTGATGCATATGCTAAGGGGGAGATTTTAAGTTTAACATCACTACAAAATCCTTCTCACTTTAGCTTAAATGATTTGAAACAAGGACTTAAAGACTAATAAAGTTAAGGGGAGCCTTGAAATGAGATCTCAAATGCAAATTATGCTCATGGTTTTGTCAAATCAAAAAAGGAGAGATTGTTAGCTTGAAAATGAGTACAGTTTTAATTATGACAAAATGATTCAAATTTGCATTTCCTTTGCTTAAGTGATCCTCGAAAAGTTTTTGAAATGATTAACTTTCTTACATTTGTTCTTACATGATTACAAGCATGTTTGTTTTCATTGTGTGAATTCTTGAAGTTATAAACCTTTCACCCAATCACTTCATAAATGTCTACAAGCTTGAATGACTTAGTAGTATGAGTGTTTATGATTCCTCTAATATTCATTTTTAAGATGTTAAAATTGCAAGATAGGTTCACAAGTGATGGAGATTATTTCAAAGCATTCAAAGATCATCAATCTACGTAACAACAAAGGTGTCTCAAGCCAACAAGCAAACTTTCAACTCAACATTTGATCTCAAGAAAGATATAGCTGAAGTCAAGAGTCAAAATGACAAGGAATCTTGAGGAGACAAAGCTCCAGTCAATCCAATGGTTGAAGAGGTGTGAAAACTCAAGAAGAGAAAGCCTTAGTTTATCTTCTTTGACTGCTAATCGATCCTAGCACAATAAAAAATGGGAAATTAAGTTTTAAGGAGTTGTAGTCGATCCTAATGAGTAGTAGTAGATACTTGAATGGTAGGCACGCGAAAATCTCAATATCAAGGAGTCACAATCGATCCCAAGGCTTGGTCGTCGATTCTCAAGCCCAGAACTTCAAAGTTACACGCTCCTAGGAAATAGATCAAGTAAAGGAAGTTCATACTTAAATAAAGAAGCACTAATTTAAAAATTTTAAAAAACATAGTCGATCCTAGGAGCCATATAGTCAATCTTCAAGCTTCAACAATGACTAGATTTGTTCCAAATTTTTGTCTAATGGCTAGATTCTTATTTAATTCATCTCTAACGGCTACATGACTTATCCAACTATATAAAAGACCCTTTGGGAGCATTTTCAAGTGAGGAAGAAAAGAGAAAAAAAGCCAAACTCTTGATAATCAAAATCTTGAAGAAAAAAGAGAGAAAAACTAAGCAAAACCAAGCCTTCTTGAGCTGAAGTCTTTTTTATGCTTTCACTCCAATCTTTATATTGTTGGTCCCAAGTAAAGGTGCTAAAGGGGGGGTGAATAGCACTTTTTGGCTCTTGCTAAAATTGACTTCTAATTGAGGACAAATGCAAGATAAAAGAAAGATTTATAGAGGAATAAGAAACTAAAAACAGAGCATACAATCACATAAGAATTTATAATGGTTCGGTCAAAGACCTACATCTACTACCTTGATTGCTCAACCAAAGATTTTTGAAATCAACTCACTAAAAATAGTGGAATTCCCAAGCTCCCACCAAGCTTTACTATAGTACCCCGTATTTTGATACGATGGCTAATAAAGTTTACAAATGCCAATTTAGGTTAATTACTAAGTTAAAAGGGTAATTCAGAAGTGAACCTATGAAATCTCGATCTCCATAGGCACATAGCTAGAAGTAGACACAATAATGCGAACCAAGTGTAATTTCGTAATTTCTCTTGGTCAGCTCTTACGAGTGGGTTTTTTTATTCTATTAAGGTCTATATAGGCCTAAGGAATGAATGAATGATGTTTATGATGGTAAATAAATGAGGAAGATAAAAATAATGATAATTTCCATGGTAAGGGTAAAATGGTCATTTTGCATCTCGAGTCTAAATTTTTAAGTTTCATGAACTCGAGTACCTTTAGACTATTATGGACTTTGTTTCGGTGTTAACAGAGCCAAAAGGTTGCACAAAGGATGGGAGGAAGATAAAGCCACCATGTTAAGGGCATTTTGGTAATTTCAGTGGAAATTTGGATTAACTGGAAGCATAAATATCTGAGCTCCAGCAGCTTCTCCTTCTTCTTCTTCCTCCCCTTTCACTTTCCTTTTATCCTCCATGGAAGCTTGTTTTACAACTTCCATAACTCTCTCTCCCTCCCTCTCTCTCTCTCTCTCTCTCTCTCTCTCTCTCTCTCTCTCTCTAATTTTTATGCTTTTGTGCACTTTTTCATAGAACCGTTGTGCTCTTTCACTCTCTCACCTTAAAACCCTTAAAAGTCTTTCTTCAACACTTTCTCTCACTAATTGGAAGTTTAGAGAGAGAAAGAGAGATTTTTCATGATGGCTTGAGTATTCTTAAGAAGGAATTCAACTACAAATCCACCAAAGTGAGTAATGAATGAGGATTGATTTTAGGTTGTTGATAATGGCTAGTAATTGGAGTTGTGAGTTGTTTTATTATTGAGGTTTGTTTATTTATTTCTAGTGATACTAGAGTAGAGACAATAGATAGCTAATCAAAAGGTAATTTAAAGCTAGTTAGGAATAACAAGTAGAGCTCGATTTAAGAAATAGCTTTTAGAAATGTATTTATGCAAATTGGGTTGGTAGTGATGTTGTGTGTGTGTGTGTGATAGGTTCCAACGAGGCCTCCATGTCCATTTAAAGCAATAATCGAAGTTAGAATCGATTAAAGAATCAACGAGACCGGTGAGTGAACTTGCATTTCAAATTTGTTTTGGGAATGTGAATGTATTTGCACAAAACATTTGAATGATTTTAACCAACTTTTCTTCAAAAATGTGTGCCGAGGAACAAGCCCTTGATAAAATGTTTTGATGTTGCTAAAATGTGAAATGTCCAAAAGGATGAATCCATGTGCTCCTATATTATGCTGGTATGTATGTATATATATATATAAATATATGTTGCGCATTGATGAATAATATTGTGTAATGATATTGACCCGGCTATGTGCGAGTAAAAGTGCGCATAAGCTGATGTTGACCAAGCTATGTGTGAGTTGAAGTGCGCATAAGCCGATGCTGACCCAACTATGTGCGAGTAGGGAGTGCACATGAGCTGATGCTGACCTCGCTATGTGCGAGTAGGGAGTGCACATGAGCTGATGATGATGGGATGGTGTGCATGATGATGGATATATATATATACGTATATAGATATGTGTGCTATAGAAAGTTTATGAAAATAATTGTGATTGTGTTGTGTGTTAGCATTGCTAATTGATCCCAAATTGCTTTTCATTTCAACAAGAAAATGGCTTTTGATGTAACAAGACCCTTTTTAGCTAAGTTGCTCTATTTCTCGCTGCAGCGAGGTTCATTTTTACTGCAGCGAGAAACTCTCTAGTTGGAGGAAAGTTACACTAGCCTGGTTCTCGCTGCAGCAAAAATAAATCTCGCTACAGTGAGAAACTCTCAAATTCTAATGCAGTGCTTTCAATTAGATGATGATTTTGACTACTTTCCCGTCCGAACTGGGAAAAGTGATAAACATAAAAGTTATATCCCTGCATCTTATCTTTCTAATGGTCCAAAAATCAGATCAATTGAACTTTTGTAGAGGGAGATATGCTAGAAAAACTGAAACATATGCAAACTGACACTATTTCTCGCTGCAGCGATAAACTTTCTATTTTGGCCGCCTAAATCTCGCTGCAGCGAGAAACTTGCTGCCATGCTTGCTACCTTGCTTGATTTTGCCATATTTTCACCCATTTAACTTCATGGATTGATCTTGGGTTTTGCAACAGTATGAGGTTATAAATCAAAGTTTGAAATGAGGGGTTTTTAGTAAGAAACTAAATCAATTGCATTGTTTTTGAAACAAGTGCATCATGATTTCCAAATTCTTCCTATTGATTGTTTGTTCCCTTCTTATGTTCACTCACTGAGTTTTATACTCATGTTTTTAAACTTCATGTTTTCAGTTTTGGAGGCAGTTGGGACCTAGATTGAGTCGCACACATATGCTCGCCTTCTTGGTAGGTACTATGGCATCTCAGTAGCTGTATCCTCACCTAGAGTCACTCCGCTAACGGTCAAGAGTCTTATGCTTATGTACATGTATAAGTAATGAAAACCACTAAGATTCATGTTAAAAAATCAAATATGTATGTTTGATTACTAAAGCCACTGTAAGGTGGCAAATGAGTGATACTATGTTAGCATAATACAATTGTGAGTATTGGGTTACTATAAAATGTTATTGAAATATTTTTTAGTTGAGAATTACAATATGGGTTTGAGAAATGATGGTTTGGAATGATGATTGAGATTTCATAAACAGGCTACCTTGGGCTTATTGGGCTATGCCCATTGGGCCCATGCATCGGTCATAGCCTAGAATGTCACGACCCGGAACTCCCATCGGGCCCGTGACAACCGCCCCGACGTCTCGATAGGTACTCATTATCCCGAATGCCGATCGAAACCCCGCAAGGCTTAGCATTAGCTTTCACATCTCCCCGGTGAGCGACAGTTATTAAATCTCGCATTTCAAGAAATCGTAAGTCCTTTCCAAATCAAAACAATAAAATTTTATTTTCTGGCTCATAAGGGCATTTTCGTCATTTTTTTTCTTTTCCAAAATACCAAAACCCGCCAAAAACATGGTGGAAAAGCTAAATATGTTCATACATACTTTAAATCAGATAACTGAAGTATAAAATTACTTTTACAGTGACACGTGGGCCCCTAACTGACTAAGAAGGTGTAGGGCTACGAACCCTTACTTTCTAGGATGCAACTCTGAAATTAATTCTCGTCTTAATCACCTATCAACAAACTATCCTGAGCCTGAAAAAAAGATAAGAAGAGGGGTGAGATTATGATTACATAATCCCAATGAGTAAACAGACACCATCTAAACTATCTAAAGGTGAGTAAAGGGAGACAATTAAAAATAGTTCATTTCAGCAAATTTTTCACAACACGAATATTCATTTCAACCAAATAATCAATATGGCTCGTGAATTTCTCAAAACTTGGCTTCTGCCAAAATAATTCTCGCGGGTACCTTCGTCAAGGTATCCCACTGACACCGCCAAGGCTGTTAAATGTCCCATACCCATAAACATGTTTTCACATCTGACACACAGCCGTTCCTTGGCATTGGCTGAGTCTCACTCTCACGCGATGGTTAACTTGAAGTGCACTCAAAAAGCCCACCTCAGGAGATACCCTACGCGCCTCTACTACCGAGGTGAAAATATAAAAGAGTTTACAGTGCCCCTCTAATAAGCTGGTCCACGGAAACCCCCCACCACTGCAGTAGTTAATCTTTAATCCACCAATTGATCAAATCTCAATGGCATAGCATGGCAATTACATTACTAACCAATTTATCAAGGCAAAACAGACAGTTCATATTTTTCAACACAAGTATAAATTCAGCCAATCATGCTAATTTATCACAAGCCATTTAATTCAAATCATAATTTACAATAAATCACATGGTCTTCAATTACTCAAATTTTCAAATCCAACATTCTATTTTCAAATCAATTTAAAAAAAATTCAATTTATTTTATAATTTTATTTATTTTATAAATTCATATTTTTCTCATAAAACAAGAAATTCATCATTTAAAATAATTTTCACAAATCACAAAATTGAATAAAAACTACTCTAGATAATTTAGACGATAATAGGTTTACTCACAGTTCTAGGAGTCGATGTACTCCTAATCCCAGTCTCTAAGCATAATCTTTGTACTTTTACCAGTGTAATTTACTCACCACCTATCCACAATGTACAATACATAATTCGCCACATCAATGCTTGACCATTAGAAAATCAATTCAGGCTCAGTGTATATGCATGATATGATATACAACTTATCCGACTACTGCTTAAATGCGGTGCTGACCTACTTCGGCCTATTACCCAATTAAATGACAATTGTGTCCGATTTGGCTCCAAATTGCTCCATTTCATTTCTAATATTTCAATTTACTAAATACAATTCCAATAATCTAAAATTCATCCTAACAACCCTCACAATTCTTCTTGAAAATTTCAACCATTGTGGTGCACTATCACTAAAAATTTTCCCATTCCATTTTCTCACCATAAATCATCATTTCATCAATTTTTCAGCCAATTCACTTGATCACAAAATCAATTCATTACTTCTACACTTCACATAGGGTTCGGCCATTGAAGGTTCATGGGGGAAATGGATTCTTTTCTTAGTGTTTTGTTTCTAAACATGTTTAACTAACTCTAAACACCAACATAACTCAAAATCAAACAATTCCAACATCTTTCTCTCTCCATACCCATTTTGACCAGCCATGATTTCATCATGAAAACATGTAATTTAACCATGGAAAATAAGGGAAAATGCATGGGTAAGGTAAATCACTAGCAAAATCAAAGAAATTTTACCTTTGCTTGATCATATCCTTGAATTTCAACACTTTCTCTTCGATTTTTCCCACCTAGGGTTTGCTCTTCCTTGGTTTCTCTTCTCTTCTAGTTTGGCTGATCACTATGGGAGAAATGGGCTGATTTTTTTTCCCTTTTATAAAGAAATAATAAAATAATAAAAACATGACACATGGCATTTCCTTATTGGTTCAAATTTTAAATATTTGACTTTTAATTCTTTAATTCTCCACCACACATTTCTCAAGTTTATCCATTTCCATGATGAAAAAAATCCCTTGGTCTTGACAAGTGTCGGGGGTGAAAATTTACCGCTTTACCCCCGATGTGGTAAAATTACCATTTCGTCCCTATACTCCAAATTATACCGAAATTAAAATTTTTCACTTCTAACCTCATATCATACTCCAATAAGTCAAAATAGGGCCAAAAAATATTTTCTAAAAATTCTCATTTTGTCCCCAAGTGGCAAATGACCATTTTACCCCTAGATAGTGAAAATTTTGGTTTGACTCCAAATTGATCCTCGAACTCCGAATTACCATTTTGAGTCATCTCTGAACTGTGAAACTCTTAATTTCACCTTAAAATTCCTATTTGAACTAGTTCGAGGCTTAATCAACTTAATGGTACCATTAGGGGCAATATCGTCTTTTAACGATTCCTCGAACTTCCAAAATATGCAAACATTCTATTGAGCATGTAAATGACATCGTAATTATTTTATAGAACAGGGTTTGACAACACTACCCCCCTTAAAATAAAATTTTGTCCTCAAAATTTCACTTATCAAACTAAAAGAAAATGTGAGGTATTTTCTTCCATTATTTCCACATACTTCCTATTTATCTCACAGGTATGAAATATCAATCTTCTTAATCATATTAATCCATCTCGTACAGCTTAACCATGCTATAGATCCTATTTCCTTGATATTATCTCCTTGACTATTTCCTAGAGTCTCTTATGTCCACATAGTTCAATTTCTGATAAAATTTCTTATCATTATACTACCTACATCACTCATCATATATTAAGTTTGAATCTTAATTCACTAAAAATCATTCTTCATTTTTGTTGATCATAATATCAACCCCACATATGTGTATATGCCTTATAATCCCATTTATGCTTCCAAGATCTACCTTGATTTGATCATTGAATACGATGCAGTATCACAATTCCTCAGAGTCATCCCTTTGTCCTCAATCATCTTTCATGCCTCTATATTGCTTTGTATCCCATCTTCATACTTATGTGACATGTCAGTCATGAGTCTAACTTTACTGTACAGCCATTTGCTCCTTAAGCTTTAATGTTTTCTCATTGCGAAAAGTCTTTCGAATTTATCACATCAGAGTATTCATAAGGTGGATACATATCCATATTTTATAGTTCAAGGTCTAACGCAGCGAACACTGTCTCATCATTAATGTTCTACCCTTATCTATCGATCATAGCTCCCTTGCACACTTACCTATACATTCCTAGGTTACCTACAAGCCACTCATGGCCATCCAACTTTTGCCCTCTTATAATAAGTCAAACTAATATATTCTTTTATGCCTTTCCATACGCTTCCTTAATAAAGTTCCACTATTTCATACGAATATAACATCATTCTTCCTTAACCAATTTACAAATTGTACTTGAAATTGCAAGACTGAAAACTAGATTCTCCTCAAGTACTTTTCAATATTAATACTAATATCACTCTCAGCTTATAGCTTCCTTTTTATAATCACATAACTTAGTGCTTGCTTTTACAAGATCCACGGCAGAACTTCTCTTAAGTATTTCCTTAGGGATATCTATCTTAAACTTATGTCTCACAACATGTGATCACTTAACCTGTAACTTAGCCATTTATGTGGCATTCTCTTCGAGGCCCACCCATGTGACCTCCCCATCCGGGGCCCACTTCAAGGTATTGTTATATCTGTATCGATCCCCTTGGCTTCCTGACCTTGCAAGACCGCATACACCAAGTATCGAACCCTAGGCCTTTTACTTCCCCCGAAGGGAACACCTTTAACTCATTCATATCGATACCTTCCAAAACCTTAAAACTCCAATTACCAAAACTTAGAATCAAGTTCAATGACCTTAGGTCAACTCATGAATTCAACTTCACATCTGTCTCATTTTATTCATGCGTCCTAGACATGAAGTGTTCTTAGCACCGCGGCACGGTGGCTATTCGAGTTTACTTGATCAATGTTATTCATCTATATTTAAGGTTACTACACTAATCATTCTCGACCGTTTGGTTTCCCTTCAAGCTTACGTCACAATTTCCATAACCATTTATATCCTCTTGTGCTTATCACATATAATAAGTAAAATAGATATTTTCAAATTCATCTCATCCTATTCAATCTAACCTAACTTAACCTAACTCGGGGCCACGCAATGTCAGTGTGGATTTCTTAAAACAACTTTAAAACCGAAAACTTTAAAATCCAAAGCTTTAAAATCAAAATCTCTGATCTTTAAACCACGCTCTGATACCACTCTAATTGTCACGACCCATAACTTCTATCGGGCCCGTGACAACCGCCTCGACGTCTCGATAGGCACTCATTACTCCGAATGCCGATCGAAACCCCGCAAGGCTTAGCATTAGCTTCCGCATCTCCCCGGTGAGCAACAGTTATTAAATCTCACATTTCAACAAATCATAAGCCGTTTCGAAATCAAAACAATAAAATTTTATTTTTTGGCTCATAGGGGCATTTTCGTCATTTTTTTTTCAAAAATATCGAAACCCGCCAAAAACATGGTGGAAAAGCTAAATATGTTCATACATACTTTAAATCAGATAACTGAAGTATAAAATTACTTTTACAGTGACACGTGGGCCCTCAACTGACTAAGAAGGTGTAGGGCTACGAACCCTTACTTTCTAAGATGCAACTCCGAGATTAATTCTCATCTTAATCAACTATCAACAAACTGTCCTGAGCTTGAAAAATGGATAGGAAGAGGGGTGAGATTATGATTACATAATCCCAGTGAGTAAACAGACACCATCTAAACTATCTAAAGGCGAGTAAAGAAAAACAATTAAAAATAGTTCATTTCAGCAAAATTTTCATAACACGAATATTCATTTCAACCAAATAATCAATAAGGCTCGTGAATTTCTCAAAACTTAGCTCCTGCCAAAATCATTCTCGAGGGTACCTTCGTCAAGGTATCCCACTGAGACCCCCAAGGCTGTTAAATGTCCTATACCCATAAACATGTTTTCGCATCTGACACACAGCCGTTCCTTGACGTTAGCTGAGTCTCACTCTCACGCGGTGGTTAACTTGAAGTGCACTCAAAAAGCCCACCACAGGAGATACCCTATGCGCCTCTACGATCGAGGTGAGAATATAAAGGAGTTTACCGTGCCCCTCTAATAAGCTGGTCCACGGAACCCCCCACCATGCAGTAGCTAATCTTTAATCCACCAATTGATCAAATCTCAATGGCATAGCATGGCAATTACATTACTAACCAATTTATCAAGGCAAAACAGACAGTTCATATTTTTCAACACAGGTATAAATTCAGCCAATCATGCTAATTTATCACAAGCCATTTAATTCAAATCATAATTTACAATAAATCACATGGTCTTCAATTACTCAAACTTTCAAATCCAACATTCTTATTTTACAAATCAATTTAT
>NC_030856.1:11357409-11410175 GCF_000208745.1 Theobroma cacao | reverse complement strand
TATCACTAAAAATTTTCCCATTCCATTTTCTCACCATAAATCATCATTTCATCAATTTTTCAACCAATTCACTTGATCACAAAATCAATTCATTACTTCTACACTTCACATAGGGTTCGGCCATTGAAGGTTCATGGGGAAAATGGATTCTTTTATTGTTGTTTTGTTTCTAAACATGTTTAACTAATTCTAAACACCAACATAACTCAAAATCAAATAATTCCAACATCTTTCTCTCTCCATACCCATTTTGACCAGCCATGATTTCATCATGAAAACATGTAATTTAACCATGGAAATTAAGGGAAAAGGCATGGTTAAGGTAAATCACTAGCAAAATCAAAGAAATTTTACCTTTGCTTGATCAAATCCTTGAATTTCAACACTTTCTTTTTGATTTTTCCCACCTAGGGTTTGCTCTTCCTTGGTTTCTCTTCTCTTCTGGTTTCGCTGATCACTATGGGAGAAATGGGCTGATTTTTTTGCCTTTTATAAAGAAATAATAAAATAATAAAAACATGACACATGACATTTCCTTATTGGTTCAAATTTTAAATATTTGACTTTTAATTCTTTAATTCTCCACCACAAATTTATCATGTTTATCCATTTCCATGATGAATAAAATCCCTTGGTCTTGACAAGTGTCGGGGGTGAAAATTTACCGATTTGCCTCCGAGGTGGTAAAATTACCATTTCGCCCCTATACTTCAAATTATACCAAAATTAAAATTTTTCACTTCTAAACCTCAAATCATACTCCAATAAGTAAAATGGGGCCAAAAAATATTTTTCAAAAATTCCCATTTTGTCCTCAAGTGGCAAATGACCATTTTACCCCTAGATAGTGAAAATTTTGGTTTGACTCCAAATTGATCCTCGAACTCCGAATTGTCATTTTGAGTCATCCCTGAACTGTGAAACTCTTAATTTCACCTTAAAATTCCTATTTGAACTAGTTCGAGGCTTAATTGACTTAATGGTACCATTAGGGGCAATATCATCTTTTAACGATTCCTCGAACTTCCTAAATATGCAAACATTCTATTGAGCATGTAAATGACATCGTAATTATTTTATAGAACAGGGTTTGACATGGAATTTGGGCTGTGACATTTACAATGGCTTTTAGCAAGGTTAGCCACAACCTTATACAATGGTTTTTTCGGGGATCAACCAAAACCCAAACTAACTTTTCTAGGCTAAGTTATGACCTATACACACAATCAAGCAATCCAAACTTGAATAAATTCCCTTAGAGTGTCTCGCACACTCTAAGTATACAAGGAGAAGAGAAATAAGGGTGTACCTATGATCACTAACTTGATCTAAGTGGTATAAAGTGAAGTGTTTGAATCTTTTGCAAGGATAGAAGTGAAGTGCAGAAAGTATGCAGAGGATTTTTGCTATATTTGAGCTCTTTTTTATGTTGGAAGCACCAAATCTTGTTCTTAGCCATTAGGAAGGGTTTTTATACTTAAAGAAACAACTTTGATGGGTGTTTGATAGATTCTGACAGTTGGGAAACAGTTTGGAGTTAGTTCTAGCCGTTAATTTGTCTTCTAGCATCCAAGTTTGAGGTGGCAGACAGAGAGCTCTTAGTTGACTAACTTGCTTCTTAGTCGATTAAGTTGATTCTATCTTCTAACCCCTATTGCAGACAGTGAGTTCTTAGTCGACTAACATTCTTCTTAATTGATTTAGTTGATTATGTCTCTAAACTTAGTTTCTAACAGTAAGCTCTTAGTCGACTAACTATGCTTCTTAGTCGATTAAGTTGATTCTGTTTCAGATTAGTCGATTAATCTAAACTCTTAGTCCACTCCATTTTTGAATTTTAGCTAACTAACTCCCATCTTTATCTGACTAAGTGGCTTTTATTTTTGCAACTCACTTGCAACTCTCCATTCTTATGGGATTTTATATTTACACTTTAGTGATTATCTTATTATTAAAATACATTTTTCATCCTGCACACTTGAGTAGCATAGTTAGACATAAATGAGTGGGAATGCTTTATTATCATCAAACACTAATAGAGCCAACATATATCCTATCTTTATGCTCATCGTTAGCCATTCCTCCATCATTGCACTAAACTAGAAAAATCCACCTCATAAAGGCACTCTTGTTATTCTTGTAAAGGTTTTAACTCATCCTTGAAAAGTTAGTGAGTTTGTGGTTGAGCCCGTTAAAAATCATTGTAAGGGTTATGCTTGTTCCCATTAAAACGCATTGTGAGGATTATGCTTGCTAACATTAAAAGGCATTTGTAAGGATTGTGGTTGCTTTCAGAAAAACCCATTGTAAGAATTTAATGCTTGTTCCCATTAAAAAGCATGATTCCTTGAGTGGATTTGAAGCTCCTTTGCTTGCTAAGGGAGAGGACATAGGCATTTGAGAAAGCCAACCCTCTATAAAACACTTGTGTCCTCTTTCTTATTTTTGTTTTAGATTGCTACATTTTATTTCAAGAAAACCATTTTCATAAATTGCTTGTGGTTTGATCCATATTCTTCATATCTTAGTTTTCATTTTTTTTTATCATGTCCTTCTTTATTATAATTACTTGTTTATCACTTGACAAAATGATTTCTTTAAACATTTTTCTTCAAATACTCTTGTATGATTTACATTTAAAACATGTTTTAAGTAATTCAAGAATGATCATTTGCTAGTGTTTAATTGAGTAATTTTGCAAAAGACTTGCACATGCATCAAAATCTTCCTCGGAATTTCTTTTACAAGCTTTGAAAACTATTTCTGTGATCTAGGATCGACTAGCACTACCTTATAGTCAACTATAGTTACTTGATTCTCACATTATTGAATTTTTAATGTCCAATTCAACCCCATCTTGAATATTCTTGTTACTTATTCATTAAGCTAACACTTCAACACCTCCAAATGAATCATTTGTCAAACCAATTAATTAAAACATGAGAGACGCATATCATCACATACATGTATTCATATATACTTCTAATTAAGCCAAATATCCAATTGATAACATTTAACATTCAAAGCAATCCAATTTGATTGTACAAAAACAACATTATAAATTTATAACTATAACATAACCAAAATCTAGAGCCATACATTGACCAATACCAAATACTATACCAAGAATAAACATTTGACAATGGAAGACTCGACCAGCATAGTTACACATGGTGAAAAAACTTTAACCAAATTGGAGCCTCAATGACCACCTAGCAAAGAGGGATGGAAGGATAACTCTCGAACAATGCCAATCAAGGTCTACTAATATGAAACAAAGTATAATTTGCATGTGGTGACATAAAATCTCAATGACTAAAAATAGGGAAGGGGAACAAATGAAATAGAGGAGTATTTGCAAATATTATTTAAAATAAATATGCATATTCCTCAAACCGATGTCAATCATCCATACATTTTATACCTTAGGATACTACAAAGTCCAACAAAGCCTCTCAAGTGTTAAGAGAGATAACCCAATCATAATGGAGTATAAAACCCTTCAAATAAAGTGGAAGTCATCAAGTTAGCAACTAAGTATTGATACCTGTATCCAAGGTATCGATACTTTTCAAGTAGAATGTTTTCTACTTTCAAGGTCTTGATAACTTGGGTAAAGGTATCGATACATCCAGAATGCTTTCCCAAAGCATTTTGTTGAACAAGTATTGATCCTTTACCCCCTATAACCAATTTTTTAACTTCTTTTAAGCAAAATCCAAAAAAAAAATTCAACCTTTGACTTTTTAAGTCAATTTCTAAATATTATTCAACTTAAATACATGTTTAAGCACTAGATCATTAGATCATTTTAAAAAAATATGTATCATCATCCAAACAATCCATATTATACAAAAAGATTGTAATATTCACATGCCATGCCCCATGAATTATGCAATATGTGACATGCTTGTTGGTCCCAAATAAATGTGCTAGAAGGGGGGTGAATAGCACTTTTTAACTCTTGGCAAGATGAGAAACTAATTTAAAAGCAATGAAAATAAAAATAGAGTAGACAATGCGCAGGAATTTAGAGTGGTTCGGTCCAAGACCTACATCCACTACCTTGATTATCCAACCAAGGATTTTTCAAACTAATCCACTATGAACCGATGAAATTCACAAGCTTTCACCAAGCTTATACAATGGCTTTTGCTAGGCTCAGCCAAAACCTTTCACAATAGTTTTTCCAAGGCTCAACTATAACCTAACACCTAACTTTTCAAGGCTAAGTTAAAACCTATGTCATCCAAGCAATCCTAGCTTGAATTAATCACTTAGAGTAACTTTCTCACTCTAAAAAAATAAAGAGAGAAGTAAAAAGAGTGTACCTATGATCACAAGGTTGATCTAAGTGGTAAATATGAAGTACAGATGACAATTACGAAGGATAGGAGTTGAGTGCAGAAAATGAGCAGCAAGTATTTTCTGGTTTTTCAGCTCTTTTTGTGTTCTTGGAAGTCTTGAATACATTTATAGCCTTTGGAACCCTCTTTTACACTTGGAAAAGCAACTCTGATCGCAGTTTGACAGTTTTTTGGCCGTTGGAAACAGTTGGGAGTTGGTTCTAGCCATTAATCAGTCTTTTAGTGCAGAATTCAAACTTGCAGGCAAAATGCTCTTAGTCAACTAACCGACATCTTAGTCGACTAAGTCATCTCTATCTTCTGTTCCCAGTTTCTAGCAGTTTTGGTAGTGTGCACTTAGTCAACTAACCCACTTCTTGGTCGACTAAGTTGGTTCTATTTCTCAACACTCTTTAACCCGCCATTCTTCCAATTTAAATTTTAGCTAACTAACTCTTCATTAATCGACTAAGGGGATTTTGTCTTATCGATCAATTATGACTTCCTTATTTCTATGCTTTTTGATATGTGCTTTTTAATGATTGATTATTTATTTTCATACAATTTTGTCCTGCACACTCAAGTAACAATATTAGACATAAATGAAATGGGAATGTTTTATTATAATCAAAAACTAATGGAGCCAACAATCTCCTCCTTTTTGATGATAACAAAACATTGCTTGATTAATAATACAGTGTCTTTTTATTCTTTTTAATCCTACAGAAAATGGGAATTGCTCCCCCTAAATGTGTGCTTCCCCTTAGTGTGTGCATATTTTACTTATTCATTCTAGTAAATTTTATTCATGTCATATAGAAAATGACATTATTCATTCAGACTATGCATATGCAGAAATATAAAGTGATTTGCAGCAAGTGAATGTTGATAGATTTTCATCTTTATTTCAACAGTATCTGTCAACAATGTATTGTTACCAGATTTTGTCTTTGCCATTAATTATTCATCAAATATAATATACTCAGCATTCTTATGTATTTACAAAAACAATCCATTCACAATATCATAATAAAAATCAGTCATCAGCATACTTTCCCAATATCAGTACAGCACCAAATTTTTATCAGCAGCAGTCAAAATATCATAGATAGTAAGATATCATTAGATATTCAATTATCAATAACCAAATAACATAAACATATTAGCATCCCATTTTACACACAAAAACATAAACACCAAAGTTAAAATCAAGTGTTCAACTGTCAGTTGGGAAAAATAGCAGAAAAACAAAAAGTAACAGTTAATAATATTATTTTTCCCAATTGCCCCTAAACAGTTTCTACTTCCTATCTCCCTTAAGATCCTTGCTATACTTCTTCCCTTTTTTTTCATCATCAGCTTCTAATCACTTTCTAAGGAAGATGAGGGAGAGGACTCATCATTAGTGTAGTATTTGACATTGAGGGGTTAAGGAGAGGATTCTGGTGGAAGAAAGGGTTGAGGTGGTGATTTTTTAGGGGATTGTTCAGGGGATGAAATCTTAAGAGGGTGTTAAGGAGATGAGATTGGTGCTGGCTTGGCCTTCTCAGCCAATCTAGATGATTTCCTCCTTTTGAAGAACTTTGTTTTAGTTACCATTGTTTTCTTGCTAGTGACTAGTGGTTTGGACTTTATTTGTGGTTTTTCAGCAACTTTTTCTTTTCCTTTCCCTGACTGCCCTTCTGCAGTAGGAGCTGATTTAGATGCTACCTGCTAAGTTTTTGCCTTGGCTACCTCTTTCTCAGCTTGCTCCTCTTGAACCATTTGATGGAAAAGTCCCATGATTGAAACTTCTCCAGAATGTGGAGGAGATGGTTGAGGTTCTAGTTGAGGTTGGGGTTCAATGGAAGGAATTTCATTAAGTGATCCAAGCACCTCAGTTCCTTAATCAGATTCATCCTTGTCCTAAGCCTTAGGTGAGGGGGATTTTCTCGGTTGTTCCACCTTAGGTTCATATCCTTCAGCTTGCACCTCAGCTTCCTGTCCTGCTAGAGCCAAACCAAGAGTTGCAAAGTTGTCTGCAGCAGCTTGTTCAGTTGGCATTTTTTATTTTTCTTTCATTTTGCTTTCCATTTCTATTATCCTTTCTTCAATTTTCTGAATTATTGCCCCTTGATCTATGAGCTTCCCATCAATTCTCATTAGCAGATTGAAGATTACTTCATTTGAGAATTAAGATGGCGCTGCCTCTGGTTGAGCAAGTAAGAAGGATTTTTTTCTTGGACCAGTCTTGGGGGTTTTAATGTAACTTTCTCCATCAAGTTTGTACCCCATTTTTGGCAAGCTTCCTAGATATATGGCTTGGTCTCTAGTTTTAACCTTGTCTGCCTTATATTTAGAACCTCAAATTCCTTTCTTCTGCACTAAAGAAGTGATGACATTTTCATAATGCAAGTTTATCTTTTCTAGTCTACATGCTCCTCTCATTCTTTCAATCATGAACCTTCCCAGATTAAGTGCCACACCACTACATGCATGTTCCATTAGCCATAAATCTTGGAGGCTAATGTAACTTAAGCTCCCACTTCTGCCATGAATATTGGCGGCAACAAAATAATGCAGAATCCTTATTTGTGGACTTGTAATAAGCCTGACATTGCTCTTGGAAAAATACTTTTCTCTCTTCCATATGATAACTTCCCACAAGGATGAGGGGTCATACTTCTCAGGGAATTCAAATTCTCCCTCATCACACTCTATTTTCAGGAGTTCCTTTCTTGTGCGATTTGCTCTTTTCTTTCTTCTTTTCAAATTTGTGGCTCTTCGATTTTCCAGATTCTTTACTTACAAAACCCGACTCATTCCTCTTCTTTTTCTTCAATTTTTCAGCTTGTAGACTTTCTTCCATTGGCCATTTGCCTTTCTTCTTCTCAATAATCTCTTTGCTTTGAGAGGTTTTACCCATTCGATTTTGAAGATTTTCAAAACAGGGTTTTGACTTATTCAAGGGTAAGGGTTTCAGTTTCAGGAGTCAGTTTCAATAGAGAGAAAATGGAGAGAGAATAGGTTGAGAGCGATTTAATTGATCAAAGATAACTATCTGACTTCTTTTCTTTAAGGAAAATTAGTAACTCCCCTTTCAAAATTCAAAAACTGCCTCTTAATTTTTATTTTTGGTTTGGGCAGTTTTCTCCTCAATTTTATTTCCCAGATGGCATTTTTTTTCATTATTTTATTCCCTATACCTTTAACTTCACTAAGTCTTATTATTTAATGAAACAGAATGCTCTTAGTTGACTAAGATTCTCTTTAGTCAACTAAGTGCCTTCTGTTTTATGTGTATAAGTCACAAATTTTCCTACAACTTCTGTATGTTAATCATCCCTAAATTCCTTCTAATTTCACAAAATCTATCTTCATTTAGAGGTTTGGTAAAGATGTCAGATAATTAATCCAAAGTATTCACAAACTCAATTTTAACATCTCCCTTCACTACATGGTTTCTAACAAAATGGTGCCTAATTTCAATGTGTTTAGTCCTAAAGTGCTACACAAGATTTTTTGATATATTGATTGCATTTGTGTTATCATAGAATATTAATACATTATGTATTGTTATTCCAAAATCTCTTAGTTATTGTTTGATCCATAAAATCTGAGCACAACAACTACCTAAGGAAATATACTCTACTTCAACTGTAGAAAGTGCTACAGAATTTTGTTTCTTACTTGACCAGGATACTAGCATACTTTCTAGAAATTGACATGTTCCACTAGTGCTCTTTCTATCGGTTTTACTTTTTGTAAAGTCTACATCCGAATAACCTACAAGATTAAATGATAATTCTCTAGAGTACCATATTCCTAAGGTTTGTGTTTCTAAGAGGTATCTAAAAATTCTCTTAACAGTAGTTAAGTGTGATTCTTTAAGCCGTGATTGAAATCTAGCACACAAACACACACTAAACTGAATATCTTGTCTGCTTGCTGTTAAGTAGAGCAATGATCCGATCATACCTCTATAGAGCTTTTGATCAATACTTTTTCTTTTCTCATCAGCATCAAGTTTGGTGGATGAACTCATTGGTGTACAGATTGGTTTTTGCTTCAGCATATCAAACTCTTTGAGCATGTCTTAAATGTACCTTTCTTGGTTGATGAAGATTCCTTTCTCACTTTGTTTGATTTGAAGGCCAAGAAAGTACTTCAACTCACCCATCATGCTCATCTCAAATTTACCCTGCATCTCTTTGGCAAAATTCTTGCATAAAGCTTCATTAGTTGCACCAAATACAATGTCATCCACATAAATTTGAGCAACAATTAAATCATTTAAATATCTTTTGATAAACAATGTTGTGTCAATACTACCTCTAACATAACCTTTTTCAGTCATAAATTTTGAAAACCTTTCATACCAAGCTCTAGGAGTACAAGGCTTTATGAAGTTTGTAAACATGATCTGGTTTTTCAAAGTCTTCAAATCTTGGTGGTTGTTCAACATAAACTTCCTCTTGAACGAATCCATTTAAAAATGCATTCTTTACATCCATTTGGTACAATTTAAAATTCATAAAGCATGCAAAAGCAAGCAATAACCTTATGGCTTCAATCCTAGCAACCGGTGTAAAGGTTTCATCATAGTCAATTCCTTCCTCTTGGTTGTATCCTTGGGCTACTAACCTAGCTTTATTTCTAACTACATTTCCTTGCTCATCTACCTTGTTTCTAAACACCCATTTTGTTTTAACAATTGGGTGGTTTAAAGGCCTAGAGACTAATGACCACACACAGTTTCTTTGAATTGATCAAGTTTCTCTTGCATTGCCAAAATCTAGCTTTCCACTTTTTCTGCTTCCTCAAATGTCTTAGGCTCAATTTGATATATGAAAATTGAAAACTCATAAGTCTCTCTTGTTGCTCTTCTAGTTTTAACACCTTGTGAAATATCACCTATGATTAGTTCTTGTGGGTGATCTTTTGCATATCTCTAACTCCTTAGAAGATCATTATGCTGATCTTCTGTTCTTTGCAAACTTTCTAGAGGTGGAGTTTCATTTTCTCTTCTAAGTGAGCTTTATTCATTATTCTTATTGTTCTCTAAGCTTTTTTCTTCCATTTGCTTTTCTAGGATCTCTACATCATCATCATCAACATGAATTTCCTTTTGTAAGGCATTGGACTCATCAAAAACTACATGGATTGATTTTTCAACAGTTAAAGTCCTTTTGTTGAAAACTTTATAAGCTTTTGAGTTTAATGCATATCCTAAAAATATTGCCTCATCACTCTTTGCATCAAACTTACCTAAGGATTGTTTTCCATTGTTTAACACAAAACACTTACAACCAAAACTCCTAACGTGTGAAATATTTGGTTTCTTACCCTTGTAAAGTTCATATGGAGTCTTTGATATCATGGCTCTAATTGAGACTCTATTAAGTATATATGCTGCTGTGTTTATTACCTCAGCCCAAAAATATTTTGGAAAGTTATTCTCACATAGCATAGTTCGAGCCATTTCCTTCAAGGTTCGGTTTTTCCTCTCCACAACTCCATTTTGTTGGGGTGTTCTAAGTGTAGAAAAATTATGATCCAACCTCTTTTCATTACAAAATTTCTCAAATTCATCACTTTCAAACTCTCCTTCATGATCACTCCTAATGCTAACTATAATTAGTCCTTTTTCATTCTCAACTTTCCTACAATGACTTATAAATGCTGGTAGAGCATCATTCTTATGAGCAAGAAAATAAACCCAAGTGTACCTAGAGTAGTCATCAACTATCACAAAGCTATAAGATTTTCTTCCTATACTAATTGTACTATTTGGACCAAATAGATCAATGTGCAACAAGTCAAGAGGTCTAGATGTGGATACAATCTTCTTAGTCTTAAAAAATGTTCTAACTTGTTTTCATAATTGGCAAGCATCACATATTTTATCATTTTCAAATTTTATATCCGACAGTCCAACAACTAGATTTTTCTTAACTAATTTTGTCATAGTATGCATGCTCACATGTCCTAGTGCTTAAATACAACATTTGCCACTAAACATTTCACAATTTATTTCAAGATCTTCAAGAAATACAACATACATATTCTTTAATCTTCTCCCTATAAATGAGACTTTATTAGTGCTTATATCTATCACTTCACACTTATTTGAATCAAAGCATACTTTAAATCCTTTATCACATAATTGACTAATGCTCAATAAATTATGTTTCAAGCCTTTAACCAATAACACATGATTGATTTGAGTTTGGGAGTTCTTACCAACTATTCCTATACCATGAATTCTACCTTTTGAATCATCATCAAAGGATACTGTTCCTCCCTTTTTTTTGTCCAGTTGACCAAATAGCATTTCATCTCTTGTCATGTGCTGTGAGTAGCCACTGTCCATGTACCAAGGCTGCTTCTTCTTGAGTTGAGCTCTTGAACATATCTCCTTTAAATGCAGCTCAACCTACAAAAAAAAATTTCAGTTTTTCTTTATAGGTACCCATACCTTGATGGGTCATTGATTGTTAGTTGCAATATAGGATCCTTTTGGAACCCATATTTTCCTTATTTTCTGTGTGCTTTTTTTCTTAAAATAATCATATTATAAATGACCAATTTTATCACAAATATAGCATCTAGATAATGCATTTAGCATAATTTTTCTTGCAGTAGACATTCTTTTTGAAGTTTCATTTTTCAAACTTTTAAGAGCTATATTTTCATCAAGTGTTTTTTGCAAAGCTTCAGATTTATTGTCCAGCTCTAATTTTAAAACTTCAAAATCTGTTTTTGAGTGTTCTAACTCAATTTGCAGAATATTTCTTTGCTCAAAAATAGAACTGAACTCTTTTCTTAACTTTTTCAAATCATTTTCAAGAGATATAGTTTTTTTCTTTAAAGTCTTGTATTTTGAAAAGAGTTTTTCAAATTCATCATAAAGGCACTCATACTCTTCTTGTAAATCATCAATAAAAATATCACAAGTGGATAAGGATACTTTGGATTCATCATCCTATGCCATCAAACACAAGTTTGCTCTTTCCTCAGTTTTTTCTTCCTCACTTTCAGAACTTGATGTGTCACTATTCGACCAAGTAGCTGCCACCATTGCCTTCTTTGATTTCTTGTTTTTCTTTAGAGTCTCATCTTTCAGCAATGGGCATTTGGACTTGAAATGTCCAGGTTTCTTACATTCGAAGCAGGTTAACTCCTCCTTTTTGTTGAAGTCATTTTTGTTTTTGGTTTTCCATGATGGACCTTGATCTTTTCTAAACCCTCTTCTACCTAGTCTCTGGTTTCTTCTGCTCATAAGCTTTCTGAACTTCCTTGCAACCAGCGCCAACTCTTCATCATCATCACAGGATAACTCTTCCAGCTCTTTTTCAAGAATGCTGACTTTTAGAGCAATGCTCTTTTTTTTTTATATTTCCCTCCTATCTTCTTCTTCTTCTTCCTTGAGTTTTAACTCATGAGTGAGGAGAGAACCATAAATCTCATCTAGAGTAATAACATTTAGGTCCTTGGCTTCTCGAATTGCAATTACTTTAGGCTTTCAATGTTTTGGTAAGCTTTTAAGAAGGCTTTTAACAATCTCATGCTCGGGTATTAGTTTGCCTAGCTGACTTAATTTATTTGTGATATTTGTGACTCTATCTAACATGCTGGTGATATCTTCACCAGGCTCCATCTTAAATATTTCATAATTATGGGTCAAGAGGGCTATCTTGGACTCCTTGACTTGAGAAGTCCCTTCATGGATAATTTTAAGTTTATCCCACACTTGTTTAGCTATTGTACAGCTTGATATTTTGTTGAATTCGGTAGGATTTAAGGCACAATGCAATTTGTTGATTGCCTTAAAATTGGTCTGGACTCTTTTAGCTTCAGCCTCAGTCCATTCAGACCTTGGCTTAGGGATCATCTCATTGATAACCACATTCAAGGTTGAAGGAATGAATGGTCCATCGGTTATAACATCCCACATTTCATAATCAATTGCCCTAATATATATTGACATTCTAGTACTCCAATAAGGATAGTTAAAGCCATCAAACAGAGGTGGTCTATTTGTTGATTGTCCTTCAGCAATTATGGATTTTTAGAGAGCCATTTGGATCCTCCCAAAGGGTGTTAAACCTTAAGAACAAGGAATTGGCTCTGATACCAGTTGTTGGTCTCAAATAAATGTGCTAAAGGGGGGTGAATAGCACTTTTTGACTCTTGTCAAGATGAGGAACTAATTTAAAAGCAATGAAAATAAAAATAGAGTAGACAATGTGCAGGAATTTAGAGTGGTTCGGTTCAAGACCTACATCCACTACCTTGATTATCCAACCAAGGATTTTTAAAACTAATCCACTATGAACTGGTGAAATTCACAAGCTTTCACCAAGCTTATATAATGGCTTTTACCAGGGTCAGCCAAACTTTTCACAATAGTTTTTCCTGGGCTCAACTATAACCCAACACCTAACTTTTCAAGTTTAAGTTAAAACTTATGGTCATCCAAGCAATCCTAGCTTGAATTAATCACTTAGAGTGACTCTCTCACTCTAAGAATATAAAGAGAGCGGTAAAAAGAGTGTACCTATGATCACAAGGTTTATCTAAGTGGTACGAATGAAGTGCAGATCACAATTACAAAGGATAGAAGTTGAGTGCAGTAAATGAGCAGCAAGTATTTTTTGGTCTTTCAGCTCTTTTTATGTTCTTGGAAGTCTTGAATACATTTCTAGCCGTTGGAACCCTCTTTTACACTTGGAGAAACAACTCTGATGGCAGTTTGACAGTTTTCTGACCTTTGGAAACAGTTGGGAGTTGGTTCTAGCCGTTAATCAGTCTTTTAGTGCAAAATTCTCTTAGTCGACTAACTGACATCGTAGTCGACTAAGTCGTCTCTGTCTTCTGTTCCTAGTTTCTAACAGTTCCAGCAGTGTGCACTTAGTCGACTAACCCACTTCTTGGTCGACTAAGTTGGTTCTATTTCTCAACACTCTTCAGCCCACCATTCTTCTAATTTGAATTTTAACTAACTAACTCTTTATTAATTGACTATGGGGCTTCTGTCTTATTGATCAATTATGACTTTCTTATTTCTATGCTCTTTGATATGTGTGTAAAGCCCGACCTTATAAAATACTATTCATGACATACATGTGATGATAGCATGATTGCATGCTAGGAGAGTCCCGAAAAATTTACAAAAGTCAGTATTGTACCTAGAGGTACAACAAAGTTTATTTAATCCTCGAACTAGATCAAATAGGAATTTTAAGGTGAGATTAAGAGTTTCACAGTTCATGGATGACTTAAAATGGTAATTTGGAGTTTGAGGATCAATTTGGAGTCAAATCGGAATTTTCACTATCTAGGGGTAAAATGGTCATTTGCCACCTGGGGACAAAATGGAAATTTTAGAAAAGATTTTTTTGACCCCATTTGACTTATTAGAGTATAATTTGACTTATTGAAGTATGATTTGAGGTTTAGAAGTGAAAAATTTTAATTTCGGTATAATTTGGAGTATAGGGGTAAAATGGTAATTTTGCCACCTCAGGGGCAAAATTGTAATTTTCCACCACCAGGATATTTTTTCCAGCACATGGTCTTCCTTTGTCTTCATCTTTGACCCTTGACTAAACATGTGGTGGAGATAAAATGTTTAAATTTTTAAAATTTTAAAAACGGGCCAATGACATGATGCCATGTGTCATGCCTTTATTAATTTATTATTTTCCTTTTTAAAAGGCACAAAATCAGCCCATCTTCCACCCCATGGCCGGCCAAACCAGCAAGAAGAGAGAGAAAACAAAAACAAAACCCTAGAGAGAGAAAATCAAAGAAAAAGTGTGAATTTTCAAGGAAATTAAGTGAAAAAGGTGAGTTTTTTTTATTAAGCTTGAGTTTTCTTATTCCCAAGCATTTCTCTTTATTTTCCATGATTAAATTACATGTTTTCATGATGAATTCAATTCTGAAAAAATGGGTTAGGAGAGAGAAAGTTGTTGGATTTATTTGATTTTAATTTATGTTAGTGTTTTTAGTTAGTTTAGCATATTTAGAAACAAAACAACAAGAAAAGAATTTATTTTCTCCCCCAACCATTAATGGCTGAATTTACCATGTAGTGAGTGAGGATGAGTTTGATTTTATTCTAGGAGAATTGGTTAAGGAATAATGAATTATGAGCCTAGAAAAATAATGGGAATTTTCGGAGCAAAAATACGAATTTTTACCCACTAGGGGTATTTTCGTAATTTGCTGTTGGGACTGATAATTTGCACCACACTGAGGGACATTAAGTTAATTTGGGTGCAATTGAGGTATAGAAACTGAAAAGAATTAAATTGGAGTTTAAACGGACCCGTTAGGAATTTAATCGGGTGATAAGACGAATTAGGCCAATACCGGGTTTAGATAGTTACCAGTGCATTTTTGAATTCCATATCATGCATTGGTAATCTAAATTAGTTTAATTTTGATTTAGTACCAACTTGGTGAAACTCTCGATTTTGTACTGTGTCAAGGTGGTGAGTCCTCCGATAAAGGCAAGGAAATTGCATCCGAGGACCAGTAGACAGAGTGCTTCGAAAGTCTGCATTCTAGACATTGTGAGTAAACTTACTGTCATTTTAATTATCTAGGGTGGTTTTTAGATGCTTTCATGAATTCTATGGAAAAAGGAATTTAAAAAGATAAATTTTCATGTTTTATGAATAAATGAGTTTCAATGAAATTAAATTATAAATTGTTTTGAAATTAATAGTGATTTTGAAAAATAGAGTACACGGAGACTGTTAATTGTGGCAATTTGATTGTTTAAATTAACTGGCTTATGATAAATCGAGCATGATTGGCTAGTTGGCAATTGTATTGAAATGCGAATTGTTTGGTTACCTTGAAAAACTACGAATTACAAAATTGCCATATCATGTTATTGAGTTTTATTATATGGTGGATTATATATTAATTAATCACTGCAGTAGGGGGTTTCTGTGGACCAGCCTTTTAGAGGGGCACGGTAAACCCCATTATATTCTTACCTCGAACGGAGAGGCGCGTAGGGTATCTCCTGGGGTAAAGTTTAGGGTTCACTTCACGCTAAACCACCACGTGAGGGGGAACTCAGCCAACGCCAAGGAACGGCTATGTTTTCAAAACAAAAACATGATTTATGTGAAATGTGAATTTTAATAGCCTTGGCGGTCTCGGTAGGATGCCTCGGCCAAGGTGTCCCCGAGAATGGATTTATGGCACAAGCCTAGATTTTTATGAGATTCATAAGCCTCTTTACGTGTTTTGAACAAAATGTGTTCTAATGCTATAACCCAGTTTATGATGATTTACTTTATTGTCTCCATGTACTCAACTCTAGATGTTTATGATGATGTTTGTTTACTCATTGGGATTTTATAATCTCACCACCCTCCTTTCCACCCATTTCAGGTTCAGTATAGACTGTAGATAGCTGATCTCATCGAGGACTACAGTGGGATCTGCATTTTCCAAACCGTAGGTTCACAGTCCTCTTTACTTTTGTTTATTCGGGGGCACTCTTGTTATTGTAAATTAAATTAAATATTTTGGCTTACTGTATTTAAGTATGTATAAATTTATTTAGCTTTTACGTTATAAAAATTATTCACGTATAACTCTATAAATATTGTTTTATAAGAAAATAGAATATTTTACTTAATATTTCTTTTATTTTCTTATTATATTCAAATAACCATAATTTCGTTTTAAATGAAGATTTTAGACTTTTAAACTCATTTTGAATTGAATTATGTGTTTCTGTACTTGTATATTACGTTTTAGCCAGATTCGAAAATTTGAGAAAAATGACCAAAATACACTTGTGAGACGAAAAATTAATATCTTATTTGTTTAAAGTTGGAAACAGCCTAAAATCTTTTAGAACACGATATTTGACAATGGTTGCTCACAAGGGAACAGAGAAATTGATAGTAAAGTCTTGCGGGGTTTCGGGTTGACATTCCGGGCAATAAGTGTCTACCGGGACACCGCGGCAGTTATCACGCGCTCGAGGGGTGTACCGGGTCGTGACAATGTGCCTTTTAATGATTGATTATTTATTTTCATACAATTTTATCCTGCACACTCAAGTAATAATATTAGACACAAATGAAATAGGAATGTTTTATTATCATCAAAAACTAAGAGAGCCAACAATGCTCCTTTAATGATGTTTTAAAAACATGTGTCTAACACGTGATCCAAAACATGCAATGCATGTACAAAATGTGACAAGCATGTAGGTTTAAAACGTGGCAAAGCACGTGGTTTCAAAACGTGGCAAAGCACATGGTTTCAAAACGTGATGAGGCGAGTAGGTTCAAAACATGCTAGGGATATGTAACCTATCCAAGCGAGGCATGGCATGTACCAAAACATTTTAGGGACATGTAACCCATAATGATGTTGATATTCAAAACATGCTATGAAAATGTGAGTCATGGTGATGATGCACTCATGATATTCTAAACATTCAAGCCACAAGATAGCCATTCGAAACATACGAAAGTTATGTGATTCAAATTATAATTCATGTAAATCATAATCTAGCTTACAAACTAAACACTCATCATACCAAAACATGCTAATAGCATGTGATCTCATTCACTATATTCTCAAAACATGCTAAGGCATGTAGTTCAAACATCATCCACAATTCGAACTCAATTCACATTTTGAAGAGTAAAAGCATTGAAAGGTTTGTTCCCCACAAAACCATTTTTATACATATATAAGTATATATACATAACATATTCGCATTTCAACACCATATTCAAAACATGGTGACAATCATCATTCAATCCACAAAATTTTTATTTTTATCAAACACATTCCCAAAGCTATTTTAAACATCAAAAGCATTCACAATGCTATTTTAAACATGTTTATGTATTTATATAACAAAATACTTTGAAAACACGGTAACCATTCACTTGGATGATGCATGCCTTTTCCTTTAGCACCTTTCTACAAACACTCGACTTCTCCAAAAGCCAACATTTCAAACAATACCTATCCAAGATTAATCCATTGTTAATACTTTGTTCTTTAGGTATAACTTTCATCAATAACCATAAATCCTTTTACCAACTTCTCCTTTCAATCTCAAATCAAAAAATCAACAACTAAAGTCCAACTTAACTATAGGTGTCGTTTTACAACTATTTAGGGGTTTAAGCACTTTACCTTGATGAGCTTGAGAGTACGAAAAGCACTCCAAAAACCTAAGTTTTAAAAAGTAAAACAAATTTCAATGATCCATAGTTTATGGAAATCAAAACCACAAGTTTAGATGTTTTAGATGAGGAAACCTTACCTCTAGAAGCCTTTGAAATCAAAATCTAAACTTGGATATGCTTTTAAAATGCTTGAATCCCTTGAAGATGGTTTGAAAAAGAAAAAAAAAAAGGAAAGAAAGAAAAGAAAGGTTAAGAAATAGAAAGAAAATGTTTTTTAACCATTTGGGACAAAGTTTAAGTTTTTAGGGCTTAAAATATTAGAGAAAAGTCTATTTTACCTTTATTTTTTTTCAATCTACGTTGAAGGTATCGATACTTTTGAAGTAAGTATTGATACTTTTAATCTGAGTTTGAAGGTATCAAGACTTGTTCATCCAATCTCGATACTTCATTCACAAGATGCATTTCTAGGCTTCAAGTATTGATACCTTATAAACAAGTATGGATACTTTTGTTCTAGAATATAGTTTTCAAGACCAAAACCAAAACATTTGACACTCTTTATGTCCTAACTTTCAGATAAACTCATTTGGAAACTAAAACACCCTTTTCTTGACTGTAAATGTTCAAAAATATCATTTGGAAATCAATTTTTTTTTATATGCTCACCAAGCTAAGTTATAAATTTAACCTTTCTTAAAGGTTGGGGTTTCATAGACTCACTACAAGTAAAAAAGAGATGGCTAGTACTTTATAGTTCCTTCTTGTATAGAAGACAAAATGCCAAATGTCTACTTAACGCTCATCTCTTTACTAATTTCTGCCTTACGGCCACCTAACCCATTAACACCAGTAAAACAAACACCTCCACTTTATGAGGTGTAAAACCCATCCCAATCTTCTCCCAGTAGTTTGCTTTCACACTATTACATGTCAAGACAATTCTATTAAAACAATTTACAAAATAGCTACCACTTATCGAGCCTTTCCAAACCATTTTGTCTTCTATATGTTGGTCCCAATGGAATGCAGGAAGGGGTGAATAGCACTAAAAATTTTAAAGTCTACACTTTTCAGCTTGTAAAGCTCTTAATCAACATGAGGAAGGATGGTTTAGAACTCGTCAGAATTAAAAAGCACCAAGTAAGGAAAGGTAAAGAGAAGTGGAAAATGTTAGAGTATTTATAGTGGTTTGGTCCCCTTGACCTACATCCACTACCTTGATCTCCCAATCAAGGATTTTCAACCCAACTTCACTATACCAATGGAATTGATAGCTTCCACCAAGCTTTAAAAAGTGAGCTTCTAACCCAAGCTCTAATCCCTTACAATGACTTCTAGAGTGCTTCCCATACTCCAAGTTCCCTAGAATAAGAAGAAAAAGAAGTACAACTAGAAATCTTAACAAATCTGGAAATATTACAAGCAACCTCAAACACTTTTTCTAGAATAGGAAAGAACAAATGTTTTTGGTGAAGGTTTTTGGCTTTTTACTCAACATAGCACTTTTGTGCTTCAATCTCACTTCTTTCATCATTGGAGCTTTAATTTATACTTCAAGAGATAGATTTTTTTGTTCAAGACAAATTCTAGCCATTAAAGACAACTCTGACGTCATTCTAACTGTTATTCTATCTTCTAGTGTTTAAATTTAAATTGACTAACTGGTTACAAGCAACTCTAACTGATTACAGTTTCTCTGCCTTGCATTGTCTTGCTGCTGTGTACTCTACGTTAACTAATTACTGAAGACTCTAACTAATTAAAAGATCTCTGTCTTCAAGTTTTTCTACTTCAATAGACTTCCTCTAACTGATTAACTCTCCCCTTAACTAGTTGGAACATCACTTCTTTCAGTCTTAACCTATTAACACAAGCTCTAATCAGTTATAAATTCTTTGAATTTTAAATTTCTCCATTTTGGCTCCTTTCAATGGTCAAAGTTATTTTGAATTTGAATTTTAGCGCTTTAAGGTTCTTCAAGTCTTATGCTCTAACCGATTAACCTCATGCCTTAACTAATTAGCACACAACTGTTATGCTTCAACCTGGCGCACTGTCATGCTTTAACTAATTAAAGCTTCTTGTTAATCAGTTACTAAAATTCTATCTTCACTAACCCTTTCATTCTTTCTCACTCTAACTAATTAACCAATCTATTATGTGATCTTGCCTTTAAACACTAATTTTATTAAGGGGATTAACTTAATCATGTACACTTAAATAGTGAAGTTAGATATTAATGAATGAGGAATGTTTTGTTGTTTATAAAAAACATATGGATTCAACACCATGTCCATATGAAGATAGAAGTCCCACCTAACATGGTACAACCGGTTCCATTGATCAATCCCCCAATCAAAGAGGTGTCCTCTTAGACCAATCCTTCATTTCCAATTGTTGTTCTCCCATAGGTCCAATTCATTTATTTTCCATATTTTATTGACTATAAGTGTAAAAATTGTAGGGAACTCTTATCTAAGGTGCATACTTTTGATCCATTCATCGGTACAAAAGGATATGCTCCTTCCATTCCCCACTACGTATCCCAATCCTTTAGTAACACATGGAAAGTATCCATTATTTCGAGAAAACAAGACTAATCATGTTAGCCATAGGGTTGATAATTGATACCCTCATACCACCCTTTCAAGGCCGACAATAAGTTTGAAATATTGGCATCACTTTTCTCCGTTATAATGGTTCTCTAGAGACTACTTTTTTTAATTACCGTATCTCCATATTTATTTTTTAAGCAAAGTTCTACTGTTAATGTGTAAATCAATCACTCCAACTACATCGTAGTCTCTATAGTTGCAAATCAATTCCCAAGTAATGAAATGGATCTTCTTTTTTAATGATGACCTATTCCATAGGAATGTTTTTTGTATTTTTATCTAATTGCTCTACTACTTCCTTGGGAATTTATATAATATAATTACTTTAATAAAAATGAAAAGGAAAAGTACGGAAACAATGGGGTATAACGGAAATTTACATAAAAAAAAAAGATAAAGCTATATAAAAATAGAATATAATTAATTAAATTGGTAATATAATTTTTACTTATTTTTCAAAAATGGAAAAGTACTAGAAAAAAAAGTGAAGGTAAATTGTTTAAATATGAATTTTAACCATATAAAAATTTAATGAATTAGCTTTGGGCCTATGAATCAGACAAAAATTTTAACAATTTTTTAAAAAGGCAATATTTTATTGAAATCTCAACAGTTAATAGGTCATAATAAGTCTTGAAAGATTAACTCTGAAGTTTAAGAGTTCTCAACAATTACAAAAGTTGTGAACGCTCAAAAAGGTCGTTGACAGCATCTACTCTCTACTATGTCCTCTATACACTCAGAAGCCTTAGCTTGTCTACTGTAAATTAGCATACAGCAAATTTGTTGAAGAAACTAAGTACTAGGCTTAAAAAAGAGCGTCACAAAAAACAGATTAATGGTAAAGTACAGAGCACTAGCCGTTTGCAGGCCCACAGGAACCTTGTGCCTGTAGGCTGTATCTACCTTCCCCTTCACTTGTCCGGATAGTAAAATTATTAAATATAAATATAAGCACGACCTAGGACAGGTTGGATTTGGGCTGAACTTTGTATTTCTCTTTTATTATTGTGAGACATTGACATTTGTGGACATGGTCACGAATGTCGACTACTTTATTGGAACAAAAAAAACACCACTCAACAACTGACCCTAACAACCAGAAACGTTAATCTTGGCAACAATTTGCACCCCCCTCGCCCGCCCCCACAATGATGATCCCTCTATAAAAGGAGGAGTCTGGCAATCGGGAGCCATTGATGATCGAACAAAACATTCAAACAAACATTGCAGCATGGCCTCTACAGATTCAATTATCAGTATTTCTTCTATAAGAAAAGGATCAGCCCATGCGGATGCATCAAGGAGAACCGTCCAAGCAACTGAAAAAGATAATGAATGGTTCATTGAGATTCGTGATGCCCTCAACCTTGACCTTGAGAGCGACTATGAAATGCCTGTTTGCATCTTTCTGGTGCCCAAGCCTCTTGTCGATGTGAAGCCCGAAGCCTACAGGCCGCAGCTGATAGCATTGGGACCTTATCACCATTTCCAGCCTGAGCTCTATGAGATGGAGCATTACAAGCTTGCTGCGGTCAAGAGGGCAATCACGCCAGTATTCCAGCTCTCTGAATTTGAAAACCTCATTGAAGAGATTGTCAAGCAAGTGCCACATATCTGCAAGTGTTATCGTGGCTTAACTGCTCCTAATCATGATATAATATCCTGGATAATGGCCATTGACGGTCTTTTCCTGCTTGACCTGCTGAACACTTTTATCAACACAGGAGAAATTTCTCAACAGTCTACAGGGAAAAAGCAGCCCGAGGCTTATGCCATACTTAAAGATGTACTGAAGCTCGAGAACCAGATTCCCATGTTCGTTTTAAAAGTGATCCTGGAAAGGATCAACTACTACTTCCCCGGCCAACTATTGTATGACATGTTGAAGAAATTTTGCGACGAGGTCTCCCCGATCAAATTGGAGTGGAGTACCACCACTCGAACGCTGGACAAAGTCTTAGAGCACCAACATTTGTTGGATCTTCTGTATCATTCTATCACGTTTAAAAAGGATAATGGCGAGACACACCCTGATGGCTTAACCAAAGAACCCCCCTGCCTCCGACCAGAGGATTTGCCTCCCAACGGCGAACCAATTACCTGTGCTGTCTTGTCTGACCTATTGAAAATGTTCTCGAGTCTGAACCTTGGTAATTTCACAAAAAAAGTGCTTACGTTAATTACAAAGGTACTGGGGCTCATCCATATACCAACCATGGCATTTTTTAAAGAGAAGAAAGTTTTGATTCCTTCGGTGTCTAAACTCTGCCGCGCTGGATTGAACTTCTGCTCCACAGATGGTGGCACTGCCAATGTTAGATTCGACGCTGACACCAAGACATTTTACCTTCCTATTATCACTTTGAAGCATACCTCAGACGTGGTAATGAGAAACTTGGTGGTCTACGAAACTATGGCGAAGTCAAAGACAAAGTCCTTGAATTTCAAACGATACACCGAACTGATGAGCGCGATTGTCGATACCATCGAAGACGTTGAGCTGCTTAAGAAGGCCGGAGTCCTTACCACAGTCCCTAATAAACAAAAAGAGGAGGCCGAACCCCTTGAGAGCGATATTTTAAGTGATGCTGAGATTGTGGAAATCTTTAACGAGATGACAAAAACAATGGAGTCAAAAGATTGGGTAATCGACAAAGCCATTGGAGAAGCTAACAAATGTTACAATAACACAGAGAAGGTGAAGGCTTATAGGCTAATGAAGAGGTACATCTACTCTTCCTGGAAGATTCTTACGCTTTTTGCTTCTCTGCTGCTTTTGTTGCTGACGGCCTTGCAAGCAGTTTGCGATGTCTACAGCTGTCCTAGTGTATTCCATACAATCAAGAAAACATGAACGCTTGATTGTATTAGGTGTCCTCTTTTTCTGTCTTCCCCACTTAACGCCTCAGCGATGTTCCTCGTGCATGGACAGGTTTCTAGTCGGATCACGTTCTTTTTCAAGTATAATTAGGTACGATGCTGGCTTTAACGTGATGCTTTTTAACATCCTACAATAAATCTTTTTTTTTAATTTTAATAAATATTGCCTTTTACATGCCAGTATCAATGACCATGAACATTACCGTGTTAGAAAATTTTTCAATAGGTATAACCGTCAAAAATTATCCCAGTCGTGATTTGATGGTTGTCACTGGTCACATGTTCTTTTTTATTGGTATTGAGGAAAAAAATATATTAAAAAAAAAACAAAGCACCCATTGTAAGGAAAATAATGTTCTTAGCATCCCTTTACAGATCCAACCCTTAAACAGTCCATTCTTCTACTGATTAAAGGAACAAAAATTAAAATCAAGGAAAACAAATAATAATGTATTGTCCGCTGGAAAATGGTACATATGCCGCTACAGTGTTGCCAACTCTTGTGCCCTTCTCGCAGAAAGCCAAACATAATTCAAGGAAACAACCCTGATCAAGCAAGCCGTCATCAGCCATATACAAGATCGTCCCCTCAACAACCACCATTGTCAATTATAAATCTTTTTTTAAATTTGAAAAAGCCCTCAACGCAAACCCGTTGATGGGCAGTGGTCACCACAGCAATATTTTAATCTTATTTGTAAAATTCAAAATTACTACTTATGTATAAATTATAAATTAATTTTTCCTATCTTGCATCCTAAATACATAGTTTTTTCTATTGAAAAACAAAAATTGTAAAATATTGACTTATAGCTACTACAGTACAATTTAAAGAGTTCAAAAATTCATCTATAAGTGTTGAGGAATTGGACCATATGTATGGTTTTATTCTTGCACAAAAATAGATAAAATTAATTAAGTGACCCCTCTTTTAAGCTTTTAATCAATTTACAGGGTTTGGATAGGGGCCTTTTTCTATTATAAATTAGGAGGATTGAAGTTGAAGAAAATTGTAAATCTTAGAACCCCCATATATTTAAGAATCAAAAAAATATATATAAATGACTTAATTTAGTAGTTGATCTAGAATGTTTATGGCACATTTGATTCATGGAATAGAATAATTATTCCATGAAATAGGACAGGAACAAACATATATTAATCTTTCAACTAAGGTTGAGGGAATAAACATGAACAGTTACTAAAACGAAAAACCATTTAATTCAATGACTTAAAAATTAAAGTTTTGGTGAAAATTCTACCCGCATATATACGATTAGTAAGAAAGAAAAGAAATGTGCGATCCTTTATCTTGATTTTTATCAACCAAATAACTATTTTGTTTCCCAACCAATTAAAATTATTTTCTTCAGTTATGTAAGGATTACGGAATTCTCAGGTATTGCTTCTATACTGAAAATGAGTATTGCGTTTAGCATTACTGAATTTGAGAGTCATTATTAATGAATTTAAACACATGTTTTACTTGTGGTAATATAAAAACTTGAGCAAAAGCTAGTTTATTGCATGAACCTTCTACCTACTGGAATTAAATCTAAATTTTATGTCTCATCACCCCCCACCCCTTCCCTCTAATAAGGTACCTGACTTGGGATTAAATTTATTATTAGATGCATGATAATTAATTGGCAGGCAATAATGTGAATTAACTTAAGGGCTAGCTTTTCAGTTTTTGTTCTTTTAATAATTGAACATTAAGAAGGATAAGAGGATGAATCTTAAACTTTAATCCTTCGTTTGAGAAAGTAACAAATGATTAAGTTAAAAGTGACTCGTTAGGAAAGAGCAAGTGTCTACCAATTAACACATGATCCTGCACGCATAAAGAAATTAAGACATCCTAATCACCAATAGTATATGAAAGCATTTTGAAATTAATTTCTATAAACAAAGACCAAATTGGTATCATATGTTAAAGTAATTAAGTCAATAAGTCAATGTCTTCTTCTGAGTAAATAAAAAAAATTGGAGTTTAACTATCGTAACAGGTCAAGTTTGTGCTTAAATTAATATGGGATTAGGCGGCCATGTCTTATGTCATTACCCTGACGGAGAAAGAGAAATCAGTTGACAAAAACCACATTAAAGAAAGACTCTAGTTGCCTAACAAAACCATAATCGTTTTAGCAAATCACATCAAAGAAAATAATAGAAAAAAAATCTCGTTACCACTAGGATTGCACCGGACAGACATCGATCCCCAAACACCCGAGTTAATTTCATAGAAAGTAAAACGTTGAAGGTAAGCTAAACCTTGGGTTTGGTAAGATTTTTGTCTCATTGGGATCTTACAATAATTTTCTTTCTAGAATGACTTTATTAGGGTTGAGATTGTAGATCGTAAAAAATAAAAGAAGTTAAATTATGTAATTAGTCTCTGTATTTTATATAAAATGTGAATTTAATCTTTATACAATAATTTATGTAAATTGAGTTTTTTTACTTTTTTTAATTTGTTAATTTCAGTTCTTAATTCTAACACTGTTAAATTTTTACCATTAAATATGTTGACGTAGCATTTTGATCAAGCTGATGTGGCATTTCTTGTTGACATGGCATTGACTATGTGCTAATATGGTGAAAATATTAACATGACACATGTCAACAGGACAAAAATATTGATGTGGCAATTACTAACAAAGATTTTTTTTAAATTAAAATTTCATATTACTTCTAAATAAAAAAATAAATATTATAATCAGGTTGATGAAATGGTACAAAGATTAATAAACATATTCACGCTTTCTGTCCTTTTTTTTTTTTCAAGTAAAGTAATTTCATTGTAAATATAGGAATCTATACAAAAGTCTCCCAGCCAGAGGATAGACAGCCCAACGCTAGTGAAAACAAAATAACCAAGATGGCTGCTAAAAACCTTCACACAGAACCGATTGCCTATGAGAGCCTTATTTACACCTTCTGTTGGCAACAAGAAATCAGAGCCATACCCACAGGCTTGGAGTTTAGAGCATCTTTAGCTTCAAACTAACATAACCCTTCCACCAATTTTCAAAAAAAAAAAACCCTTCCACCAACCTTTAGCGGAGGGTATGGTCAAAATAGAATCAATTGCTGACTCAAAAAGCAAAACTAGCACACACATTGGATATATTGCCGAGTAACTTTGGTTGATTGATTTATCAATTCCTTTATTGCCTTTGGTGTCCTTCAGGCGATTCTTTGCAAGCTTTGCTCCATTTTTCTTGCTTGTTGGAATGGCTTTTATGAGGACAACAGATGCGCTTCCCTTTCATGATTTTCGAAGTAATATGGAGAAAAGAAACCTCTTTCTGGCAAAGATAACACACCAAAAAGAAGAAAAAAAATCTCTTTTTCTCTTTTTCCTTCTCTAAAATCCCAATCCCGTTTCATTTTTCAAGCCCTTTTAGATAAAACAGTTTCAAGCCCCTTTAGATAATATAAAACAGAGACTCTGATTAGATATGCCCTCTTTCCTGTTTTTCAATTTGATCTAAATTTTGTAGTTTTTCTTATTTTGGGCTGAAAAAAGGATTGTAATTCCCTTCAATTATTTTTTTGGAAAGAAAAATATATTTTTGTATATGTTTGAGATTTCCTGCATCCAGATTTTTAACTGTTTTTCCTCACAATTGATTTTTTTGGATGGTGAATGTTGATTTTGCTTGCTTGGTTCATTTTTTTTATATGTCACGTGACAACTACCATGTCAGCATAGTCATTACCATATCAACAATAAATGCCACGTAAGTTTAGTCAAAATGTTAAGTCAACATAATTAACTGTGAAAATTTAAAGGTCTTAAAGTTAAAGATTGAAATTAACAAATTGAAAAAGTATAAGGACCCAATTTACATAAAATATTGTAGAGGGACTGAATCCACATTTTTTATAGAACACAAGGTCTAATTACATAATTTAACCAAAAAAAATGACCAAGTCAAATTTAATAAATGAAATAATTAAATGGCATCTAGGTTTAGCTCAAGTGTCATGAGCAGAAACTTAAGCCCAATATCGTGTGGCCTTAAGCTCTGAAAATAGAGTTTAAGTAAGCTAATAAATCACAAGCCCACATTCCCAATCCAAAAGACATGTCTGGTAGGTGGTGGAAGACCCATATTTTTATTCCAAGATCCATCGCATCTCTTACTGATGTGGGATTCATGACATTCTACCCCACCCAATTGTGTAATGCTCTCGTTACACTAGCTCTTTATCCGTAAAAGATAAGGACTTTTACACTAGTTCGGATCTACCTTGACCCTTGTATGTTTTATGGGGGTCCACATCAGTGAAGATCCAAGTTTATTCTAATACCACTTATCACAAGCCGAAACTAAAGCTTAACCTCATGTGGTTTTAAACTTTAAAAATAAAGCTTAATTAAGCCTATAAATTACAGTCCCACATTCCAAACCTAAAAGACTTGTCATGAGCTAGAACTTAAACCCAACCCCATGCAACCTTAAGCTTTAAAAATAGGGCTTAAGTAAGTCAATAAATCACAGGCTCATGTTCCCAACCCAAAAGACATGTCTGATAGGTGTTAGAAGATCATATTTATATACCCAAGATCCATCCCATCTTTTATTGATATGGGATTCATGACATTCTATCCCCACCTAATTATGCAATGCCCTCGTTGCACTAGCTCTTTTACCTGTAAAGGAGAAGGACTTTTTCACTAGTCTGGGTCTACTTCGACCTTTATATCTCTCAAGGGGAACCCACATCAGTGAAGATCCAAGTCTACTCTAATACCACTTACCACAGGCCGAAAATTAAGCCCAACCCCATACGACCTTAAGCTCTGAAAATAGAGCTTAAGTAAGCCTATAAATTATAGACTCATGTTCCCAACCCAAAAAATATGTCTGATAAGTGGTGAAAAACCCATGTTTATATATACAAGATTCATCCCATCTTTTATTAATATGGGATCCATGACATCAAGTACGTTTCCCACCATTATAAGAAAAGATTTGGTTGTGTTTTGTAACTTAAATTCAAAAAAATATATATTTAAATTTTAAATTTAATTTATGAAAATTGTGTGATAAAATATATAAAAATGTGAATTTAATAATTACATTCACATCACATATATGGATTTTGTTAAATCTCCTTTTTTTTTTTTTGAAAAGCAAGAACAATTATATTATCAATTACAAAGAAAATTACGAAGAACCAGATAAATGGGTAAAAATTAGAGAAAGGCAGACCCAAACCAAACTAAATAGGATAACTTTTAAGTAACATAGAGCCAACTAAAACTCAAAAATCACAACATGTCTACTAAGGGAAGTTGAGAATCGATTGGGTGAAGAAAAAATTTTGAAGTGCAAAGGCAAAAGCAAAAAGGGAAAATAGAAGAAAATATAGGGGATAATCCTACTGCAAGCATAGCAATAGTAAACGAATCACTGATAAATAGTGACATCAAAAATAAAAATAAAGTCATTGTATATAAAGCATATGAGGTATGCAGGGGCTGTTCAATAACTTCAAAAGCCTAAAGCGAAATATTCGAATGAGGTTTTTTTTATTAAATTAAGAAAAAAAATTATTAAAATTTTATTCTTCTAGCTTTTTGAGATGCAAAATTCTTAATTAAATTTTTATAATCAAGTTTTTCTAATATTTCTTTTTCAATTGATGCTATAGCTAATATTTAATATTTCTTAAGATATTGTTGATCTTAAATAAGATTTTATTAATTTTAGTTTTGAAAAACTTCTTTTCCCCAATGCAACATTTACTGAAATTGTTAACATTTAAAATTGAAATTTAGTAGGCACATAATAAGAGAAGTGAGAATATGGGATTTTATTAATTATCTTTAACTTTTAGTGGGAAATGAGATAAATGATATTGACAATTAATAGGGATGTGGAAGTGAGAGAAGATATATATTTATTGGGCATGAGAGAAAATATAAATATTTTATTAGTTATCTTAATTTTAAGTATTTTTAATATAATTAATTATATTATAATTATTATAAAATTATGAGACCTCCCCAAATTTAGGGCTAAAAGCCCTTGCTTGGGTGGCTTTACCAAAAGCCACCCTTGGAGGTATGAAGTCTCTAAAAAAGTCTTGGCCTAATAGCAGTTTCTAGTAAAAATGAGATTATGGAAAGATTGAAAATGGAAGAATTCTCCTTCTCTGGGAAAAAATAATAAGATAGCAAGGTAAGCTCGACTTTGATCATGATATTAATTTTTTAAGTGACCCTTGCAAGAATTGAGATATTTCCTATTATTAGGTGCTAGTAGTGAAAATTTTAGTTTTGTTGTTTTTCTTTTTTGTGATGTTTTTTGATCTTATGCGTGTTGTTTTCTTATTATTACGTTTATTGTTTTTAATCTATTCTTGAAAATTGAAATGAGGGGAATAAGTGGGATGAAGAATTTTATTAGGGTTTGTTATTAATTGGAATTTCTACATCATGATAGAATTAGTATAGATGATGAATTGTTTTACATAAAGGATGTAGAGTAGAGGTTTTCTATCAATTCTTGTAAGAAGGTTGTTTTGTGGACTGTAGATGCCCAATTTTGCCTAAATATTATTTCTTAAAGTATTGTGATACAAAATAGGAACAAGTGTGGAACACCTATTTCATAGAGGAAGTGAAAGTAACTTAGAATGAGCGGCAGGGTTCACGAATTATCTTCACGTTTGGAATGTTTTAGAGAGTTTGACTTAGTGACTCAGATATAAAGGTAGTTAAGAGGGCTTCCTATTAACATTTCCTTAAAGTACACGTGTTTACTCAAAATTTATGCTTTATATGCTCATTCTCCTAATATCCAATAAGTCATTCCTTAACGTGCTCTTCCATGACAAGCACGTTCCCCCATGATTAAGCTTAACATCCAATAACTATCTTTTAATGTGCTCTTCTATGACAAGCATGTTCTCCTACAATTGAATGTGTTCTCCTAAAAATGCTCTTCTTCTCCCAACTACTCCTAAGAAAGCGCTTCTAGTTAAGACAAATATGGGAGTTTGGAAAGTTGGGGGGCAATAAGAAATAATCAAAAATTCAGCAGAGATTACTCCCAAAACTTTCTCAAACCTTTCTCAAATATTTTTTCGACTTAGCCCTTTCCATCCATCATGATCCACCACTTTCTTCACCTTTTCTTATTCCTCACCACCTGCCACCAAAGCACTTATGCTTCAAGGACTGCTCTAGTCTTCCCCTCTCCCTACCAAAAAAAAAAACCCTTTACATGGATTTACCTCTTGTTGGGAAGATTTTCATTTGGTACAGGACTGAATCAAAGAAGGCTTTATATGGCTTACATACTTGGAAAATCAATAAATTAGGTTCAAAGGTGGTTGTCAACTAGGTTATTTATGCAGTCATAAGACCATGGAAATGTGTGGAAACATTTTCAATTATTGATAAGTTCTGAGAAGAGATTGGCTATGTAATCTTTTGTCATATTCTTAGAGAAAAAAACCAATGTGATGATAAGTTAGGAAAATTGGGATCAAATAAGATTGATTTCTTACTGCTTGGTTATGAGGAATAGCTGCTTTATAAGCTAGATGGTTTCAGCCTACTTTAGCCTTGATGAGGTGGTGGCTATTGGAGTTATGCTTCTGTTTTTTCTTTTTTTTTTCTTTTCTATCTTTCTCTATCTCTCTAGGGTTATGCTATGTCTGGATTAGAACATATGGATTTAATGTATTGATGGCATTGCTATTAGGTGTTTTTTTCTTATGTTTATTGCCATTTTATGATTTATTATGGTATTTAGAGAGGGCTTGATATTTATCTTACACTAAGCTTAAATTTTGTTGCTGCTTAGTCTATCATAATGAATTGATTAGGACATTTGAAGCCAATTAATTGCATTATGTCTACCAAATAAAGGAGGTAGTTAGGTATCTTGTCTTTGGCCTTGAGAATTGTTTTTTATAGAATGAAAAGCACAACATGAAAGGCTAGAAAATTGGTATATTCTATGAAGTCCAATACGTTGAGGACATTGTGATGGAATGTTGGAAAGTGGTGTTGTTGCCATTGTCGTTGTTATGTGCTTATGAAAAATTTGGGAAGCTCTTAGGTACTTTAAAAATATAAAAAATTATGATGTATGTCTATAGAGTGGTTGCTGGTCCGAAAAGTGAGTCCTAATAGAGTGGCTAGTGTTTCACAAGAAATATAAAAGGAAAATGCTATAGTATTTAGATAGATTTTACTTTTTGTTTTGATGATGTTGTGGAGCTTTTAATAGAATATGGCTATTTATTTTACTATAATTTGAATCATTATAGGCAACCTAGTGTTGCTTGTTGTGTTAATAAGTGTAAGCTGATGTGGTAGAGATTAATGCTTGTTTTGACACCATTTTGTTCTTGCAACCAAGCTATTGCAAGGTATTTGGTCTATTGTCTTGGTTTTGGTGTTCATTGTTGAACACAATAACAAAATGATGGCCTACCTAAAAAAACTAACGTAATAAAACTAATCAAGACAACATTAAACAACACAAAATTTACCAACCCTAACAATATAAGCAACCTTAATAAAAGCTAAAATCGAAACAAGAAAGAAAGAAAAGCATATCCAAAGTATAGAACTAGCTTATGAAAGGGCAACCTAAAATGCTTAAGTCTAAATTAGATGGAAGAAATAACGATTGGAAATGAACCTTGAAACTCAAGAAGGTAGTAGCTAAGATAAATAAACCAATTCAAGCACTCAAGATAAAAAAGTACACATACCACAAAAAACAACCTAAACCAACCATGAATAACCATCAAGCAAAGCAAAGAACCTCCAAAGCAAAAGAATAAATTCATTTTTTAATAAATTGTTAAATCTTGTTAGATCTATATGAAAAAGTGAGTTTGAAATATTTAAATGAAAGAATGAATCTTAGTAAGTTTATTTTTTACACACTTACTTCTTAAATACATGTGTATATTGAATCTTAATTTTCTAATATATTGTTTCAATTCATTCTCAAAATTTGTAAAACAAACCAAATCCAAATTTATTCTCGAAATTAAATTCCTAAGCATAACATTTATCCATTTAGTTACGATCATGACAAAGGATCCTAATAGATTTAAGCATAGCAACCAGTGAGAAATTATCTTCATAATCAATGCCTTCTTTCTAGGTGTAACCCTTAGCCACTAGTCTAGCCTTAAAAGGCTCTACTTTTGTCATGACCTAAACTTGGGCCATGATCAGCGCACGAGTCACACAAAGAAAACCCATGATTCCTAAGCAAGCCTCACATAGATCGAGCAGGCAAGTAAATATCACCAACAATTCATAAGCCCAAAATGGTGTATTCCATAACATAAGTCTAAATATATCCATAACAAACTGCAGTTAATATTTCAACTAACAAGAGCACAAACATGTACTATTTATAAGAGCCATACATTGGCTATTACAATGGGTCCAAGCCCATTGTTGTCAAATTTATCACGCAAGTGTACATATTATAACAAGTAATATAATAGTAAGTAGAGTGTTGAATCCCACAGAGAATTGTATCAACTTTTGCTAAATGTTAAAATTAACACAATCTAATCTTATTCAAACAACTGAATTAAAGTGATTAATTAAAAACAAAACTAAAACTATATAATAACTAAACTAAATCCAAAAAAAAAAACTAATTGGCAAAACTTTACTAGAAAAGTTCAATTAATAAAAGCCTAGGATTATAATATCCCTCAACACCTTATCTGAAACTAGTTTCTCTTTGTAAACGTACTTCAATAGATTGATTTGCTAACCTAGAGTCTCAATTTATTTATAAGTCTCTATCAAGGTTCTTATAAAAATATCTCTCCCAATTAATTTACTATATGTCTATGTAAATTCAATTGAAAAAAGATTTATTAAGTTTGTACTCTAATCTTAGCTACATGCGACACATAGGTATATGTCTATCCTACATGCAAATCAAATTACCTAATCAATTAAGTGAATTTGAACACATGCTACTCCATTCATAGCCTAATCTAAACTCCCTTCGTCAAGTTGTATTCAAATATCCAAATCAATCTAATTGGTGATCAAGCAATTAGAAAGCATTAAACATAGAATTGAAATAAACAACCTATATTCCATTGAAAATAAGCAATAGAGATAAAGTATTCAAATTACATGTTGAGGTCAATTCTAATACTAGAAAAAGTAAATTAATTCATAATATCTTCTGAAAACATCATCCAAAGAAAATTAACAATCAATTCAAATCAAAGAAAGTGAAAGAATAACTAAAGTAGAGAGAAAAACTAAGATTTACTGCTTTTGAATCTCCAATCTTTTTTGTTTTTCCTAGCTTTTCTTTTTTTGTCGATGGCTTCTTTTTCTCTAGAAAAGTTTTTCTCTATGTCTCTTTTGAAACCTCTAAAAAAGCCCTTTAAATACCTCCCAAAAACCCTATTTTACAAATTTCTATAAAAGCAATTTCCCAAAATCACTACACGACGTTGTGACCTTCCTCTTTAAGGGCCGCAATGCCTTACTCTTGACTACAATATGGTGCTTCAGCTCTTCTAGCTGTGGTGCCATGCTCTTTGGTCCTTGTATGGTAGCTTGGGCATCAAAGGCGCTACAGCCTCCTTCTCTCCAAGGTTGTGGCCTTCGTTTTCTCATGCTACCTTAGGTAGAAACTACAGCTGATCAGCCTCTACCAATGCAATTTTCACCTTGATCTAACCCAAACCAAGCAAAGTGGTAAACATGAAAGTTGTGTCTCTATCTCTTAACTTTCCAATGGCTCAAGAATCACATCACTTGGACTTTTTAGTGAAAGTTATGCTCGAAATACTATAGCAAGTATGAATAAAGCTATCACCATACTTGCACAGATTATTAGCAAATAAGGTCTTTCATCAAATTTCCTACAAAAGCAATCAAAAAGATCAGCAATAACCAAACTTAAAGTAACTTAAAGCAATTTAAATAAAATTAAACTATAATAACTTAAACTAAACTACTCAACATGCTTTGAACTTAACTAAGACAAACAACTAAAATAGTAAACTCTGAACCTAAAATCTCAATGACTTAGCTATATAAGCACCCAAAATGTGACAAAATAACTCTATATAATAGAGTTATCATACTCCCAAACTTAAGATTTTGCTAGTTCTTAAGCAAAACATAAAATAAAAGGGAATAACATAAATGAAAAACATAATTAACTAGAAGTAGGTTGAACCAAATCAATAATCACCTTTAATATCTTCATAAGTTATCCCTTATTCTTAACTCAAAGCATAACATAAATATTATTTAATTCCACATTTCAATTCAAATGCAAGCTCATTCCCGAATGGATTCCCCGTGTGTGTGTGCAATCTTTTTACCCAAAACATAGTGCTGTTCGAATAAGTTTATGCACATGCAAAATTCAAATTAGTACTAAAGTTCTATATTGTCATGACCCGGTACTCCCCTCGAGCTCGTGACAACCGCCACGGTGTCCCGGTAGACACTCATTGCTCGAAATGTCAACCCGAAATCCCGCAAGGCTTTACTATCAGTTTCTCTGATCCCTTGTGAGCAACCATTGTCAAATATCGTGTTTTAAAAGATTTTAAGCCTTTTCCCACTTCAAACAAATAAAATATTAATTTTTGTCACATAGGGATATTTTGGTCATTTTTCTCAAAAATTTTGAAACTGGCTAAAATGTAATATACAAGTTCAAAACACATAATTCATAATCAAAATGAGTTTAAAAGTCTAAAATCTTCATTTAAAATGAAATTATGGTTATTTGAATATAATAAGAAAATAAAAGAAATATTAAGTAAAATATTCTATTTTCTTATAAAACAATATTTATAGAGTTATACGTGAATAATTTTTATAGCGTAAAAGCTAAATAAATTTATACATACTGAAATACAGTAAGCCAAAATATTTAATTTAATTTACAATAACAAGAGGGCCTCCGAATAAACAAAAATAAAGAGGACTGTGAACTTACGGTTTGGAAAATGTAAATCCAACGGTAGTCCTCGATGAGATCAGCTATCTACAATCTATACTGAACCTGAAATGGGTGGAAATGAGGGTGGTGAGATTATAAATCCCAATGAGTAAACAGACATTATCATAAACATCTAGAGTTGAGTACATGGAGACAATAAAGTAAATCATCATAAACTAGGTTATAACATTAGAACACATTTAGTTCAAAATACGTAAAGAGGCTTATGAATCTCATAAAAATTAGGCTTGTGCCATAAATCCATTCTCGGGGATACCTTGGCAGAGGCATCCTACAGAGACCGCCAAGGCTATTAAAATTCACATTTCACTTAAATCATGTTTTTGTTTTGAAAACATAGTCGTTCCTTAGCGTTGGCTGAGTTCCCCCTCACGTGGTGGTTTAGCGTGAAGTGAACCCTAAGCTTTACCCCAAGAGATACCCTACGCGCCTCTCCATTCGAGGTAAGAATATAATGGGGTTTACCGTGCCCCTCTAAAAGGCTGATCCACAGAAACCCCCTACTGCAGTGATTAATTAATATATAATCCACCATACAATAAAACTCAATAACATGATATGGCAATTTTGTAATTCGCAGTCTTTCAAGGCAACCAAACAATTCACATTTCAATACAATTGCCAACTAGCCAATCATGCCCGATTTATCATAAGCCAATCAATTTAAACAATCAAATTGCCACAATTAACAGTCTCCGTATACTCTATTTTTCAAAATCATTATTAATTTCAAAACAATTTATAAATTAATTTCATTGAAACACATTTATTCATAAAACATGAAAATTTACCTTTTTAAATTCCTTTTTCCATAGAATTCATGAAATCACCTAAAAATCCACCCTAGATAATTAAAATGACAATAAGTTTACTCACAATGTCTAGAGTGCAGACTTTTGAAGTACTCTGTCTACTGGTCCTCGGATGCAATTTCCTTGCCTTTATCGGAGGACTCACCACCTTGACACAATACAAAATCGAGAAATTTACCAAATTGGTACTAAATCGAAATTAAACTAATTTAGACTACCAATGCATGATATAGAATGCAAAAATGCACTAGTAACTATCTAAACCCGGTATTGGCCTAATTCGTCTTATCACCCAATTAAATTCCTAACGCGTCCATATAAACTCCAAATTAATTTTTTTCAGTTCTATACCACAATTGCACTCAAATTGACTCAATGTCCCTCAGTATGGTGCAAATTATCAGTCTCGATAGCAAATTACGAAAATATCCTAGTGGGTAAAAATTCGTATTTTTGCTCCGAAAATTCCTATTATTTTTTTAGGCTCATAATTCATCATTCCTTAACCAATTCTCCTAGAATAAAAATCAAACTTATCCTCATTCACTACATGGTAAATTCGGCCATTAATGATTGTGGGAGAAAATAAATTCTTTTCTTGTTGTTTTGTTTCTAAATATATTAAACTAACTAAAAACACTAACATAAATTAAAATCAAATAAATCCAACAACTTTCTCTCTCCTAACCCATTTTGATCAGCCAACAATTCATCATAAAAACATGTAATTTAAGCATGGAAAATAAGGAGAAATGCTTAAGGAAAATAGATTTCAAGCTTAAGTTGAAAAATCCTACCTTTTTCACTTGTTTTCCTTGATTTTCCACACTTTTTCTCTTGAAATTCCTCACCTAGGGTTTGTTTTTCCTTTCTTTCCCTCTCTTCCTTGCTTGACCGAATATTTGAAGAATAATGGGCTGATTTATGCTGATTTTTAAGTTAAATATTAAATTATCCTAAGCTTGACACATGGCATTTTCTTATTGTTCCATTTTTAAAATTTTAAAAATTTAAACATTTTATCTCCACCACATGATTAGTCAAAGGTCAAAAATCAGAATAAAGGAAGACCATGTGCTGGAAAAAATATCCTGGTGGTGGAAAATTACAATTTTACCCTTGGGGTGGCAAAATTACCTTTTTACCCCTATACTCTGAATTATACCGAAATTAAAATTTTTCACTTCTAAACCTCAAATCATACTCCAATAAGTCAAATGGGGCCAAAAAATCTTTTCTAAAATTCTCATTTTGTCCCCAAGTGGCAAATGACCATTTTGCCCCTAGATAGTGAAAATTTCGATTTGACTCCAAATTGATCCTCAAACTCTGAATTACCATTTTGAGTCATCTTTGGACTGTGACGCTCTTAATCTCACCTTAAAATTCCTATTTGATTTAGTTTGAGGATTAAATCAACTTTGTTGTACCTCTAGGTACAATACCGACTTTTATAAATTTTTTCGGGACTCTCCAAGCATGCAATCATGCTATCATCACATGTATGTAATGACTAGTATTTTATAAGGTCGGGTTTTATAGCACTACCCCCTTTAAAATAAAATTTTAACCTCAAAATTTTACTTACCGGATTCGAAGAAAAGATGTGGATATTGGTTTCTCATCTGGCTTTCGACTTCCCACGTCATCTCCTCCATTCGAGCATTCTTCCACAATACTTTCACCATTGGAATGCTCTTGTTCCTTAGCACTCGATCCTTTCAATCTAGAATACGTACAGGCTGCACTTCGAACTTCAAATCCTCATGCAACTCAATGGGAGGTGTTTCTAAAATGTGAGAGGGATCGGGAACATACTTTTTCAACATCGAGACGTGGAAGATATTATGAATCCGATCATACTCTGAGGGTAATTCAAGTTTGTAAGCCACTGGCCCAATCCTTTCAATGATACGAAAGGGTCCGATGAATCTTGGATTGAGCTTTCCCCTCTTCGCGAATCGAATCACACCTTTCATCATCCAATAAATACCACAAATTATCACAATAGTATAATCAAATAAGATTTAATACTTGGAATTTTCAAATTATTACCTTTCCAAGGAGAAACCTTAAGAAAAACTTTATCGTCGACTTCAAATTCCAAATCTTTCCTTCGTTTATCCGAATAATTCTACTGCCTATCTTGAGCTGTCTTTAACCGCTCTCGGATAACCTTGACCTTATCATTTGTCAAATCAATCAATTCCACATTCACCAATTTCCTCTCACCTACTTCATCCCAACAGAGCAGAGTTTGGCACTTCCTTCCATACAAAGCCTCGTATGGTGCCATCCTAATACTAGACTGAAAACTGTTATTTTAAGCAAACTCCACCAATGGCAAGTGTCTGTCCCAACTCCTAATAAAGTCAATGACACAAGCCCGTAACATATCCTCTAAGGTTTGAATAGTCCTTTCAGATTAACCATCAGTCTGTGGATGAAAGGCAGTACTAAATCTCAATTTAGTTTCGAGAGCTTCTTGAAATTTCAACCAAAATCGAGAAGAAATCGAGGGTCTCGATCTGATACAATAGAAACTGGAACTCCGTGTAATCTCACAATCTCATCTATATAAAGTTTCTCCAGTTTCTCAATAGAATACGTGCTATGGATAGCCAAGAAATGAGCGGACTTAGTCAATCTATCCACAATCACCCAAATAGCATCATTCCCACTTTGTGTCCGGGCAAACCCAATACAAAGTTCATAGTCACGTGTTCCCACTTTCATTTAGGAATCGATAAAGGTTGAAGAGTACCTGACGATTTTTGATGCTCCGTCTTGATCTGTTGACACGTGAGACATTTCGCTACAAACTCTACTATATCTCGTTTCATACCCGGCCACCAATAACTTTCTTTAATAGTCTGATACATCTTGGTGCTTCCGGGATGTAAAGCATAGGCGGAAGAATGAGCTTCCTCCAAAATAGCTCGTCTTAACTGATCATCCTTAGGGACACAAATTCGATCTCTNTAAAGGTTGAAGAGTACCTGATGGTTTCTGATGTTCCGTCTTGATTTGTTGGCATGTGAGACATTTTGTTACAAACTTTGTTATATCTCGTTTCATACCCGGCCACCAATAACTTTCTTTAATAGCCCGATACATCTTGGTGCTTCCGGAATGTAAAGCATAGGGGGAAGAATGAGCTTCCTCTAAAATAGCTCGTCTTAACTGATCATCCTTAGGGACACAAAATCGGTCTCTAAGCATCAAAGTACCATCATCGCTGCGTCTAAACTCACTAGTTTCTCCCTCTTGCAGCTTTTGAACTTCCTGTTTCAACCAATCATCAGATTTCTGCAATTCTCTGATTTGATTCAACAATGAAGGTCTCATGACGAAACTAGCAAGTAGGGGTTCATCCTCACCATTATTCAACTGGAACCCTAGAGATTTCATCTCAAGTAATATCGAAAAATAAGAACTCTGAAGTACTACTAATGAATATGAGGATTTACGACTTAAGGCATCCGCTACAACATTTGCTTTTCCCGGATGATAATCAATCACTAAGTCATAATCCCTAATCAAAATCTAAATTAAATCTAATTTAAAGACTATCAATCACTTAAACTTTAACCAATAATAACTATAATTCTAGAATTTAGATTTGATCAATGGAATTCCTATGAATAACTAATGATTGATTGATTGATTTAGCTTATCTTTTTAAGATTAATGACTAGATTACCTAAGGTGTATGAAGTTTCCTTTTGAAATACAACACATGTATTTATATTAATCTTATGTCTACTTTCATGTTCAGAAGCATTAATATAAACCTATTAAGTTCTATGGTAATCTATGCATTCGGTCATGTAGCGACTTACGCATGCAAGAATCATACAATGTCACAAAGGAGTGTTTTTATTTCTAAAGAACACTTTCCCTAAATGTAATGTCTTAATGAACTAATTATATGTTTTATCTTTAGATCCATCACATAACACGTTCAACATGCAAACAATGATCTGTTATTCACAAGAATTAAGCCCTAAGACAATAGATAAATCTTAACAAGAATAAGTTCAAATCAATCATCTAAAAGCAATCACAGGAAAAACAAAAGACTTCATCTAAACCCTAGAATGAGAAATTTAGCTACTCATTGAACAAGAATCAAACACAATCTTTATCAAAATAAATCCAAAAGTAATCATCTTAACAAATAACAATCTTAAAAAAAGTAGAAAAAAAATTCAAGAAAAATCATTAAAGCTTGAATGAATGCTTCAAATCTTGAATCCTTGATTTGAAATCTTCACTCTCCTTTTTTAATTCTTCTCACTCAAATCTCTCCTCTTTCCTTAGAGTTTTCCTCCCTTTCCAACTCCCTTAGCAGCTGCTTAAATAAATAGCCCAAGTTATTTATTGCCACATAAACTTTATCCTAACAAAGAGTTTTAAATTAATTTAACTTTTAACTTGTAATAACTCATTTAGATAAACCTCTAGCTCAACTTGAATTCCACCAGATCACATTGCCAATCTCCTTATCAATTTGAATTAAATCTGGAAACTCATTTGATTAGAAGTCCATTGTTCCTCAAATTTAATTCACATTGTCTAGCAACTTCTAATGAATTTTTCTCCTTTATCCAATTTGAACTAGGCAAAACAATATACATAAGAATTGTAGCACTGATTCTTAGCTTTACAATGCCTCTAGAAACACGTCATTTGGACCTCTAGAGTGGAAGTTATGCACAACTTACCAAAATAGGTCTAAACGCATGGCTTTTTCTATATCAAATGTCACGCCCCAGAACTCCCCATCGGGCCCGTGACAACCGCCACGAAGCCTCGACAGACATTTTTCACCCCGAATGCCAATTGAAACCTCGCAAGGCTTTCGTATCAGCTTCCGCATCTCCCCAGTGAGCGACAGTTATTAAATCTCGTATTTCAAGAAATCATAAGTCGTTTCTAAATCAAAACAATAAAATATTATTTTTTGGCTCACAGGGGCATTTTCATCATTTTTCTTCGAAAATACCGAAAACCCGCCAAAAACATGGTGTAAAAGCTAAATATGTTCATACATACTTTAAATTAAATAACTAAAGTATAAAATTACTTTTACAATGACACGTGGGCCCCCAACTAACCAATAAGATGCAAGTTTGTGAACCTACAATTTTGTCGATGCAAGGCTAACTGAAGTCCTTGATGCAATCGGCTATCTACCGGCTATCCCGAGCCTGAAATGTGGGGATTTGAAGGTGGTGAGATTATAAAATCCCAGTGAGTAAACAGACACCATCTAAACTATCTAAAGGCAAGTAAATGGAGACGAATTAAAATATTCTTTTCCAATATATGTTTCATAACATGAATATTCAGTTTACTCAATTAATCAACATGGCTTATATATCTCACAAAACTTGGCTCCTGCCAAAATCATTCTCGCGGGTACCTTCGTCAAGATATCCCACTAAGACCGCCAAGGCTGTTAAAAATTCATATCTCGCATAAAACTCATTTTTCATTGAACATCACAGCCGTTCCTTGGCGTTGGCTGAGTCTCACTCTCACGTGGTGGTTAACGTGAAGTGCACTCAAAAAGCCCACCTCAGGAGATACCCTACCCGCCTCTACGACCAAGGTGAGAATATAAAGGAGTTTACCGTGCCCCCTCTAATAGACTGGTCCACGGAACCCCCCACCACTGCACTAGCTAATCTTCAATCCACCAATTGATCAAATCTCAAAGGCATAGCATGGCAATTACAATACTAACCAATTTATCAAGGCAAAACAGACAATTCATATTTTTCAACACAAGTATGAATTCAGCCAATCATGCCAATTTATCACAAGCCATTTTATTTAAAACCATAAATTTACAACACAAGCAAGCAGTCTCCAATTACTCTATTTTCAAAACTAGTATTCAATTTTCCAAAAAATTTATAAAATCATTTTATAAAATCACAATTTCTCCTAAAACATAGCAATTTACCATTTAAACCCATTTTCCATAAAATCACACAATTGTATAAAACTACTCTAGATAATTAAGACGATAATAAGTTCACTCACTGTTCTAGGAGTCGATATACTTCTAACCCTAGTCTTCAAGCACAATCCTTGTACTTTTACCAGTGTAATTTGCTCACCACCTATCCACAATGTACAATACATTATTCACCACATTAATGCTTGAACATTATAAAATCAATTCAGGCTCGGTGTATATACATGATATGAAGTGCAAAATATCTAAATTTTGCCTAAACGCGATGGTAGCCTATTTTGGTCTTTTACCCGATAAATCGATATACGCGTCCGTTTAAACTCCAAATTAAATTTTTTTTCAGTTTCCATACCTCAATTGCACCCAAATTGACTTAATGTCCCTCAGTGTGGTGCAAATTATCAGTCCCGACAACAAATTACGAAAATACCCCTAGTGGGTAAAAATTCGTATTTTTGCTTCGAAAATTCTTATTATTTTTTTAGGCTCATAATTCATCATTATTCATCATAATTCCTCAAATAAACATCAAGATCAGCAGCCAATATTCCCCTAGAAAATTCGACCAATAATGGTAATGGAGGAAAATGAATTCTTTTCTTGTTGTTTTGTTTCTAAATATGCTAAACTAACTTAAAATCAAATTAATCTAACTTCATTCTCTCTCCATACCCATTTGGGCAGCCATGAATTCACCATGAAAACATGAAATCTAACCATGGAAAATAAGGAGAAAAGCATAGGAAAGGTAGATCACAAGTCAAAATCAAGAAATTTTACCTTTGATTGCTTGATTCCTTGAAATCCCACACTTTTTCTTCAATTTTCCCACCTAGGTTTTTGTTCTTTCTTTGTTCTTCTTCACTTTATGTGGTGGCCGGCCAAAATGAAGAAATAAGCTGATTTTTGCTGATTTTAAAGCTAAAAAAAATAATGGATATTAACATGCCATGTGTCACCATTTCATTGGTCCATTTTTATTTCTTAACTATTAAGCTTTCTCACTCCACCACTTAAAATCCTTCAAATATCCATAACTTAAATAAAATTCTCAGACTTATCCAAAGTCTTGGTGAAGTAATTTTTGAAATTCACTTTTGCTCCCGTAAAAGTCAAAAATTACATTTTTACCCCAAAATTTGAAAAATTGCCCATAGACATATTTTTCATCCCTTATACTCATACCATTCTCCAATTTGTCAAATGTGATCTAAATTCTCTCAAAATCTCAAATTTTGTTCGCGGGTGGCAAAATTATGATTTTTGCCCCTACACTCCAAAAATCACCGGAATTAAACTTTTTCACTCCAAACCCTCAAATTATACTCCAATACTCAAATCATACTCCAATAAGTTAATATGGGGTCAAAAAAAAACTTTTCTAAACATTTCCATTTTGTCCCCAAGTGACAAATGACCATTTTGCCCCTAGATAGTGAAAATTTGGGTTTAACTCCAAATTGATCCTCGAACTCCGAATTACCATTTTGAGTCATTTGTGAATTGTGAAACTCTTAATTTCACCTTAAAATTCCTATTTGAACTAGTTCGAGGCTTAATCAACTTAATGGTACAATTAGGGGTAATATCGTCTTTTAACGATTCCTCGAACTTCTTAAATATGCAAACATTCTATTGAGCATGTAAATGACGTTGTAATTATTTTATAGAATAGGGTTTGACATCAAAGGTTGATTGGCCAAAATTTCCTTTATTTACTTGCCTATCAAGCTCAAATCAAAACAAAAACTAGATAAACCTCGACGCCTTTTCCCACTTTCTCTCTCAACTTTCAGCAATGCTTTTACTCTCTCTTTCACTAAAAAACTCCATTTTTGAAGATTCTAAGCTTAGTTTTGGGTTTTAAACCACAAATGTAGTGTTTTCAAGTTTTAAACTCTTAAATCCTTGATTTCTAGCATTGATTTTAATCCTTTCAATAGATTTCTTTTCCTTTCAAAGAAGCTAAGATTTTCTATGGGTTTCTCTTGCTAATAGCTCACCAAGGTAATGGAGAAATAAAGGTTTAAGTTCTTATATTATTAGTTAGTTGAAGAACAGCAAATTTAAAGCTAGAAAATTTGTATTAGGTGAACTCAAGTAAGTTTCGAATTAACTTAATTGAATACTACGGAATTTATAGCTTAAGTAACAATTATGATGATTGTTGAATGCTTTAGGCGTTGTTGAAACTTCAAGAAATTGGCTAGAGTGAAATGTTGATTTGTTTGCTTATTGGTAAAGGTCAAGTTTTCGAGGTGAGTGGATACACTTTTTTAAGTATTTTAATATGTAAAGCTAAGCATGATTTATTGAATTGTTTGTCTTGTATGATTTAGATGCTATCTTTATAACGATAAATCATTATGTCTAAATCCAATGTTTTAGAAAGAAGTTTTCGAATCTAATTACATATGTAAATATCTTTATTGTGTATTAGTTTTAACAAGGGGTGACAAGTCATTCCAAATGGTTTCCTTCAAAATGAATTCAACATAGTATATTAAGTATGAAATGCAAGTATATTTAGATGAGATACCAAGGTGGATGTATGCATTCCCACCCGTATGATTAAGAAATGATTATGAGACATGTATATAAGTATGTGATGAATGATATTGAGTCCAGACCTGTCAATGTAGGCCAGCTCAGCCAAACTTGGCCCCAACCCTTGTGGGCTGAAAAAATATGGGTCGGGCAGGGTTAGCCCATTTTTTATATGGGCTGTGAAATTCCCAACCTAGCCCACCCCTTGCTAGCCCGTGTGCTGGGTTGGGCCAGCCAATTTCTTTTTAAAAAAATTATTTTTATAATTTTACTTAATAAATTTTCTATTAATTCAATTATTTTATGATTTAATTCATAAATTAAAATTATTAATTTGATAAGTAAAGATTAAATACATTAAAATATATAAAATAAGTAATATTATTGGTAATTAAATTATTAATTTTATTTAGTTAAATATATAAAATTATTAATTTTTTTAGCCCATAGGGGTAGCCAGCCCCAGCCCACCAATTTGGTGGGCTAGCCCATTTAGGCTCGGTTTAAATATGGACCTAAATTTTCAAACCCAACCCACCCCATATTAAATGAAAAATGGGTTGGCCCAATGGGCCAGGCCCATTTTGACAAGTATAACTGAGTCTAGTATGTGAAGTAGTACCACACACAAGATGAGATAAGTACGATTATGTTTTATGAACTATAGTGAATTACAATGTTGAGATTATGATGTTGCAAGTTATGGAAATGTTAAACGTTATATGTCTATGAAGGCCTTGGTGTGGGGTGTCGTACCAAACATAGCTATACATAGCCATGAGTTAGAGCGATATACCACTCAATCCTAATCCAAGATAATGGGGATTGAACCATTATCCTTAGTTGTTCAAGATAACTATACCATTATCCTCGGTTATCCTACATAGTGGAGATTATACTACTATTGTCACAACCCGAAACTCCCATCGAGCCCGTGACAACCTCCGCGACATCCCAATAGGCACTCATTACCCCGAATGCTGATCGAAACCTCGTAAGACTTAGCATTTGCTTCTGGATCTCCCCGGTGAGCGACAATTATTAAATCTCGCATTCCACAAAACTCATAAGTCGTTTTCAAATCAAAACAATAAATATTATTTTCTGGCTCACATGGGCATTTTTGTCATTTTTCTTCGAAAATACCAAAACCCGCTAAAAACATGGTGTGTGGGTGAAAAACACATGTTTCATAATTAAAAGTAAATTTAGATGTCTAAACTAATAATTTGAAATGAAATTATAATTGTTTGAATAAAATAATAATTTTTAATAAAATATTCTATTTTCTAAATAAAAAAATAATATTTATAGAGAAATTCGTAATTTAATTTCTGTAGTGTAAAAGCTAAATATATTCATACGTACTTTAAAGCAAATGACTGAAATATAAAATTACTTTTACAGTGACACGTGGGCCCCCAACTAACCAATAAGCTACGAGTCTGTGAATCTACAATTTTGTCGATGCAAGGTTAACTGAAGTCCTTGATGCAATCGGCTATCTACCAGCTATCCCGAGCCTGAAATGTGGAGAATTAAGGGTGGTGAGATTATAAAATCCTAGTGAGTAAACATATACCATCTAAATCATCTAAAGTCGAGTAAATGAAGACAAGTAAGATATTCCATTCCAGTATGTTTTTCATAACATCAATAATCAATTTACTCAAATAATCAACTTGGCTTATGTATTTCACAAAACTTGGCTCCTACCAAAATCATTTCCAAGGATGCCTTGGCCTAGGCATCTGACCGAGACTACCAAGACTGTTAAATGTCTTTATATTTGAAATTCTAGCCATGCCTTGGCATTGGCCGAGTCTCACTCTCACGCGGTGGTCCACGTGAAGTGCACTCAAATCTTTACCTCTAGAGAAACCTTACACACGGCTCTCTAATCGAGGGAAGGTATATCTGATTCGGTGCCCCCTCTCTTAGGCTGGTCCACAGAACCTCCACTGCAGGGATTATGAATTATTATATCTACCACCTGATTTATAAAATCCTTTTCTGCATGACATGGCAATTTATCGCGATCTAGCCTCTAAAGGCTGAATACATAGTATATATAATTTTGATACAAACACAAACTTTGCCATTCATGCTTACATATTGCTATAAGCCATATAATTTAAAACACAATTTATAAGACAAGCGAGTAGTCTCCAATTACTCTACTTTCAAAACCAGTATTCAATTTTCTAGAAAATTTATAAAATCACAATTTTTCCTAAAACATAGCAATTTACCATTTAAACCCATTTTCTATAAAATCACACAATTGAATAAAACTACTCTAGATAATTAAGACGATAATAAGTTTACTCACAGTTCTAGGAGTCGATGTACTCCTAATCCCAGTCTTCAAGCATAATCTTTGTACTTTTACCAGTGTAATTTGCTCACCACCTATCCATAATGTACAATACATAATTCACCACATTAATGCTTGACCATTATAAATCAATTCAAACTCGGTGTATATGCATAATATGACATGCAACTTATCCGACTATCGCTTAAATGCGGTGCTGACCTAATTCGACCTATTACCCGATTAAGTGACAATTGTGTCCAATTTAGCTCCAAATTGCTCCATTTCATTTCTAATACCTCAATTCACCAAACATTATTCAAATAACACAATTTCAGCATCAAAACCCTCCCATTTCTTCATGGAAAAATTTGGCCATTATAGTGCACTAACACCGTGATTTTCCTACTTAATTTTCTCACCATTATTCATCATTTTCTAAGCCATTTCTCTTGAAATAATAACAATCCATCTCCCACACATATCAAGGAAGATTCGGCCATGAAGATTCATGGGGAAAATGGATTCCTTTCTTGTTGTTTTGCTTCTAAATATGCTAAACTAACTAAAAACACTAACATAACTTAAAATCAAATCAATCCAACATCTTTCTCTCTCCTTACCCATTTTGACCAGTCATGAATTCATCATGAAAACATGTAATTTAAGCATGGAAAATAAGGAGAAATGCTTAAGAAAAATAGATTTCAAGCTTAAGCTGAAAAATCCTACCTTTTTCACTTGTTTTCCTTGATTTTCCACACTTTTTCTCTTGAAATTCTTCACCTAGGGTCTGTTCTTCATTTCTTTCCCTCTCTTCCTTGCTTGGCCGAATATTTGGAGAGATAATGGGCTGATTTATGCTGAATTTTAAGTTAAATAATAAAATATCCTAAGCTTGACACATGGCATGTTTCCATTGGTCCATTTTTAAAACTTTAAAAATTTAAAACCTTTTATCTCCACCACATGATTAGTCAAAGGTCAAAATGAGGATAAGGGAATACCATGTGCTGGACAAATGTCCTGGTGGTAGAAAATTACAATTTTACCCCTAGGTGGCAAAATTACCATTTTACCCCTAAGATGGCAAAATTACCATTTTACCCCTATACTCCAAATTATACCGAAATTAAAATTTTTCACTTCTAAACCTCAATTTATGTTCTAAATAGTCAATCTTGATCAATCTTAGTCAAAATTTCATCCAACACTCACATCTTAATCTCGGGTGGCAAAATGACCATTTTGCCCCTAGATAGTGAAAATTTCAGTTTGACTCCAAATTGATCCCCGAACTCCAAATCACCACTTTAAATCATTCTTGGACTGTGAAACTCTTAATTTCACGTAAAAGTTCATATTTGAACTAGTTCGAGACTTAATCGACTTAATGGTACCATTAAGGGCAATATCGTCTTTTGACGATTTCTTGAACTTTCTAAATATACAAACATTTTATTGAGCATGTAAATGACATCGTAATTATTTTATAGAACAAGGTTTGACAGCTATCGTTATCCTAGATAGTGGAGATAGAACCATTGTTCTTAATGGGTTTCAAGATGAATTTTTTTAGAATAGATATGCTAGATTTATGGAAAGACTAAGTTCTAAGCTATGAATGTGAATGATGTGTTAAATAGTTGAAAAGTGATGCTTATGGTTGAGTCCAAGTGAGATCTTAGGCTACATGATTATCCTTAAGTATAGGAATTGAAGTAGAGTTGGAAAATGTAGAAAAGTACCCAAAATCTGGGTTTTATGAGGGAAGTATCGATACTTGTTTGATACTTGAAGAACAAGTAATGATGCTTAGTACACAGAATGCCTTAAGAAGCTTTTTGTGTAGAAAGTATCAATACTTATAGTTTAGAGAGCATTTTAGAGTAAAAGTATCGACACTTTAGGCACAGAACAGTGGTTTCACTCCTTTTTCACGAGGTTTTCAAGTGTTTCCAACTTCCATTTCATTCTAAACTTTTATGCAACTTTAGTTTTAACTAAAATCCACTAAAATGGTCTTGAACAACATTATTTTCAAGTATTTGAAGGAAACATATGAAATTTATTATTGTCATGATTATGCAAATTATGAATTATGCAAAAGCTCCTCCCCTTGGCTTATCCCTTTCACGTATTCACTCACAAAATCTTTATGACTCTGATTTTTTTAGGCCAAGACTGACCTTATCCTTTCCCCCACTAGATTTTTCTTTTTCTTCATCCATGCTCTACGCCATTCTTGAAGCTTCCATTCCATTTTCTCTTTATCCACCATGAAATCAAGTTTTCTTCACTTTCCTTTCCATGTTTTCTTTTCCTTTCTTCTCCAAACTTCTTGAGCACTAAATTTACAGCCTTTAACCCCAATTTCCAGCACATCTGAACCCTAGAAGGAGAAGAAAGAAAAAGAGAGAAAAGAAGAAAAAGCTTGGTTTTGGTGATTCAAGCAAAGAACGGTAAGAATTCTTGTTTTTGGCTTAAGTAGTCTTTGAAAATGAGTTAGTGACTTAGAGAAATGTCTTGTGGCAGCAAAGATTGGCTTGATTAAAGAAAAATTGATAACATGTAAGCCAATAAACCCATGGGTACATGAAGGACTCAAAGTGGAAAAAGAAAACGGTAAGCTTAACACTATGTTTTAAAGCCTACGATTAGTTGAATATTGTGAGGAATTATGGTTGTTGAAAGGATCTATTTGCATAAGTTAGTTGAAAATTGTTAAGATTGTATGGCATGTTGTTTGAAAGAAATGAAAAATGAATATTGTGGATGGAGGATTAAGAAACAAACTATTGAAAGTTAGATAGATAACGATACGTGTAAACTAGGAAATAATCGAGTGAAAGTGAGAATGATTGTTGCTGCCATATATGTGGATTATGTGTGAAAATATAAAATGGATTTAGGTGAAAATTATTTATAAAGGTTGAAATAGACACGTGACATCATAGTTAAGTTGCCGATGATATAATTTAAGGAATTACGTAAGCAATGGATATAAGTAATTTTAGTAAAAATGTATTATGATGTGAGTTAATTGAAGATAGTTTCATGATAGGATGAAAAATATAAATTTTAGTAAGGATTAATTGATTGAAGTGCTGCCCGTGTACGTATATAATTAAATATATTGAGTTCGTATTATTGTTAGGCAGTGTAAAGATAAGGTTAGAGTACTATGGTGGCATGCCGGAGTAAACAACGAGCAACCGGCCAGTGAAAATAATCAGAGACACCTCTGATCAAATAGCAATGTAATATCCCACTATCATAAGGTGAGTGAACTTGCATAAAATATTTTGGGAGTAAGGCACATGTGGTTGATTAAGACATTTTAATTGTTTTTCTATAAAAATGCATGGGAACAAGCCTTTAGTGAAATGTTTTTGTGATGTGGAACATGATTGTGATGAATCTATGTACCTCTATATGATACTGATATGTATATGTAAAAAATAATAATAATATATGATTGTCGTAACATGTGAGTCCGGGAATCCGACCGTCAAATGTGAGTGAAAACTCTAAAACTTAGGAGTCGCCACCAATCTTTTTTCCTAGGTGTGATTGGCCACCTATTGACTCAATTCTAATCGACAAAGTTTTAAATTAATTTTAAGCTCGCCGAAAGAATCTTAAATTGGTCTACGTTTTTTGAAATCTAGGTTCGGGAGTACAGTTACGCCCAAGGAATGATTAGCACCCCAGAAACGCCCGTTCCATGAACGGTACCATTTTTAGATTATCCTATTAGGCTTTATTTTTTTAAGTTCATTTTACTTTCTTAGCTATTATTCACTTATTTTATCTCCTATTCAACCTAAAATGGAATGCAAATATGAGGTAAGATGAAATGCATGGTATGAGATGAAAAATGTCGGACGAATAACCTTTTATCGAGGACGTTCTCCCGAATCCGCCCATCATACTAGTGGGATCCGGGGTGTTCTCTCACCTAATAAATTATCCGAGAAATTCATCTTTGCAAATTTGACGAACAAGTCCATCATCGGGGTTATCGTACGTTTTTCTTTTTAAAAAAATAATATTTTCGTGAATAATGAACCTATTACGAGCAAAAGCCTTTTTATTAAAGATGTTTCCCGAGCTCTCCCATCATACTGGTGGGACCCAGGGACATCCTTTCACCTAGGGAGTTTTTCAAGAGAAACTCGCCCTCGCAAGATCTTCGAAAAATCCCATCATCGGGACTTAACTCGTGAGCAAAAATATCTATATGCAATGATATGCATGATGCAATAGAAATATATATTATGTTTGTGAAGTTTATTTTATTTTATTTTTTTATTATTATATTTTTATTTTTCATTATATTTTTTTATTTATTTAAAATTAAAAATCTCGAAACCTTAAAATCAAGGCCCTCCCATCATACTGGTGGAGCCTTAATTCGGATTTCGAACCTAGGGAAAATTAGCCTAGGATTGTGACTTCTCGCATCCCGACCGATCATCCCATCATCGGTATTAGCCAAGTAATATGCCATTATTTTAATTAGTGACTTTAAATAAAACTAAAAGCAAGCCTTTTAAATTTAGAGACCTAAATTGGACCTAAACTAAAAAATAAATGGCCCAATAAATATACAATAAGCAAATAACCCAAAACTAAATTAATAAAAATTAATGGCCCAATGAACATAATAAACCAATAACATAATAGTATTCCAAGTAATAAGGTTCAAAGGAGTCCATACCAAATTCGGACTATTGAAGCCCAACGTCCAAGAAACCCAATGACTCCTTTTGGGTCTAGATCGACCCGCTTTACAGTCTCCCTTAAAGTCTAAAACGGCACCGTTTCAAGCGTCTGGGAAGAGCTTTTCTGAATTCTCCCAAAACTACGCCGTTTTGCCTCAAAGCCCTAAGTATAAAAGTATTCTTTTCCTCCTCTCTTCCTCATTTCCTTCACCATTTTCTCTTTCTAGAAACAAATCTCTCTGCCTTCTCTCTAGAATCTCACCACCTTCCCCTCTCACTAACTCTTTCTTCACCGGCTACCGCCCAAGACTAGTAGCACCGCCAGTTACCCTGACCGACCTTTGTTCTCTCCTCTAACCGGCGTCGATTGGGCTTTGCTCCCTTCCGGCGTCGGCTCCCAAAAGCAAATCTCCCTCCTTCACGTCGCCGACGATTCCCAAGCCAACTCACCTTGCCACTGGTTTTCTCTCTATCTCAATACCACAAGTTACCAAGTCCTCTTCTGCTTTCACTGCCCATATCCAGCTTTGCTCCCTTTGTCGGCGACAAGCAAGACCCCAAAACCACCCAAAACTCCAGATCTCTCCACAAAAACCCCGAAATCCCTAAAAAAAAAAAACTAAAAATCCCCTAACAAAAACAAGCTATTTACCTTACCTCTCTGTAATTTTTGATGTTTTTTTTTTTGTTTTCTTCTAGTATTTTTTTGATGGTGGATTATAGTTTTTTGCTACTAGAACCCATAGGTTTTTCTTGATTTTTTTTTGTTACTGTGGCTAGGTATTTTTTTGCTGCTAGAAACTAGGGATTTTTTTATTGATAGTTGATTACTGGGTTCTTTGATTTTTGGCCCGGGATCCCCCTTGCTACAGTGCCCCCTTTATACTTGGCTGAAGGGGGCACGCTCCCACTACTCTACCAGACGTGAATTTTTCGCATCTAGCAGGGTGAGGGTGGTGCTTAGTAGGGCGCGTGTGCACCCTGCCAGTCTTACCTCTTTTTTTAAAAAAACAATATAGTGTCTACAATGATATGTATTGTTAAGTAATTTTATATAATTGATGTAACCGTCCATGTGCGGAGTGGGCAGTGCACATGCTGGTTGAATGACAATGTTGTGACAATTACAATCATGCATGTGAGGAGTGGGCATTGCACATGCCGATTGAATGACAATGTTGTGACAATTACAACCGTGCATGTGCGAAGTGGGAAGTGCACATGCCGACTATGATGTGCGTGTAAGGAGTGTACGTTGGCTGAGTGAGGCGATGGTATTCGTGTTTATATAGATATATATATATATATATATATATATATATATTATATATATATATATATGTCATT
>NC_030856.1:11221623-11357404 GCF_000208745.1 Theobroma cacao | reverse complement strand
TAGTATATATATATATATATATATATATATATATATATATATATATATATATGTACATGTGTAATAGAAAGTTTATGAATATACTACGTGGTTGTAATGTATGTGGAATCTTGCATGTTGAACATTGAAAGTTGCTAAATATTTTCAAATTGATGTTTATTGCAGCGAGAAACGTGCTGTCACGTTACTACCTTGCTTGGGTTCTGATATAATTTTTTTTCACTCCTCTATCTTCACGATTGAGCATAGGTCTTTACAACACTAATAGTTTACTAATCAATGTTCGAAACAAGGGGTTTAAGAAAGAAATTAAACTAAATTACATTGTTTTCAAAACAAGTGCATCATGATTTTTAAACCTTCCTTTACGCTACTTGTTCCCTTCCTATGTTCACTCACTAAGTTTGTACTCATGTTTTTAAAATGTTTTAGATTTTTTTGAGTCAAAGTTGATTAGATCTTAGACCGAGGTGCTCCTCCCTATCCATTGCTCGGTAGGTTTACCATGACATTAACTGTTAGTAAGCATGCCCAGAGTCAATCCGCTGAAGATCAAGTTCTAATTACGTATATATGACTACTTGTTGTGAAATGCTGAGATTCACTTGTCAAATTATATGTATGTATATAATGGTTGATGATGCCATTATGAATACATGACTGGGTTTTATAAGTTGTTTTCAAAGGAATTGTAATTAAGCATTATGAATTTCGAATTCTAAAGGAATATGGATTAACATATAAGATCATTTAAGTAAGCTTGCTTGGGCTTGGTGGGCTGAGTTCATTGGTCCCTTGCACCGATTATGGTCCGAAAATTAGGTTGTGACAGCTTGAACCTAGTGAATCATGCCCACATAGGTCCTTGTACCGATCATGTTCCCAAAAATAAGATGTGACGTTTATATACTGAATATCAACTGTTAATTTAATTCGTATTGTTTCCGTTATCAAATCATGAGGCAAGAATTACATACGATTATGTATTCTAAATTCCTACTATATCTTAAATTAGTATAAATTATTTATACATAAAATTTGATCTCTTATTCTTATGAATATTAGAAACAAACATATTAATTATTTCTATGAACAATTGAGTTGGTTTGGAATTGTTCTTAAACATGTGCTGTAAAAAAATTCACAAGCTAATGTAAATAAGTAAATAAAGCAAGATCACTGTCTTCTGAGGGAAAAAAAAAAACTTAAGGTCCCCTTTGCTCAAGAAAATTTTGGGGGAAAAGAAAATAAAACTCTTAAAAATTATTTTCTTATACTTAAGAAAATAAAAGAGAAATTTATAATAGACTTTTTCCTTTGATTTTCTTATAAGATGACAAGGAAAAACAAAGGAAAGCATACACATCTTTTTATTTGTAGTGGGGTCGGAGTTTTTATTTTTCATTTTGTCTTAATAATGTAAAATAAATCTTAAACTACAAAAATTGATTTTCAAGCTCAATTTTTTTTATAAAAGATTTTTTCTAGTAGCAATTCATTTTCAACATTTTATTGGGTAATGAAATTTTCCTCACATAATAAACAAAGTGAGAAATTTTATTTTCTTTATTGTAATTTTCCTTTCCTTCAAATTTTCAATGAATTAACATAACGTTAAAAAAAAAGGGGGGAGGGTCCTTAGTAGTTACTTTTCTAAAATAATATGTAAATTATTTTTCATTATTATGTAATGAAATAGAAAACATTATTATGTAAATTATTTCACTATAGGTGAAGTTTGTGCTTAAATTAATATGTAAATTAAAACATTATTCTAAAATAGAAAATCTATTTTTCATTATTTTACCAATAAAAAAAAGTCCAACGCTATTATTGTTGTCGTACGGAAACGAATTTCTTGCTTTCCTCCCATTCGCCGCCTCCTCCTCCTCCTTTTCTCCGCCAGGTGGGGATACCGAGGCTGAGGCTCTTCCTCCTCCTCCACCGGCTGACGCACCGCAACTCCCACCTTCGACCTTTGAGCCACGACCACAGCAACAGCATCAGCCATCAGGTTCTCCCATTTCACTTTTCTTTTTCTTTCTAATTTCTATTACATATTAATTGTTTTGTTTGATCTTTTGGCTAAAACTTTTTTCAAATAACGTGGTGTATACAGCTTAAAAGGTTGTTCGAAAAATAAAAGTAAATAATTAAAAGTAACATCATAATCGATTAGAAACCAAGAGATGACTAAACGTAACACCAATCAAGATAATGAATTTTATTCTCCAAGAAAAGTATGATTGTAATTTTTAATTTTTAATTTTTAAAACTGTAATATGCTTTTATATCCAATTATACTTATTAATTTTTATTTTTTAAGGTTTGGGTGGTATAATGTTCATTGTCTTGAATCGTTCAAATTTATGGTCGAGTTATCTTTCCCATTACACTTATTATTCATTCCCCCAATTTCTATTTTCTTTTTCTAAATAAGTCTCAATCTTTTCCCAACGATGAAAATGGAGCAGCTCAGCACCATAAGCCCATCCAGTTCCAAATACGGACGACTTCTTACGAATTGTTGGAATAAGTAGCTTATACCCAGAGTTTGAAATTGGTGGAGGTAAAGGTTTTTACTGGAGAAACTCACTTGTTATTTGCTTTATCATTTGTATCTTATTGTTTTGATTTATCTGCTATTTGCTTTAATTTACTGCTATTGGGAAAAATGAAGGGTTGTTGGATTTAGTTAAAGGATTCAATTATTCTTCAATTTTCATTTCTGTTTGTTGTTGTTAATTGGAATATCTGTTATATTTGATTGCCAGTTACTTTGCACTTAATGAATTTCATTGATAAAACAATAGCAAAGCAAACTGTATGTTCTGCTTAAATTTGTTGTTATGTACTGTATTCCATTGGCACAAATGTGAATGGTAATCTCGAACAATTTAAGTTCAAAAGATTAGGATGACAAATAACTTGTTTAACTGAAGGATGGGTTTGTGCTTGCTTAAAACCTTCCTCAAACATAAAATTGGGATTTTGGATTTAGAGCTTAAACTGTCAATTTTGGACTAGTAGTGGGTTCTGAGTAATATATAGATTAAATTGAAGAAAAACTTTGGTGATATTCTTAATTTTGAGTTGGAGCTGATGCTATTTTAAATAGTTGTTTATGGAATTTAGTATAGTTTGGGTTGAATTCTAAAGTTTCTTTTTCTAGGGACAGGTGTCAATTGGTTTGTTGGCTGTATTCATATTGTATTATGCAAATTATTGATGCATTATTAGCCTGGAAGAAACTTTTAATCTTAGTGGAGAAGCATCGTGGGTAACAAAACATGATTTTTGTGAAAAGCTTAAGACATAACAGAATATCATTTGGCCCATTCAACTCATTTTTACAAATGAGATGGAAAAAACCAGTTGCTTCTGCTCAGACTCGATTAGAAACCAGAACAAGAGATTTAAAGCTGGACAAGCTCATGACACACATCCACAAAGTCAAAACCATCCTCAATATTCACCACCTTATGTCGCAGCGAAAGCGTGGTCCCTTTGTCTCTGTACAGCTGATGTCACGGTGGAAAAATATTGTGGGTCTGAATGTGGGCATGGGTGCGTTTGTTCACAAATACCCACATGTGTTTGAGGTATTTATGCATCCGCTCAGGAGGAACTTGTGCTGCAGAATAACTCGAAGAGTGAAGGATTTGATTGATGAGGAAAAAAATGTTGTGAAAGATTGTGAATCAGAATTGGTGCAGAGAATAAAGAAGTTGCTGATGATGTCAAAAAATGGGACACTTCATGTTCATGCTTTAAGGCTGATTAGGAGAGAACTGGGCTTGCCCACAGACTTTAGAGATTCTATTTTAAGAAAATACTCAAAGGACTTTAGGTTAATTGATTTGGAAATTGTTGAATTGGTTGACAGAGAGAATTTGGCAGTGGCTGAAGTAGAAAAATGGAGAGAAAAGGAGTACAAAGATAAGTGGTTGAGTGAGTTTGAGACAAGTTATGCGTTTCCCATTAACTTCCCTACTGGGTTTAAGATTGAGGGAGGATACAGGGAGAGAATGAAGAACTGGCAGAGGCTTCCATATTTGAAGCCTTATGAGAAGAAAGAGGTTGTTAGAGTGCGTACTTGTGGAGGTATTGAGCGGTTTGAGAAGCGAGCGATTGGGATTATTCATGAGTTATTGAGCTTGACAGTAGAGAAGATGGTTGAGGTTGAAAGGTTGGCTCATTTTAGGAAGGACTTTGCTATAGAAGTTAATGTGCGTGAACTGCTTTTGAAACACCCTGGCATTTTTTATATATCCACCAAAGGAAGTGCTCAAACTGTTCTCCTTAGAGAAGCCTATTGCAAAGGGTGTCTGGTAGTACCAAATCCAATTTATGTTGTTCGAAGGAAAATGTTGGACCTTATCTTGCTAGGGTGTCGAAATACTAGATCATTGCAATACCAAGAAGAAATCAAGGAGGAAAGAAATGGTTTAGTTTTTAAAACAAGCGGGGAAGGCAGAAGAGATGGGGACTGGGTTCTCCCAATTTTAGATAGTTATGATGGAAAAGTCCTGGAGAGTCCAGGTGAAATCAATCATTCCGAGCAAGCATTTGATGATTGTGAGAGTGAAAGTAGTCAAAGTGACGTGTTCTTTAAGGATGACTCTAGTTGATCATAAGGCACTCAACATTTTGCGACATTCAGATTCTTGCTCATAAATAGCACAGATACCAGCTTGAACAGAGATGAGAGGGTGATCCACAATCTGCTGCTACAGACAATTGATAAACCTCAAGACAGTGAAAGAGTGTAACCCTCTTATTGCTTACAGTTCATGCTTTTTCTTGTTGAATGTTGCTATGGCTCCATTTGGAATGGAGGAAAGTTTTTTCCAGAAAACATTTTCATGAGTTTAGCTGTTTGGAAGGGAGAAAACAGCTTCCTCATGTAAAATATTTTGCAGTTACACCCTTGAAGGTTATAAGACATTTTCTTACTAGTTTCAGCTTGGTTTTTCCTCACCTTGCTCATTTGTTTTAGGCATTTTCTTCTTTTCTATCTCTCTCTTCTTCAATTTGGGCATATGTCTCTCTATCCTTTGATTTGGGTGGGTTCCATCGCTCTGTCTCCTTTGATTTGGGTCTTGGCTGTACGCTTCTCTCCCTTTCTCGCCCTCGATCTGTCCTGGGCTTGCATTTGCTCTGCTTCTTCAACACAATCAGTAAGATTTCTTATCTCTATTGTTTGGTTTGCTCTACATATTCTATTCTTTCTTATACAAAAGACAGTGTCTGGCTTACTTTCATGTTCTGTTGCTGTTTTGGGACTCGTACTTTTGGTTTGATATGTTTATCATCAAAGAGCATTGAAAAGCACTGATAATCTTATAGAAACAAGTTATACTGACTTGAATTAATGGGAATTTTTTGGGGTTCATTGGCACTGTAGTGCAGTGGTAAAATTATGAAATTACTTCTTTGTTTGTTTTGGTCAATGAATCACTGACAATCAACAAGTAGATAAACTTAGTTATGTTGTTACCAGTTATCTATTTACCTGATGTTTTCTTTTAAATAATTTTGCATGTCATTGGAGATTCCCCTATTGTGAAGTGAATGAAACATATATGTAGCTGGGTATAACTGTCTTGTGGATTGGTTTTTGTGCTTGTTTCTGCTTCCAACATGGAAACTTGAGGTATGATGTCAGTCTTTATCCTTATGATTATTCTCGTCTGATTTGGTCTGACTACTGGTTGCCCGAGTTCTTGTTGAGTTGCTGCTGTGAGGGAGGCATCTGTTGCCTGCAATCATTTTGGATGGTAGAATTGAGCAGAAGGCATTCAAATATGCTGGAATTACTTGCTTTAATCCAGGTTCCTTCCCAGATGAGATCACATTCGTTGCACGTCGTCCTTGTACACAAGAAGTCGAGTATTCAGCCCTGTGAATTTCAAAAGTTTATGGCTTCCACATCCTTTAGCATGCAGAGAATTGAACACGGGAAAAAAGAATTGCTATCTTTTTTCATTGTCCAATGACAAAATTGTTAAGATTTAAGTTATTAATGTCATAGCACTTGCAAATTAACCTGTCAACTCTTTTCTGTTGTAAACTAATCTCCATGGTTTTGGTGGAACCATGTTACGTCTATTGCCAAAATAGAAGAAAATTGCATTGCATATTAGTCAAAAAAGAAAAAATAGCTGCATTGTGTTCTTGTCCTCCGAAGCTATATTTGGATGTATCAAGTTTGGTCAGAACTCTAAGTTTGTCGTTTGTGATGAGATATAGCTGTTACAGTGCTTCAACGCAGTAGGGGTTATTGTAATTAGCCTACAGACTAAACCTGAACATAATATGTTTGTGAAAAAATATTGGAAGGGGTTTGGGGCTTACAGGTGAGGCTTGGGAAATCTTTTTGGATGTTTTCTTGAGTAAATTGTGTTGCTGCTATTGGTTGTTTCCCCTGACTGATGAAATGAGTTTATTGTTTGTAAAGCACTAAGGTGAAGCCATGGCAGAACCATCATCTGCAAACACATTAAAGAACAATGCAGGAGCCATTTAGCCAAGAAGCATGAAAATGGAATTTCTGAAACATGTAAACTGTTGTACATTGGTGATTAATGACAGTTTTGTACTAGTATTTTGATATTGCTAGTGCCATTTTTCTTATTTTTGATTCATTTATGCTTTTCCAAAGTAGCATTCTGGACACCTACATCTTTAAAAGAATTTTACAATTTCATTATAAATTTCAACCTTCCATATAATATATGAGGTAGGATGAGATACATACTTATCATTCATCTCATTATACTCTTTATCTCAAAACTCGAATCCTATTCTTATTTTTTGTCTTTTAGTTCTAGAGTTTATTACGAGTAGGATGATTAATTATAATTTCTTAATAGTTATCATTATTTAGGATAAATATTTTTAGGATGATTAATTATTTATGTGGAATATTTTTATTATGTAGAATGATTATTTAGATATCTTGTACAAATGATGAATATGTTGTCATGGTTTAAGGTTACATTCCTAACCCCCAGCAAACAGAATAATTTTGACATAATTGGCAAGTTTTTTTTTTTTTTTTTTGTTTTTGGAAGTTGAATAAAGGTATTTTGGTGCCCTCGAAATTTAGGTGCTGTAGTGGATTTTATTGGAAGTTTGAGTTTATATGGGGGCATCATCCTACAATTAGATTAATTATGATTGCCACCAAATTATGGGGAATGGGAAAGCAAATAATTCTGAAAAAACATCATTCTTATTTCATGGTCTGTGCATATAATAAAGTGCTGCAAATTACAAAAGCAGAACAGAATATTCTGCAAATACTTCCAACTCAGAAAAGAAAAAGAATTCCCCAGCCATTCTATGTGACAGAATCCAAGATTAATCCTCTGCCAAATGTACTAAAAAGAAAAACCCCACAAAAGAATCAATACCCCAATATGCCAAAATTCATACATGATCCCAACAACTCTAATTAACTGCACAGAATAATCCTTGTTAACCCAAGAACCATACATGAAACAGTGAAGAAAAACAATGTAACAAAGTCCCTAGCAGACCATTTCCTCACAGCTTTAGCCTCCACCCTCAAACTCTTGGCTCTCCGAAGGGCATCAACCTCTTTCAACAGATCAAACTCCACGCCTTTCTTCTTCAACTCCTCCACACACTTGGCCAACAACTTCCCATCCTCTTTTTCCCTCTCCAACAGCTTCTCCAAGTGCCCTTCCACATCAGTTTTATACCTAACCGCCCAGGTAATTCCCATGGAACATAGCAAAGAACACAGAGATGGGATCCAAGACCTATGGCAGGCACCGGTGGGAGGGTCCTTGGAAGAAGAGTTGAAGAGCAGGAGGAGAGAGATGGAGTGGAAGAGGAAGAAGAAGATGTAAAGCTGAGTGATTTCTTTACGGACGGAGTCGATTTGAGTCTCCTTGAGGGAAATTCTATTGAAAATGAGCTCCTCTTCTTTCACCCACTGTTTCAAAAGCAGCCTGTGGGTTGGTGTTTCTGCTATTTGGTGAAGTGGGTGTGGTTGTTTTGACTCCATAATTGATGGGTTTGAGCTTTGATCCGCCATGGATATATACAAGACAAAGACAGAGAGAGTTGAGTTGAGTTGAGTGACAACGAAGAAAAGTGAGGAAGAAAGAGATTTTTGAAGGGAGAAATAGTAGGGAGGGACGGGGGGGTTACGGTGGTTTTGTTTTCTCCAACGGTAAACAGGGAGGGTTTTTTAATATAAATCTTCGCAACGGTCGAATTGGGCATTTAAATGTTTTTCTTCTTTCCAGGAATGTCCTCGGGCGGTGATTGGAACTTGGAGCGTGTGAGCTTTCATAACGTCTTTTTCGTGAATGTCAAGATTCAAATTGTGGTGTTGAAATTACAGAATTGTCCTCCAAAACTTATTTTATTCCAAACTTGCTCATCCCTAATTTACAGCTCACTTTTATGAATCTATCACACTCTGCCGTTCATATATTGTTGGCCCATCCTAACACAAAAGCCACAAGGGCCTTTTTCCTTATCGTGGGGGGTACAAAAAGAACCTAAATTTAATTAGATACCATCTAATTCCTTTTATACTTGGTCGTTATTGAATTGTCTACTTAAGCCACATTTAACGATTGGAATTTTGTTTTTGAGATATAATGCTTTAAAAAAATTTAGAAAAGTCATTATTATTCTATTATATTCAATTAAACTTTTATATTTTTATATTAGATTAAATAAAAACTAACAATTTACTGTTTATTATTAGTTAAAAAATCACTTAATATTCTATATTCACATGATACTGATACGACATTTATATGGAGGATGAAAAATGTTTTGAGGTTTAGGCAACTTTTGTTAGGGGAGCCAAAGACAAGTAAGTAAAGATTAAAAATTTAAAAATTAATATATTGAACTTAATCAATAATCAAAAGATTGGTAATAGAAATAATTTTATATAATACTAAATCAATAAAGAAAAGACATACAATAGATTTTTCTAAAAAGTTGTGTTCAACTATATTTTCTGAATTCAAATTCATCAATTAAAAATTATATACTGAAAAAATCTATTTCTTTAAGATTGAGTGTTAGACATTTTGATTCACATTACTTTTGTTCATGAGTTGAAGCATTGAGATTTAATGATTCAAATGTAGAAGCATTTGTTAAATGTTTTCAACCTACTCATACTTTAATCAAACTTGAAAAAAAAAATTAATGCATTCAATATTCAATATTCTTTATTTTATTTCTATCTAAACTTATAATACTAAATATAAAACTATAATATATAAAATATAAAGAGTTAAATACAATATACAAGATTAATAATTTCTTCTTATATAATTAAGATTATTTAAAGATTATATATTTAAGATAATTTCCTTTCAAATAAATATAAACCGTAAAACATATCAAAAAGATTTACTCAAGATAATTTTCTCTTACATAACCAGGATTAATTAAAAAAATGATACATTGATAAAATTTTAAGCAACAATGCAACACTACAACTTATATTTGAGAATTATATAATAATTTATTAATTTTTAAAAATTAAAATCATGAAAAAGAAAATCCAAATAACAGAAAAAAGACAAACATGAAACTCACATATCACATAACAAAAAAAAAAAGAATATGGTTGATGGTTCTTAAAAATTTGAAAAAACAAATATTTAGAAACTTATAACATATGAGCAAATAGTATAAAAATATAAATAAAAATAATAATATACATTAAAAAATAAAAAAAATTAAAATTGAGTGAAGCATTTGAGATTTTTTTTAATTCTTTATTTGTATAAATTATTGAGCATGCTATTAAGAGAATATATTAAAAATTATAAAAATTTTATATACTATAAAAGAAATTTTAAAAATTTTGACCTCCCCAAAATTATACTAAGCTTCGCCTTTAATGAAGTCATATATCATGTTATGTAGGAGTGTGCAGCGATCGGTTGCAACCGAGCAACCGACCACCACTGTCGGTCATGCCGATCGGCCTTGTCGGCTGATCGGCTCGACCCTCGGGGGGGGACTCCTTCCCCCCCAACAGACCGAATAACAAGCCGGTGACTGCCTTGGTTTTCATGGATAGTGAAAGTATAAAAATGCCCCTCATTACATACTTTCCCTTCCGCCGCCCATAAGAGTAAAAGAGTAAATTCACCCTCAAAAACCTAAAACCTACCTTTCACTTCTGCAGACCGCCGGAGCCTAACTCTCATATTTTCTCTCTTTCCCCTGACGGCCCGACCCCCCTTATTTTCTCCTTTGCCTTGCAGCCTCCTACCTCTCCAACTGAACCTTAAGCCAGCAGTCGTCTCATACAACCATACCGGTGCCTATTACCGGTGCTTCTCACTCAAATCAAACTGAGCCCACAGTCTCCTAAAACTACACTGAAATCGACAGACCCGCCTATCCCAAAAATCGATTGAAATTGATTTTGGAGGGTTGTAGTTCGGTCGGTTAATTTGGTGAAAATTTTTGATCGGTTTTACAAAAAATCGACCGAAATTGACCCGCAACCGACTTTGCTCACTCTTAATGTTATGTCATAATCAATTATAACAAGTCAACATGACACGTTAACATAACAAGTAAATGGTATTTTAATTAATAATAATTAATCAATTATTAATCACAAAAATTAATTAAAATTTTATGAATAATTTATGATTTTTTTATATTATGTTATTTACTCAAAACCAAATTTAACTTCAGTAAGTGACAGTTTTTTCTTTATCTTATAAATCTGTGGTCCACCTCATCTTAAAAATTGAACCACAAATTCTAACAGCTGAGATGTCTGTTATAGACGCTATATATGTGCATAGATCTGAATAATTTTTGTCATAATATATAGCACTCCAGGCAGCATAATGCCTTGACAGGGATTATAGTAATTTAGCGAAGTAAGTAAAGCCGCACGTGGTCTACTGGCCACCAGGCAATGACATGTCACCAAGGATGCATAATTCAATTGAGTTTTATTTATCACGTCAATTCCATCATAAAGTTGGAAGACAATGCTTTGTCGTGACATGATATGACGAGCGTCAGAAAGGTGAAATTTGGTTGCCCAGTTTCAATAAATGTTGAAGGTAACTGGATGACTAGTTCGGCGTTGAGATTGCGATTTCCTACCCATTGTTTTCACCCAGAGAAAAACCAATTTAATTTCCAGCCATTAAGGCTGCTTGCCAACCCCTGAATCTTCAACTTCATTTTCATGGGGTTTTCTTTTATTTAATTGCAGTCTCTAAAGAATCATAATGAAAAGAAATTACATATTTTCTTCTTTGGTTTGTTTTGGGTTTTGATCACCTAATGTTACTGGAATTTGAATATTTAATTAGTTTCTTGTCATTTATTAATATTACTTTTACAAATAATTGAGTTCATAATTGGACACTTTTCAAACTTTTTCAATAGTATGTGTACGTATTTCTTAATTCAAAGAATTAAATTCATATCTGCTTCTCAATTTTTTTAAAAAAAGTCATAATTATCTTAATTTATTTCCAAGTGTATACTTCAAATCATAAGTAATAAAGTGAAAATAGGCTTTTTATCACAAAAAGTAATAAATAATTTCTAGTAACATAGCCACTTACAAAGCTGCAATGACAAGGGTAAGAGAAGAGTAAAGACCTTAAGTTCAAGTTATATTATTTTTTTATTTTAGATATAAAGAAAGAAAAACACAAACATATTTACACGAATCATATAAATATCTGGAAAAAGTTTTGTTAAAAGCAAATAAAAAAGAGAAAGGAAGGAATATAATCACAAGTTACAAAGCAAACTTGGGAAAGAAAAATAAAATAAACTCACCAAATGGTTAAAAAGAATCACAACATGCACATCTAAGATGATGTGATCACAACATACAGAAACAGGAACAGAAATGATAGTAAAAACAAGTAAAGCCTTAGCTCAAGTACTGATAAAAAGTGGAAACCGTCGAGACCTTATAATAGGATTGGTTTGAATCAAGGCAAGTTGAGGTTTCTGGGGAGTAGTGTAATTGCCCGAAAGTCTTGTTTCCATTGTTACCTGGACCCAAAGCTGCCCATTCTTGCATATTTCCCATCTCTTTAGGAAACATGAAGATGTAAAGCAAAGCAGAGCCAAGCAGAAGAAGAAGATACAGATATTTAGTTGAATTGAAGAATATGTGATAGGCCACCAGAGATAGATAATACATGGTGTTTCTTCTAGAGAGAGAGAGATGATAAACCCAATGTCAAGATGAGTTAGTTTGTAGGTATATATGCTCATGTAAAGCCTCCTCCCTTAATATATGCACAAAATAAACACGTGTTTGAGGGAAGCAACAAAAGCATGAAGACTGAAGATTTTAGTAAGATTTGAAGAAAAGAAAAATGGAAAGCAGATAAGTTGCTTTGATTTTTGGTAAGTATTTCTTTCTCATTTCATAAATGTCACGAAGAGCCAAGACTTTTTTTTTTATCATAAATGTTGCAGTTAGGGTTACATTTAAGGACTGATATATACAGATGCTTAACACGTCAACTTTAAGTTTGTTTGGGAAATGAAATATGAATAAATAGTACAAAATGCATTGGTTTGGACTTCGGAAAGTTTGTGCAGGACAGCAAGAGTGTGTGAGCAATTAATTGTGTTGGCAGTGCACCCCTACAGCTACACATGGGAGGGGACCGATAGTACTTCACTAAGGGGAATTATTATTGCTGCAATTGACTCATTGGGTACCATGATTGGAAGGGCAATTAAAGTACAATTCGGCAAACATCTCTTCTATGCCATTTTCTTCCCTTAACTAACATGGGTTATATTATTTCATTTTGTTTACTGAAAATGACAGAATTAATTTTTTTGGCTTCCAAAAATGTTTAAAGAGTTGAAATTTTATCTACCTATATTTTGTACAAATTCATTCACTCACAATGCAATTATAAGTTTATTTATATTAAATATTAGAATATGTTTGTATTTATTGTGTATCACACAAGTTGAAAACTAGTTATTATGTCATACAATGAAACTTCTTTAAGAAAGATGATAAATTTAAGAATTAAGTATATGTATAAGATTTAAGTAAAGTTATTTCTAAAAATATAATACTTGATTTGAATTGCAGAATCTCATGAATCATCGAGCTTTTAAACACAAGTTGCATCTCAAACCATTAAGTTGAGGGCATGCTTGTCTGGTGTCACACATTGTCACCAAAAAAGAAAAAAAACTTTTAAAAATATAATTATTTCTAAAATCAAATATATCAAAACTTGTTGAGATAAATATGATATTTTAAACAAACTAAAAAAGTCTAGTAAAGATTAGTATGAAAAAGGTTTGAAAATAATATGGGTAAAAGCAGGATTTTGGGAAAGCTTGGGGGAATATTATGAAACTTTTTTTCCCTAATATATAAGAAAAACTAGTAAACCTTGTTAAATAAAAAAACTAAACCTTAAAACTACACATCAGATATTAATGAAAAATCCAAAATTGTAATTGTTGAAATTACTTTATAGAAAACAACATACATGTTTTAAATAGTATGTAGGATGTAAGAAAACACTACTGAGTGAGACATGAATTGGTGATTGTATAAGCACATGGTGGTTGCAGAAAAAAAAAAAGTGATATATAATTAATTCCTGAAGTGTCGTTTGCCAGCTTTCGTTTTCTATTTTCTATTTTATTTTCAGTTTTATATTCTAAAATTAATAATAAATTAATTTGAAGAGAAGAACGGTAATATTTATAATTTTTTACAATTAAATGTTATTACAATTTAGTATCACTTAAATTTCGTATTACAATTATCTAAATACTAAATAATATAAATATAAATGTTTAAGACGATAATTATATAAAAAATGATTAATTTTATTTAATATCTAATTTTATTACATAATTACAATATTAATTTATTTCATCTCACAATTTTATTATTTAATACAAATAATTTAATAATATTAAATTACTTGGTTATAATTTTGAATATTCTAATAGAAAATATTATTAATAACTCTTATATGAATTTATTATTTTATAATCGAAATATTATTAATTGATTTAATATTAAATTTCAATTAATTTGAAATATTAATGTAATATTAACTTTTTGTATCAATTCTACTAAAATAATGTTTATTTAAGATCTAAACACTATGTTATTTTTCTTTTTCTTTCCAAAACTCAAAAAGAATTTGGGAGAAGAAGGATCCAAACTCAGCTCTTTGAGTTGAGAAATGCATACACCTACTTACAAGTTAAATGCTTTGATGGAATTTTTTTCAAACAATAGCAAAAGTAATTATCAATCAAATGCAGTAAAAAATCTAAAATATTTCTATTATTAGGGAAAAAAACACTTATTATTCTATTAAAAGTTTTGAATGTATAATCATGATAAATCATTCTAATGCACTTCATCTTTTTTTTTTTGTCTATCTTTTCTTTTTGAGATATGCTAAAATTAAGTCAGATCTTTTCATGTTTAAACACTAAATACTCTTATTTTTAATATTTCAAATATATTTTTATTATTTTTTGACATTAAAAAATTAGACAACAATATTATTCATTAAATGAATTAATGAATTAATTAGTGGAGGATAAATAGTCAATTCAGTGACGTCCTAACAAATAGACTAAAGCATTTGGGGATGAAAGGAGAAAGAGGAGGAGATAAAGCACTCTCTCAGGTTATTGGAGTACTGAATTATTGATCCGTATCGTTGGATTGGCGTGTGAGGCCCACAGTGATCGCCGCAGAATCTTGACCCTATCTGTCATTTCTTGGAATGTTTTGACGCCTTCACCTTACTCTTTTTCCTTTATATTATAATTATAATGTACCTTAGAGATTCATGTCCCTACATCTGTTTAGCTTGATAATATTAAAAATTAAAGGAGCATATATATATATTTTATTAATTCTTTTAAAATATATTGATTTTAACTTATAGAAGAATTTTATAAGTGACACTTGTCTGTGGTATTACTTGAATTTTTACAGGGTATTTGAAACATTTTGAATAATAGAATTTGTAGTATGTATATTTTATTAATTCTTTTAAATAATAGAATTTGTAGTAAAATTAATGAAGAGTACAAGAGAGAGAGAGAGAGAATGGTATTTTAGAATTAAAAAAAAAGGAGAAGTGTAGTAATATTTAGTCAATCATCTAGTAGCATTCTATAAAACTCTAATTCATTTTCAATATTGCAAAATGTAAGATGATATAAACTCTAACAATCGATTTAATAGACATTTTCTTTCAATTATTAGTCTATTATTACATGGAAATAACTGATTTAATTTAAAAAATTGCACGTAAACATGAGCATGGACTACATTAATTATTAAATCTCCATGGTGAAATGGGCCTCATTTTACATTGTGACCATATGAATATTTTTTTTATAAAATTATAATAGCGGAACAAGGTGAAAAGATGTAATTCTAACAATTAAAGAATTTATTTTATCATATATATGACATAATCACCATATAAAAAAATGAAAATAATCAAATAACGTGACCTAACACTATATATAATTATACAAAAATTAACTTAAAATTGATTCAAATCAATATGCTACGGTTACTAGAATTTGAAAAATTTTATAATTTTAAAGTCTCCTTGTTATGAAAACAAAATTGTCTATTTTTTTTTTATTTTTACGAATCGAAGCGATAAAAAGTTAAATCTTAATGGATTGTGACAGTAAGAGCAGTCTCTCACTTACAATTTCGTGTATTTTTTTATTATTACAAGTCGAATTTCATTGCATTAGGAATTACAAAAAAAAAAAAAATTCTCCCATCTTATATATCCCACAACTTTTCTTTTAGAATTTAAATTTAAGACTTTTACATGGAAGATTCAAGTTCAAACCTCCTTCGAATTAACTATGTTTCTGTTATAGAAACGTGAGAAAGAGTTATGATTTTGAATTTGGAAATGGAACTTGTTAATCTTAATCTCAAGAGTCCAAGTGTCTGCATGCAATTTGCCATTTTTTACACTTAAAAATTTTTAGTACTCCATCTTGACACATCATATGTAGCTCTCCATCATAATTAATAAGCAACAGAGTGAAGCAGACATGCAGCTCTTTGTTATGTCTCAAATTTCAATTCAAACTTGAAAGACAAGGACTGGACATAAATCCAAGAATATCATCATAGATCTAAAAAATAGGCCTGCTGGCTTTTTAATTAAATGATGTAGGAGATGAACAGCTGGGGGTTGGGATTTGGAATCCCATAGCTATAAATCCATGCTTGGATATGCGGTAGTCTCAAACCTGCATGTCATTGTTCATGGAGTTTTTTAACTTGGTTTGTGGTCGCGTAAGACAACAGGAATAATAAATGTAGAATCTATATGGGATAGGATATGTTTATTTGTCTTCTCCATGGTTACGTGCTTCAAAGCCCTTCAACCAATTTGCATTTCTACCTCAACATCAAAATATTTTATTTATTTATTCTGAATAATCCAAGTATTTGACTTGTATCAACTGTCTTACATTGCCATGAGACAAATGTAATGCCATGCTTTAAAATTCCATGGTAACCCTTTACATGTGATCTGGCCTTGGGAGGCTAGATGAAGACATCCTCCTGCTTGGGTGGACTACCCATAACACCAACACATTGGCCCAACTTTGGCGCAACGAGGTTGGGTTTGGCAGCTGGACAGCTACACCTAACTGGAGTCGATAAAGCCATGAGTCGGCCTTCTTCAGCCTGTCGAGGTGCACTGCACTACACCTAACTTTATGTCTTTCTCACCAGTTTATAGTTTTAATACAAAACACGCATATTAAGTAGAAATTTTTTTTTTTTACTTATTATCTTAAAATTTATCATATTTTTTATTAACGTGAAATTCATGATACTAAAATAAACGTACCTGTAAATAAAAAATTTATAAAAATATATTTTTTAATAAAAATTTTAAAAAATAATTACGTATATGAATATTTGATTTATTAATTGATACATGATTTCTCTACTTAAATAATAAAATTCCAATCTCCCTTCTCTGAATAAAAAAAAAAATCACAAAAAGGGTGGAAGTGGAATACACGGTCAATCAATATAGCTAAACCTCCAATGAAAAAGAGTAGACAGGGTCAGAACTAAGAACATCCAGAATTATAAGAAACATTGAGTGGTAGGGCAATAGTTGCTAAGCAAAACCTTCTTCTAGCAGGGTTGCCTTCTGCAATATGCTTTATCATTTCATACATGTCATGTACAAACAGATTATTTCCTCAATTTTCTATATATTGAACCTAGGAAACTAGAATTGGAATTTTAGGATGGGAATATCAACACAAGACAGGTAACTTTTAACTATGTATGGAAAATTCTTTCACATTTGATCTTTTCCTTCAATGTAAACTGATCTTGCAGTTAACTCCATTTTTTCAGAACACAATAAAACCTATACCTCGTAAGACTGATCTATAACCGTATTTACAATGAGAGGTGAAACAGACTTATTTATGTAATTCTAAACACAGCTTTGATGGAAACAAGTTGCTTATTTCCTCTGAGCTGTGGTTAAACCTGGTAAAGGATACCAATTTCGAGAAGGGAAGTGTGAGGAATCCCAAGTGCAACTGCAGGACGCCTACTATTACGTCTAATAAACCCGTAGATTATGTTAATTACAAATTTCTTCAAGAAAGAAGATGCCTCATTGGCTCTGATATGAGTGTTTGCCATCATGTAAGACACCCCAGATTCCTTTGCTTCCATTAGTTCCTCCACTTCATTACTGGATCGAGACATTTTCCATCCAGCTGCTTGCCTTCTTCGACCAGCGCCTCCAGCAATGATCTCATAACACGTACCAGCATCTTTGACAGGAAGTGGTGATTGCCCTATGGCTGCAAATTCTTCACTAATGGACTCGCGTTTCAGAAACTCTGAGACTTTTTCAATCAGTTTGGTTTGGAAGTCATAGCTATCACCAACATCCTTGTATCCAAACCTATCCATTGTGTTGTATTCATGATAAAAGTAATAGTAATAGTAATCTGAAGATAATAACTTGTACTCAGTAGCTTATGTTAGAATTATGGATTGAGGAATTTAATTAACAATTACCTTACAATGCACCGGTAAAAACAGAATTCAGGTGGGCCAACCCGAGCAACGTGGAAGCGCTGATCAGCTGGAACTTTTGGAATCATAACATTATGCAGGGTCACAAAGATGAGAATCTGATGGAATGCTGGAAAGCTTGCCACAAAATGTGCAAACATTGGTGGAACACCGGAGACAACATTGGAGTAAACTAGGCCAATTCCAGGAATCCTTGTTATTCCAAGGCCTGGAACAAGAGCAAGAAAACTATCCAAAGATACCTTATTGTCCAACTCAAATGATTGTTTTTTTGAAGTCCCATAGTGCCATATTGACATTAGAGACATGATTATTGCAGAGACAAGAAGGGGAAGCCATCCCCCTTTGTGTACTTTAGCAAGGCATGCAGAAAAATAAAGCAGTTCCACAGATCCAAAGGCTAGTACAAACAATAATGCCAGGAAAACACTTCGATTCCAAACAGTAATGATGATCAAAAACATCAAGCAGGTTGTAACAAACATGACTGTAATCACAGCAAGGCCTGTGTAAACAAAAGCGCAGACGAAAGCGAATTGTTGGCTTAGAGAGGAAGCAAAATGAGGGATATAGAGAAGGATAAGTCAAGAAGTCACAAACCATATGCATTGCCAATCATGTCAGTGTCTCTAAATCCATTAACAACAGCCAGGCATAGCATCATCAACATCCAGTTTACCTCTGGTATGTATATCTGTCCATGTATTTTCTTTGATGTGTGTATTATCTTCACACGCGGGAAGCAACTTAGTGCCCTGCACTGACTGATGATGGAGAATGTAGCAGAGATTATTGCTTGACTTCCAACTACCGTTGCAAGAGTGGCAATAATGAACACTGGCCAAAATACAGCCTCTAGAAGCAAAGGAAGAAATGCAGTAGAAACAAAAAAATCAGATTATTTATGCACAAACTTATGCATGCACGGACATAGATCCAAATTAAATGACAATGTGACATCTAATGATGCCTTTATTTGTTAATTTAGTTTAGAAATGAAGCAAACGATTTGTGTCCTTGTAAGGTGAACCATTTCTCTGATGAAGATTCAAGATTATGTCCAACAATCATATAACTATTCTTCGACTAAATAAAGTCATCATGCTTAAAATTAAGCTTCAAAATGGAAAGCAAAGAAGTTCTTTTTCAGTTGTAGAGATCATATAATTGTCAAGCTTACCAGGAATGGCCTTGTAGAAACTACTTTGAAGATTCATTCTATGCTTGGAGAGATAAGCAGCTTCACCCATGTATGCTAGAACTAAGCAAGGATAAACAACTGCTGTAAAGCCTATCTGTCATTCCATTTGTATTAGCAAAAAGGAAAGCTGTTACTGAAATAAAAGACTACAAAGCAGAAAGGATAACTGACAACATAATTTTGAGTTCTTACAATTGGAAGTTGGTAGTCAATCATAAAAATTGGCAGCACAAAGTAAAAGCAGTACTCTTTGAAATCATATTGTCTAAGTTTTCAAAAACGTATCAAAGCGTCATAAGATAGAAGGAAACAATAAGTACCCTGACAGAAAGCGGAGAGAAATGACCAAGATCAGCAAACAATGCTTCTGCACCTGAAAGAGAAATCATAGTATATTCAGGCTTACCGAAAAGAAGGTTCCTGTCAGAAACAACAAAAATTTATGGTCTTTCTCTGAAATACACCTGTAATGCAAAGGACAATGCCTCCGAGAGAACTCCATCCATCTTTTCCAGCTCTCTTGAAGAAATTGTAAATATAGTGTGGTGACACAGCGCATAGAACATGAGGATTCCAGTGGAATATGTTGTAAATGCCAACTCCAGTAATGCATATAAGCCAACCTATCAATATTGGAGCAAATAGAAACCCAACTCTGTGTGTTCCATAGTGCTGAAGAGCAAAAAGCCCAACCAAGATAATGCAGGCAAAGAACACAGTATGATCTGGCAAGTATGAACATGTTAGAAGAACCACAAAAAAGCCCACATGTGGTCATATATGGAATATAGAAGCAACTTTGGCTGTCATGGAACTTTTAGTCAGATATAAATATTTCTTCCATTCAATCCGATCACAATTTTTAAGTGTTGCAAATCCATAGAAAATGAAGTCATAGTTAAACAGATGGGAGGAGGGAGGGGGAGAGGTGTTGAAGAAGAAAGCACGATCAAGTAAAAATAAATAATAACAGATGTTCAAGTACATTTATTTTCATCATTTGTACTCAGGAATTCAGATGTGGAACAGAAGAAAAAACGTATTCTGATTGAACTTACTCTCATTTAAATCTGTAAACTTAATCTGTAAACCAGAGACTGCAGAGAGGACTGAAAAACAAAATCAAGGAAACCTGTCTAGTCAGCAAGTTTACTACAAATTCAATTGACATATGGGGAAAAAATACCGAACGTGAAAAATCAAAGAGTAGGAAAAAAATCACTTGAAAGAGCCAGAATGATTGAAATTATAATGCTCATACCAGACATAGTCGGAGTAAGGATTCCATCACCAATAACCATGCTTGTTCCAAGGAGAACAACGAGTAGTAGAACAACCCGAGAGCTATGATATTTCTCAAAGAACTGTTTTATGAGTAAACTAGTTTGTGTGTCCTCAATAGGTTCTTCAGACTTGTCAGTGGATACATGCTCATCTGCTACATTGGCAGTATTCAAAAGGCCCATCCTTGAGTGTCGGCAGAGCAATGAGTACAAAGCAAAGGTTCCTCCTGCTCAGGATGAACTATGTTCATTAAAGCAATAAAATGCTGGAAAGCATAGGTTATCGGATTAGTGTGGCACCTTCACCATTGTCATCGGCACCTAATACAAAGACTGCATACTTTAGAAGAGGGATGATTGTCAAGGTCCAGAAAATCAAAGAAAGAACCCCAAAAATCTCATGGTCTTCGCTGTACGGCTGCAATCTCCCAGAGAATGTGCTTTTATAGACATATATAGGAGATGTGCACAGATCTCCATAGACAACCCCGAAACTCTGGTAAGCAAGACAGAGAGTAGTCCTGTAGAATTTCTGGCAGAGAGGAATAAGAAAGCAACTGTTATTAATTGAAATAGTGATTCAGTTCTATATGTACTATTGATCACATAATAAATAGAGAGATGGTAGCATCACAATGAAAATTAGATTAACCATCCATTTCGCAACACCACGCAAAGTAAATGAATTTGTATAATTGAAGTTTATTGAACCGAGACATATCTAACATTCCAAACTCTTTTGCCTTCTGCTTGATTAACGTCAAACCGCGCAATTTAATAACAATATAATAAGATCATGCATAATATTTAAAAAAATCTTTAAACTGTTGAAAAAAAATTAAATAAGTTTTTAGTCTTCTATTACTTTCAATAATCCTTTATACTTTTATTTTAAGTTAAATATATCTTTATAATTAAAATTTGAGTAATTGTCATTAATTAAAATACATTTATCATTTTATACTGATGCGAAGTTGATGTGAAAGATGAAAGTGTCATATAATCATATCATCTCTCAATATCAACATGTCATGTCATTTTTTATTATAATAAATCAATATAATACATCAACATCACATGACATAAATTGAAGTGACATTCTGACCAACTACAGTTAATTTATTAATCATGAGAATCTATTTGGTTTAAAATAAATATATAAATTTGATTGAACGTATTAAAAAAATAAATATTTATTTAAATTTTTTAAATAATTCAAAAAAAATTTTAAATATTATATGGAAAAAATATGATTTTGTAGTTTGATAAATTATGTCAGTTAAAGTAGAATTGAAATTGAGAATTGGATAGAAGAAGAACCAAAATGCAAATCCTGATGATAAATTTTTAAGAAACAAAAATTGAAGGCAAAGGAACAATATGAAGATGAAGATGAAGAAATTCCTCAACCATCAAGATCATATTAATTTGCAATCAGTTCATAATGTAATATAAGACAAAGCATGTTGAAAGCAGAATCTAATTTGAACATGCAAGCAGTTCAGTAAAAATATAGCCTTAAATTACACCAGAATCCTTGCAATTATATCAAGAGATAATATATATATGTATAACATGATGACAGGTAAAAACAGGTCTCTGATTGTGAAGAAAAATACAAAAATGTGAATGCAACCACTGGAGTATACTAACAAGTCTTTAGATTTATTCCAGAGAAAACGAAACAAAACAAGAACCCAAAACTTCATTCTTTTTTTCTTTCTTCTTCTTTTTAACTTTCTCAGGAACCAAACAGGCAATAGAATTGTATGGAAATTCTTAACTGTAGACACAGAGGTAGACTGATGTAAGCACAACTTACCAGTCGAGAAACCTGGGTCGTTGAACCAGTCTCGGATTCCATACTCATCAGAAGTTGGAGAGTTGATATTGAATTCCTTATGAACTACAAGAACGACTTAAAACTTTTTTGTTTGAATTATGTATCTTAACCCTCAAAGGTGACTAAAATCAAAGCTGTTCATTTCAGAACATCATAGATACCCCAGAAAGTAAGGAAACAAAAGAGAAGATAAGTTAATGAACAGTATCTAGAACTTTGATTCTCTTGGGATGATAACATCGCCTTTAAAGGAATCTGATGAGAGAGACAGAGAAAAGGAAGTTTGGAGAGTGAGTTTTTGTAAAGGCATGCAGTTAAATAGAAAGAGTCAAAGGTAGCCCAAAGAAAGGTCCGTAGCATGACCTTCTTGGATCCACCCATGATACGGTGGTTACTAAAAACTGAACAGAAGGGATAAATCTCATTTTTGCCATTTTAAAGTGCACCTTTTTTTTCTTCATTGTTTCCTTTTGTCATATATGGCAAAATACTATAATTTCATTGAGTTTTAACTCCAAACCATCCACTAGGGCAGACCAAAATACTTCCTATCTCAACAAACACACCGAAACAAATTATGTTGGATCAACTCGGTCAATGGCCACTTAAGTTATTAAGGATATAATTTTTAATAATAATTATTTAAACTTCCTAATCAATTATATATATATATACTAGATGTTATGTATATGTTGAACGTTAGTTGTTATTTACATGTTAGATGTTGTTTATGTATAATTCGGATTATTCAATTTTATAAATTAAAAAATGATAGTAAAATTTTAATTTTTAGTGGGAATTGACTGAATTGACCAAACTTGTTAGGTTTTCAATTAGTTCAGATATCTCCTACATTTCGATTGGTTTTGTCGATTTTATGGTGAAATTTTGACATTTTCAAATTGAATTGATCGAATCGACCATTTGCATGGTCCTCTTAATAAGCATTAAGTTAACTTGATGTATCAACTCCTAACCAAATAGGGGTGAGCAATTGGGCCGTTTGGTTCATTTGGTCTAATATACTTAAGGATCAAATAGACCAAATGTTTATAAAAAACTGATCAAAATTAACTAAATATAAAAGAAAATCAAACCAATCAAACATCAAATTAGTTCAATCGGTTCAATTTTGAACCAATGGATTAAAATTTTATCATTTTCTTTTTACAAATTACAATATTAAAATTTATAAACTTCATCTATAGCTATAAAATATATAAATAATCTAAATGTAACAAAAACATAACATTTGTTCCTTCACTCGTATAATTATGTCTTTTTACATAAACCATTAAATTAACATTTAAAATTCAACATAACAAATAGTCAAAAATAATAAAATTAACATCTACAAAATAAAACTACCTAACATAAGACCATTAATCATAACAAATTATCAACTTGCTTAGGGTGTTTAGGATTTAGGTTTAGATTTTAAAGAAAAGAAAGAGTAAAGTGTAAAGGTGACTAGGTGAGAAAAAAAAAAGTAAAGGATAGGTGGTTAAAAAATAAAAATGAAAAAGTGAAAGGTGGGGAATGTAACTTAGTAAATAATAATTAAAAATTAAAAATATTAAATGTAGATTATATTTTACATAAATTTTAAAAAAATATGTACTTTATATTAAATATATTAATATATATATATATAATTAATTTGGTTTTTTGATTGGTTTGGTTTAAAATTTTAAAACTGAGAACTGATTCAATAAACCAATTGGACTAAACATTTTGGACTAATTGACTCAATGGAATAATTAAACCCAATCGTTTTATCTAAATCACATTTAATTTGATTGAGTAATTGATCTGGTCCAATTTTACTTACTTCTACAGCCAAGAATATATAGACTAAATCATGTTTTGTGTAGTGGTAGTTACCACAAAAACTATTGTCCAAATTGAAATTGTTTGAAATAATTAAGAATATCTTTTGTTAAGCTTTGTATTACAAAAACTTTCTCTACCATTATAAAGCCAAGAACTAAATTGATATCACGAACTAACAAATACCATTTTTTTTTATAAAATTACTGATTAATTAAGTAAAGTTATAAAAAATATATCAAATTAGTGGCAAATATGTAAAATTTACTCTTTTTTTAATGAGTTGAGTTGAAAACTACTCTTATTTCTTTTTAAACAATCCATTTTAGCCAACATAAATTATCTATTTTCTTTTGTTTGACTTTTAAAATCTATTTATTTTCATATATTAAAAAATTAAAAACTCACTTTTTGCTTCAATTTTTTTCTCACTCCCGTATTGAGTATCACAAGATCTGTTTTTTTTCTTAATATAAAAAAGAGAAATACTAGATTTAACCCAATATTTATATCGTTTGAGTTAAGTCTAGACGATGTATTGCAACATTTATTTGTCCTCGAATGCTCAATAATGTTCATTAGCATAAGCTCCTATAAACTAAATTTTGCTTTTAATATTTAAAAGTTCTTTTATTTTTTGTACTGTGCAATGAAATCTAATAAAGAAATAAGTTTGTACCTCAACCCTTTTTAACTTTTAAAAAGGGTTAAGTACCACTAAATTAGGCATATGATTAACATGCACTTTATAGCAAGCCTTTTGTCAAATGGTACATAAATATATTTGGGATTTCATGCAATAGGGAGAATAAGGATAATAACGTAAGTAAATTAACCCCCTGCCTCTTAGGCTTTTTAGCATAATTTTCTCACGATGAGATCAAATATTTATTATACGAATGCTTTAGTTCTCCTTGGGAAACACTTAAGTATAGCTTCCTACGTACCATGACCTGATGATCAACAACATCTTGATTCCATCGTTGGATCGGTAAAAGTTTTTTATTTTAGTAGATAATCGTTAAGTATTAATTTGAATCCTATCGATAACTTACTTTAAATTTTATCAAAAAAATATGTAACATGATGACCAGACTATATGATTATGGAATGTGAATTAATTTGTAGATCATGCAAACATTAACGCCAAATTATTCAGAAGAAAACAGTTTTAAACAGTGAAAACTAGATAAGGATCCTTTCATGCCTGGATTTTTTTCTAGTTTCTTGACATCTTGAGAACAGCCACAAGACTAATTTGTACAGAAAAGATAAGTGGGATTGAAACAAAAGCAACACCGTCCAAAAAGGCCTTGTCCTTTTATTATTGCTATTTGAATCAATCTACGGTACATCACTTGTTTAAGGCATGAATTTATTAACAATTCATACTATTTTTCTAATGTTTAGAGCGTCGAATCTGTGTGCCCATTTGGATGTGGAACCATAGAATGACGATTACAACAATGCAATACATCATCTGGACGTCGAAGAAACCTATATGTCAATATTCAGTTGGGTAATGACTGCAATCAGAGAGCTGCCAAATCGGTCAATTTCTTTCTCTCATTTTTGCTGACACTTTTTAAAGAAAGTCAACCAACTGATGCTAGTTCTGCTCTGATGGACTGATGTGAAGACTGAACAGGAAGCTGTGACCATTTGGTTCAGCTACATACTGCTTTCCATGTTTGAGATGGGACTTTCTTTTTTCATTGTCAAAGTTCTAAGTTAATATTACAGTTATAGGTGGTGAGAGGAAAGTGGGAAGTTAATCTCTGGCTATTCTAGGGAAGTTTGTTTCAGGACAGAGAAAGTTAGGCAATCGGCCAAACTTGGCCTGAAATTTGGTGAATCAGTCTGGGCCATATGCACACATCATATTCTGCCTCCTGGATTAAAAAACTTCAGTGTGAAAAGTTTCTTTGCCTAACTTGATTTAAAGGCAACAGAGAGGGAATCAATTGCAACGAGTTAATTTTAAAGAATTTAATTAGAAATAATTAATTAGGCACTTTATTTAAACCAATTAAATTAATACTTACTGGGCAGTGGTCACTGCCTAAAACAATTAATCCGGCACTTTATTGGGAGGTGATTTTATTGTAAGTATTTGGACCTTTTAGTCAGGGGATTTTGAGCTAAGGGGAGGAAGTGGGAGGCCAGGGGTGGTGGTCGGCTGTTGGGGATGCCCAAGCAGTCTGCCATAGCAGCTAATCATGTCAATAGAATTGAATGTGGACACTGTGCATCCCATCATGTGACTAAGAAGCTGCAAAAATGACCTGTGCCTCTGAGTATGGCGGTGTAGATGAACTATTCCTTAGTGATGGCACAAGTTTACCTATAAATCACGCTGGTTCTACTTCTATCCATCCTTCCTCACATACTTTCTCATCGAACAATATTCTCTGTGTACCTAATGCAAAAACAAATCTTATTTCAGTCTCAAATCTCATTGGTTCTAACCAAGTTTCTATGAAACTTTTTCCATCCTTTTTCCCAGTTAGGGATCTTCACATGAGGCGGTCATTTACACGAAGCCTGAATAGAGATGGAGTCTATGAATTTCAGGACACTAAGCCTCCAACCAAACCGTCTGCACTCGCATCCCTTACACTTAAGATAGATTTCTATACCTGGCACAAAAGACATGGACATCCTCCATCTCAAATTTTGCAATCCATCATCAAGAGTTCTTCTTTACCTCATTAAGCAGTCAAAACTTTTTCCTCATGCAATCATTGTAGCTACAATAAAGTCCACAAGCTGCCATTTAATAAATCCAGTCTAGTTAGTAGAGGACCATTAGAGATCATTTACATTGATGTTTTGGGCCCGTTAAGATAGAGGGATATAGATACTATATTTCTTTTGTTGACCATTTTACCAAATGTATTTGGTATTATCCTATGAGATATAAAACTGATGTCTACTTTCCGTTTCCTTAGTTTAAAAGCTGGTTGAAAACTATTTCAAAACTTCTATACCGTTTCATCTATTCTGATTATGATAGTGAATTCATTAAGCTTCAATTTTACTTTGCTTCATTTGGCATAAAACACTTGCAAACACCACCATACACCCTTTAACATGATGTAATTGAAAGAAGGCATAGAAGTAACTTGAAATTGGTCAAACACTACTGCATCAAGCATCCATCCCATTATCATTTTGGTCATTTGCATTTTCTACTGGTGTCTACTTATTGCATAGGTTGGCATCCCCTATTCTTGGAAATAAGTGTCCTTACTAGCTACTTTTAATCAAGATCCTAACTATACCAAGCTCAAAATTTTTGGATGTTTGTGTTACCCACGACTTAAACCATATAAGACACATGAACTTGAAAGTAAATCTAAACCTTATGTATTTCTTTGTTATTCAAAACATCAAAGTGTCTATTACTATCTTGAACCTTATACAAAAGACTATTTGTATCAAAACATGTCTTGTTTGATGAGTCTAAGTTTCCAATAGCCATTAAATTTTCATCTAGTTTTCTAACTTCTAGTGATTCAAACTTTACTTGGCATCTTGCCTTTGATTCGCCCATTATTCTTCCATCAACAAAGAACTTTACTCAAGCTGCAACTCAGTCTTCTACCCGTTCACTTGTGCCAGTGGTGGAAACGTATATCACTTTTCCTTCCTAAGATCATGTACAACCTTTTACTTTTAGTATTGATCCTAATGTTAATTTGAACACTAATGTGTCTGCCTTACCACAACCTTTAAGCACACATTCAATGGTTACAAGGTCTCGAACTAATTTCTTCAGACGTAAACAGGTTCACCTAAAAACTATGCACCCTTTACCTGAGTCTATTGAGCCTACCAGCGCCACTCAATCAACCTTCTTCATTTGAAGCAAGATATGCTTGATAAATAAACTACCCCCACCAATAACCAGACTTAGAAACTAGTTTCACCACCATTAAATAGAACAATAGTTGGTTGTCAGTGGGTGTTTAAAGTTAAAAGAAATTTTGATGGCTCTATATCTAGATACAAGGCTAGATTAATGGCCTAAGGCTTTACTCAAAAACCTAGTCTGGATTTTCATGAAACATTTAGTCATGCGGTAAAATAAGTCACTATCAAACTTGTTCTTTGCTTAGCAACATAAAAAAAATGGTCCCTCCATTGAATGGATGTCAATAATGCCTTCCAACAAGGTCAATTATTTGACGAAGTTTACATGAAATAGGCCCATGTTCTGTATAAAAAAACCAAACCAAATTTTGTATGCAAACTAAGAAAAGCAATCTATAGTCTCAAACAAGCTTTAAGGCATGGTATCAAGTATTAAGTAGTTTCTTACTCTCATATGGTTTAATCAATTTAGTGGCTGATACATCTCTATTCATTTACAAAAACAATGGTATATCTGCTTGTATGTTTGTGATTTTTTTTTCTCAGTCAATCAATAAAAATTTATTAAAGAAAGGAAAAATTTACAACGGGAAAGTTCCCCTATGAAAGAGGATTAAGGAGCAAAAACAAAAGGCCAATAAACATGGCCAAAACATAAGAAGAACATTTGCAGAACTGGTGGAAAGTTTCCCTGCAAATAAGAAACAAAATAGGGGCAGCAACCTAGCAAAAAACTATAGAGGCAATGCTGCCAAAAAAGAATAAACCAGAAAACATGATGAAGACATAAAATTGGATGAATCTACGATAAAAGAATCCGATGCAAACTACCACCAGGTAGCAAACATATCACTTCGATTAGCACCCAATTTAGCCAAAGCATTAGCAAAGGAGTTACCTTCACGCAACACATGGAAGAAGTTGATGCCTCCTATAAAAAAAAGTAGAGAATCGATCTCATTAAAAACAAGTCTATGCTCCCAATGCCGAATAGAAAAATCATTTACCCAAGCAAGAGAAATTGTCGAATCGAATTCAATTGTTAATCTAGAGTTTCTATAAGATGTAGTGCATAAAGAATTGCCATAAGTTTTGCAAAGTTAGAGTCTTGATAACCAAGAGGTCCAAAGAAAATTTCGACAATAGTACCATTAGAGTTCCTTCGAACTTCTTGACAACCAGCTAGTCCGAGTTTACCTCTTGTAGAATCATCTACGTTGAACTTGAGGTCACCTGTGTTTGGTGGTTGCCATGATATGCCAATGCGAGAGAGAGTCGAAGTCTTTGCGAAGAGAGCATGACAAGGGTCATTCCACCAACCATAGTCATCAATACTGACATTACCATCATTGGCACGAATCCAAAGGAAGGATCATGAATGAATAAGGAAAAGAATTTCATCAGGATTCCATGCTTTACTAGAGAACACCACATCGTTACATGCAAGCCATAAAGACCAAAAGGATGCAATGCACACCATCATCCATCGCCTAAAGACATTGCTTGGGAAAGCACAATCAGCCCATGATTGAATGAAAGAAGAAATTATACAAAGGGAGGCCTTGAAATCCCCCACCATTTAAGAACAAGGCACTAAACCTTCTAGCTAAAAGGACAAGAAATAAGAATGTGATAGCAAGTTTCCAACTCCGTTCCACACCAAACATAAGAAATTTGATCATCACTTAAGGGATTCCATAGAAGGTAAGAAAGTATTTAATGGGAATGGAATCAAGAGTAACATGCCACAAAAAGCATTGCACTTTAGATGGTGTTGATAATGTTTAAATAAAGTGGAACCATGCCTTACCATCATCAGGATGTGTATCCAGGATAGAATAAAAAACCTTAACTGAAAATTGAATTTTGGGTTCATGTTTCCAAATAAGTTTGTCTTCTTTGTCCGTAATGAAGACAATGTTGGCAAGATTAGCAAGGATCTCATCATAATTAGCAGATTCGCAAGAGTAAAGAGATCGTCTAAAAGATAGAAGCCTATTGCTGTTCCAAACATCATATACCCGAGCTTCTTTATCCACAACAATGGAGAAAAGACAAGGGTACTTGAAGTAGAAAGTATTGTCATTAAGGATCCATTTATCAAGCCACAAGAAAATACTCTCCATTACCCATAATCCATATGCAAGCTTGGGTTCCAACAAGGTTATTGACTTTGTTGTCGGAAAGAAGTTAAGAAATATATCTCTAAACTATAGACATTTTGTCAAGGCATGAAGTTACAAGAATCCTTTAGACTATGTTGGTGCCATACTTTTCAAGGATCAATCGGTGCCATAAAGCATTATTTTTAGTGCCAAAACACCACCACCATTTACTTAACAAGGCTAAATTTTTATGGCAAATGCTAGAAATACCAAGACCACCACCATTTGTTAAAGCTAAGTTTTCATGGCAAAGGCTAGAAACACCACCTCATTTGAATATTTAGCTTTAGGCCTTTGAGCTTATTGAGTTATCCCTGGCATGAACCTCATTCATACATGACCTATATGTTATGTTGTCAACAAACTTTGCCAATATATGCATAAACTGATCACAGTGCACTACCAAGCCCTCAAAAGGATATTGAAATACCTTGCAAGAACACTATTTCATGGTCTATCAATTAAGCAAGAAACTGGTTCTCTCTTCAAGTCTTCTCAGACTTTAATTTCACAGGAAATCAACATGATAGAACATCTACGTCTGCATTTGTTATTTACCTAGGTAGAATTCCTTTTTCTTGGTGTTCAAAGAAACAAAAAATTATAACTAGGTCATCCATAAAGGTTGAATATTGTTGTAAAATAGGAAATGTGTAAATATTCTTTTATTAATAAACGTGATTATAGGAATTAGAAATCACCATAATTATAGGGATTGAGAATCATCATAATTATAGGGATTTATTTTCTTTATTCTTTTCCTATTTTAGAGATGTTTAGGCTGTATATATAGATGATGTATTATGAATGAAATATGCTGAGTTTTCTCTTCCTAAATAACATGGTATCAGAGCTGTTTTGGCAAATCTGTTTCCTTTGAAATAGACTTCTTAGTTTTTGGTTCTGTTCCACATGCCGACCATCTATTGAAGATTCACTACGGTCTTCTCTTCTGGTCTTCACGTCGGAAGGTTTCAACAAGATAGTTTGGTATTCTTGTTGGGTTTCGTTACTCGATTTTCAAGATGGCAGAGTTTGTGCCAAAGAAAAAATCAAAGGTAGTGGCTAATGTGATTCTTGTGATGACAAAGATCACAGAGCATAAACTTAATGGTTCTAATTATTCGGATTAGAGCAAGACAGTTCGGGTCTATTTAAGAAGCATTGATAAGGATGATCATATTACTAATGATCCTCCTATTGATAATACAAGGCAAACTTGGATGAGGGAAGATGCACGGTTGTTCCTACAGATTCGAAATTCCATTGATAGTAAGATTATTAGCCTGATTAATCATTGTGAGTTTGTTAAAGAGTTGATGGATTATTTAGATTTTTTATATTCTAGTAAAGGGAATATCTCTCGTATTTATGAGGTATGTAAAGCTTTTTATCGTGCAAAAAAACAAGATAGGTCTCTCACTGCGTATTCTATGGATTTTAAAAGAATTTATGAGGAGCTTAATGTTTTGTTACCTTTTAATCCTAATGTGAAGGTTCAATAGGCTCAACGGGAGCAAATGGCGGTTATGAGTTTTCTTGTAGGTCTTTTTCCAGAGCTTGAGACTGTCAAATCTCAAATTCTTTCTAGTTTCGAGATCTCCTCTCTGCATGACACCTTTACAAGAGTACTTCGTATAGAAAGCTCTAGCTTCACATTGGCTCAAACTAATAATAATGCTATTGTAAGTCACCAGAATAATAGAAGTTGTAACAAAAGAGGAGGAATGGGTAATCGTAACCGAGATGTTGATAGTCATAGTCAAGAGTCAGGAGGAATTGTGTGCTATTATTATCATGAATCGGGCCATACAAAGCGTTTTTGTAGGAAACTCCAAAATAAGTCTCAGCGAGGTCAATCAGCAAATGTTGCAGCTTCTAATACTTTATCTTCTGATAAGAGTATTCTAGTTTCTGCAAATGAATTTGCTCAATTCTCTCAGTACCGGGAATCATTAAAATCCACTACTTCTCCTATCACAGCTATCGCCAAATCAAGTAACTCCACTACATGTCTTATTTCCTCATCATTCAAATGGGTCATTGATTTTGGGGCCTTAGATCATATGACAGGTAATTTGAATCTATTTTCCACTTTTCAATCACATACAACCTCCTCTAATGTTACTTTAGCCGATAGATCAACCTCTTGTGTTCTTGGTTCTGGAACTATTAATCCAATTCCATCAATTTTATTGTCCAATGTCTTAAATCTACCTAAGTTTTCTTTTAATCTAATCTCTGTTAGTAAACTCACTTGTGCCTTGAATTATTGTATCTCATTCTTTCCTGATTTTGTCTATTTCAGGATCTTACGACGAAGCGGATTGTTGGTAAAGGTCTTGAGTCTGGAGGTCTGTACTACCTTGACACACAGGTGTCGAGATCCATTGCTTGTTCAAGTGTATTGACCCCTTTTGAGGTGCATTGTCAGTTGGGACATCCTTCTCTGTCTTCCTTAAAAAAATTATGTCCTCAATTTCAAAATGTATCTTCATTGGATTTTGAGTCATGTCAATTTGCCAAACATCATCGTCTCCCTTCAGTGTCTAGAGTCAATGAACGGGTTATGTCCACTTTTGAGTTAGTCCATTATGATGTTTGGGGTCCTTGTCCTATTATGTCTAAATCTAGTGTTAAATACTTTGTTACTTTTGTTGATGACTATTCTTGTGTCACTTGGTTATACTTAAAGAAAAATCGTTTTGAATTATTCTCTATTTTTTGTGCCTTTTGTGTTGAAATAAAAACACAATTTAATGTTTTTGTGTGCACATTGCGAAGTGATAATGCCAAAGAATATTTTTTCGATAAATTTCAATCCTATATGATTTATAATGGTATTCTCCATCAATTTTCTTGTATTGATACACCCTCTCAAAATGGAGTTGCCGAGAGAAAAAATAAACATCTCCTCGAAGTAGCCCAAGCACTTTTTTTTCAGATGAAAGTTCCTAAACAGTTTTCGACTGATGCTGTTTCCACAACTTATTTTTTGATTAATCAAATGCCTTCCTCTGTCCTTCATGGTGATATTCCCTATACTGTCCTCTTTCCTTCCAAGTCTTTGTTTCCTATTGAACCTAGGATATTTGGTAGTACATGTTTTATTCGTGATGTTCATCCCCAAGTCACCAAATTAGATCCAAAATCTCTCAAGTGTGTTTTCTTTGGGTATTCTCGTCTTCAGAAAGGTTACAGATGTTATTCTCCTACTCTTAATCGATATCTCATCTCTGCAGATGTCACTTTCCTTGAAAATACTCATTTCTTTTCCTCATCTTCTAGTTATGATAGTTAGGGGGAGGAAGATGTTCTATTAGCTTATATTGTAACCCATTCTATCAGTACCATAAATATTCTTGCACCTGATCCTGCACCTGCTTGACCATCTATTGTCCAAGTCTATTCCAAACGACCAGAGGCTTAGACCACATGCCCTTTACCAATCCCTTTGTCGTCAGATCCAGTCTCCAGTGATCATGATCCTAGTCTTCATCTCCCTATTGCTCTTCACAAAGGTAAACGTCAGTGTACTTATCCTATTTTATCCTTTGTTTCTTATGATCACTTATCTTCTTCTTCTAGTTCGTTTGTTGCATCCTTGGATTCTGTTTCAATTCCTAAAATTGTTCATGAAGCCTTATCCCATCTTGGCTAGTGTGTTGCTATGGTAGAGGAGATGGTGGCTTTAGATGGTAATGGTACTTAGGATTTGGTAGATTTGCCTGCTGGGAAGAAAGCTATTGGGTGCAAATGGGTGTTTGCTGTAAAGGTAAATCCTAATGGATTAGTGGCTTGCCTTAAAGCCCGTCTTGTTGCTAAAGGGTATGCCCAGACTTATGGTGTTGATTATTCTTATACTTTCTCTCTAGTAGCTAAACTTACCTCTGTTCGTTTATTCATCTCTATGACGGCTACCTATGATTGGCCTTTACATCAATTAGATATCAAGAATGCTTTTTTACATGGTGACCTCCAAGAGGAAGTGTATATGGAGCAACCACCTAGGTTTGTTGCTCAGGGGGAGTATGGAAAAGTCTGTCATCTTTGAAAATCCTTGTATGGCCTAAAACAAAGCCCTTGTGCTTGGTTTGGCAAATTCGGTGAGGCAGTTCAGGAGTTTGGGATGAAGAAGAGTAAGTGTGATCACTCAGTGTTTTATAGATAATCCGAGGTAGGCATAATCTTACTAGTAGTGTATGTTGATGATATTGTCATTACCAGGAGTGATACTGCAAGTATTTCATCTCTCAAATCCTTTCTTCATACCCAGTTTCAAACAAAAGATTTGGGGTTGTTGAAGTATTTTTTGGGTGTTGAGGTGACAAGGAGTAAGAAAGGTATATTCTTGTCTCAAAGAAAATATGTTCTTGACTTGTTGACTAAGACAGGAAAATTAAGTGCTAAGCCGTGTAATGCACCAATGACTCCTAATTTGCAACTTACAAAAAAAGATGGTGAATTGTTTAAAGACCCTGAAAAGTATAAAAGGCTGGTTGGAAAATTGAAATATCTTACGGTGACTCATCTTAATATTGCATACTCTGCTAGTGTTGTCAGTCAGTTTATGTCTGCTCTAACAATTAACCATTAGGCAGCTTTGGAACAAATCCTATGTTATTTGAAAGGGGCTCCAAGATGTGGTCTATTTTATGGAAATCATGGACACATTAATATTGAATGTTTTTCAGATGCAAATTGGGCAGGTTCCAAAAGTGATAGGAGATCCACTACAGGATATTGTGTTTTTATTGGAGGAAATCTAGTCTCATGGAAAAGTAAGAAGCAGAATGTAGTATCTCGGTCTAGTGCAAAATCAGAATACAGAGCTGTGGCACAAATTGTGTGTGAGGTAGTATTTATGTATCAGCTATTAAGTGAAGTTGGTCTTAAGTCTTCTTTGCCTGCAAAGCTGTGGTGTGATAATCAAGTTGCTCTCCATAGTGCCTCCAATCTCGTGTTCCATGAACGAACTAAGCATATTGAAATTGATTGTTATTTTGTTCGTGAAAAGATTTAGCAAAAATTCATCTCTACAGGATATGTTAAAACTGAAGACCAACTAGCAGATATCTTCACAAAAGCGTTAAATGGACCTCGAGTTGATTATATTCGTAGCAAGCTGGGCATGATTAACATCTATGCTCCAACTTAAGGGGGAGTGTTATAGAATTAGAAATGTGTAAATATTTTTTTATTAATAAACGTGATTATAGGAATTAGAAATCACCATAATTATAGGGATTGAGAATCATCATAATTATAGGGATTTTATTTTCTTTACTTTAAGGATTTTATTTTCTTTATTATTTTCTTATTTTAGAGATGTTTAGGCTATATATATAGATGATGTATTATGAATGAAATATGCTGAGTTTTCTCTTCCTAAATAACAAATATAAAGCGATTGCAATTGTTGTTTCATAGGTCATGTGGATTAAATCTTTACTTCTAGATTTCAAAGTATCAATCTCCAATCATCCATTTATGGATAGTGCAACTTTCACTTACAAAAATAATGTTTTTCACACAAGGATAAGCACCTCATTTTAGGTTACTTCTTTGTCAAAGAAAAAATTAATCAAGGACACCTTAATATCAAACACATTTTCACATACACCAATATATCATATGCACTTACCAAACCCTTGTACAAAGCTTCATTCATATGATCTTCTATCCAAGATTAGTGTCACCAAAGGTGCCCACATCTTGCAAGGCATATTAGAGAACAAGCATCATCAACCCCATTTGTTAAGTAATTGATAAGAAGTGATTAAACAGATAAGAAGAAAAAAGCTTCAAGTTGATAGATTCAAAGATAATAAGATCAGAGCAACCTTACCTAACTTTACAAGTTGAACTCTAATTTAATCTTATCTATAATTCTTTTGCAATCCTTTATTACTTTATCTTATTAATCGCTTTTGTACTATAAAAATAGTAGAATGAAATGAGAATGCTAAGGCAGTTTTCACTCGTTTTCAGTTTTTTTAACCTAAGTTATTTGCATTAATGCAACCATGCAAAGATAGTTTAATATAATTCCTATAAAACACTAATTCTACATTCTCAACAAGAGAAATGATTCTTGCACCTAAATTATCTCCCATGTATAAAGCTCATTAAATAAAATTAATTATTCAGAGTTTGATTTCCTAATTTTTAATAACAGTTGCCACATACCATCAATTATGCCATGTCCACATGGCAAATTTGATACATGGAAACTAGGTCATTTTTATTCTTTAGTTTCTTTTTGTTTCCTTGTTTCATTCCTTTATTTTTCCTTTCTCTTTATTAATATTGATCAATGCTCTAAGGTTGGGTTTGGCCCTAGCCAACCTTGAAGGGAGAGAAGAAGAAAGGAGAATAAGATAAAAGAAAAATGATGATTATTATACAGTACGTTGATGAAAAAGTTTTTAAATTGCACAAACGAGATCATATGGTTGTCATATTTTCATTTAAAATTTCATAAATATATCATAATAAGATATGTTAATCCTTTAACTTCGCTTGTAAAGTTTAAAAATTCAACTGTGTATATGATAATATTTTAAGAAAAATATAAAAATTAAGTAAAAAAGATATAGAGTTGGAAAAAAATGAGAAAATGAGAAAGAGTAGGAAAATTAAAATCCAAATATTTATTTAATAATATTTTAATATACAATTCCCTTGTGAGTTCCATCATTGGTTGGAGATTCAATTACTCTAAAATGAAAAAAACATGTGGTTTTATGGAATTAAATCAAATTCTTTTTTATATACATTATTAATGATTTGTATAAAATATTTGAAATGAAAAATTTATTATCTTTGACGTGATAGAGTACAAGTTAATATATAGAAAAGTTGTACAAGATAACACAATATATTTGAATTTAAAATAAGTTGAAACAACTCCTATGATTGAGGAGCTAAAGTGTGACTCAAAGGATTTGAATGATCTTTTGTTTGTGGAGTCATCTCCCTAACACGTCCTTGTAAGAGTGGTGTGCCATCAAGAACACTAATCTTGTGCTTGAGAAGGTGATGACGTTGTCTGGACAGAGGTTTAGTGAGACAATCTGCTAGCTGATCTAATGTAGAAACATGTTGAGCTCGTAATGTTCCTTGCTGGACAAGATCACAAATAAAGTGCACATCAATTGCTATGTCTTTCATCTGACTGTGCATGACTTGATTTAGAGATAGATAGGTGGTGTTGAGATTATCACAATAGATAGGTGGTGTTGAGATTATCACAATAGATAGTGGAAATTTTTCGAATTGGAATGCAAAGTTTAGAAAGCAAGGATTAGACCCAAGTTAGTTCAACAGCAATTGTGGCTAAAGATCGATATTCGACTTCAGTGGATAATTGAGCTACTGCACGTTGTTTGAAAGATTTCCAAGAAAAGAGGTTGCCACCAAAAAGGACCAAATGAACTGATGTTGATGTGTAATCATCCTTGTTGCCTACCAATTAGAATCACTGAAAGCATAAAGAGCAAATAGACACCCTTTGTGTAGGTTAAGACCATCGCATATGTGGCTTTGAGATATTGCAAAAGACGTTTGAAAGTTTTCATGTGTATGATGGTGGGCTTGTGCATGAATTAAGCAAAATGATTCACTAGATATGCAATGTCAAGCCTGGTCATTGACAGATATTGGAGAGTAGCAATAATACTTTTGTATTGGGAAGGGTCCACAGATGCGGTGCCATCATGCAAAGTGAGAGAACTGCTAATGAAAAGTGGAGTTGAACTTCTTTAGCATCAGCCATGGTTGTCTATTCCAGAAAGTCACAGATATACTTGTGCTAGTTGAGAAGTAAATCTGTCTTGGTTGGAATGACCTCCATGCTCAAAAAGTAATGAAGAGAGCCCATATCTTTTATTGAAAATTGCTTGGCCAAAGAGGAAATACAATGATTGATGACAAATAGGGAATAACCAATAATTAAAATGTCATCCACATATACAAGTGCATGTAAAAGGGTGTTACCTAGATGGAGAACAAAAAGAGATGAGTCTAATTTGGAGGCATGGAAGCCATAAAAACATAAAAAAAAAAAATTATAGAGCATTCAAGAAACTTCATTGCTATAGAGACACATGTTGGTTCAATGGTCAATGAAAGAGGGTGTTTGGTGGTGAGGGTAAATTTCTTATTGGGTTTACAAATGTTGTGCATAGAACAAGTTACAGGCCGTGAAGGAGCAAACGTTGGTGCACAATCATATAGTGGTGAAACATATGGTAGACTTGGTGCATGATCACATGATGCATTAGCAATTTTTTGAGATAAATTTTCAACATTAGTAGGGAAAGATGCGACTTGAATGGGTTGGAATTAAATCTAGTGAAGGGAGGAAAGGTGGGAGAGTTTACCGCAAGTCTTGGGATGTGGAAAAGTATTGTTGGATAAAAAGATGTGGGTGAAGTGTTTGATTTAGAGAAAGATGTATTTAGTCTAAATATTGTGGAAAGATGGTTTTGGTTGAGATAAGTGTGGGCCCATGTGAGAGAGTTAAGGATAAAGATGAAGTTGTGAAATTTTGAGAAAATGGAAATACTATTTCAAAAAAGACAACATGTTTGGAGATATAAATTTTATGGTAACTGGGTTAAAGCATTTGTAAGCATGATGTTGGGAAAAATAGCTAAGAAAGATGAAGGGGGTGCTACATGGGTGGAGTTGTGACTTGCATATAGATGACATCATGGATAACATAGACATTCAAAAACCTTTAGGAATTTATATGATGGTTGCTTGTTGACTAGTCTATGAAAAGGTGTGTCATTCTGAAAGGTTGGTGTTGGCATGCAATTAACGAGATAAATAGTTGTTTCAAAAGCATAACACCAAAATTTTGCAGGAAGAGATGCATGATGAAGGAGTGCAAGGGCTATTTCGACAATGTGACAATATTTTCGTTCAGCAAGACCAATGTGTTTAGGAGTGTAAGATGGAAAAATATAGTGGAAAATACCATGGAGTTGAAAGAAGGATTTGAGTTTGTTATATTTAGTTCCTCCATTAGTATATACAGAATGTATTTTATGATTAAGGAAAGATTTTACTTGAGCTCGAAATTTTGGAAAAAAGTTAACTACTTCACTTTTAAATTTGAATGGAAAGAACTAAATATAATGAGTAAAGTGATCAGCAAAAAGGAGATAATAATAGTAGCCATTTATCGAAGTAATTGGTGAAGGTCCCCAAACATCCAAACAAAAAAGCTCTAATGGTGAATTAGATGTTACAGAGGATTCATGAAAAGGTAATTTATAGCTCTTGTTTATTTGACAAAAGGAACAATGAAGTGTAGTCTTAGGTTTATTTGTGGAGTCAACTTCTTTATGAACTTATTATAGAATTTTCATTGATGGATGACTAAGATAAACATGCCATTAAAGTGGAGAGGATCACGTGGCGGAGAGTGCGATTGTAATGGTAAGTGAGAAATTTTTCATTGTAGGCTAGAATGTACAAAGATCACCATTACTTTGATCGTAAACTAATTTTGCCCTCATCATAAGGTCTTTCACACAAAAAGAAAATAAAAGAAATTCAATAAAAACATCATTGGTGTGGTAGAATTTAGAAATAGAAATAAGATTATATTGTGCTTTTGGAACTAAAAGAACATCATGCAAAAGAAGGGAAGAAATAAATGTGGGAAGTTGGGTAAAACCAACATGAGTTATGAGCAAACTTGAACCATCACCTATTTTTACTTAATCAAGTCCATCATAATGAGAATGCAGACTTAGATTATTGAGATCATTGGTGACATGATGACTTGCACTTCTGTTAAGTACCTAATTAGTGGGAAATGGAGTGGTAAATGTTGCAAAGTTGGTGGAAGCCTAGTAGAACGTTGCATCAGCTGGGGTAGTATTTGGCTATGTGCCCTTGCAGATCACAAAATTGAAATTTAAGAGGTGGCTTATTGTTTCGACCTTGTGGACCATAATTGCGTTTGCGCTGCTAATTATCTTAGCTATTGATAGTGCCATGCCCAGGTGAGTGTGAAATAATGGTATTTGAGGTGTTATGATAAGCCCCACTATTACCACGTTGAGTTGACAGATTGGATTGAAAGTGCTTGTTGGAGGATCCATTTTTTTTTTTTTGTGCAAGTTGGCAACATCATCGTATTTCAAGTACTCCGGAGGAGCAACTAAATGGCTATGAAGCTCTTCAAAAAAGAATGGATGGTCTCTGGTTCGAATGGAGGCAGCAATATCCATATATTTTGTACCTAAACCATTAAGCACATAAATAGTAATGTCATCATCTAAAATTACATTATCAATAATAGCTAGTTCATCAACTATTCTTTTGACAAAGAACAAATATTCTGTGATTAACAGAGAGCCTTTGTGGCTTCATTGGAGTTGATTCTTGAGGGACATAACATGAGAATGTGATGGATTTGCGTATTTGGCTTCAAAAGCCATCCATAGTTGGCGAGAGGTCTCGCATGCGGAAATAGCAATGTCATCTTTTTCAATCATAAAGGATAGGAGCAGGCTCACAATGAGCTAGTCTTGACAAAATCGAGAATCAAAATCTGGATTGGGTGTAGTAGACCCATCTGATTGAGTAGCTAGTTTTGATGGTTGGGAAATAGTTCCATCCACATAACTTATTAACTTCATTTCGGCAAAGAGAGATCAGGCCTAACGTCTCCATGCATGAAAATTGGTGGCTGAGAGCTTTAATGCAATTTATGCTCTAGAATTAAAAAAGGTTACGGGTTTTGGTTAGAACTCAATAATGAGTTGAGTTATTGTTGCAGAGGAGGGAGTGGTGTTGGATGTTGTAGAATTGGCCATGGATCTTAATCTTGTTAAAGAGAAAGTGCTCTGATACCATATAAAATATTTGAAATGGAAAATTTATTATCTTTGATGTGATAGAGTACAAGTTAATACATAGGGAAACTGTACAAGATAACACAATATATTTGAATTTAAAATAAGTTGAAACAACTCCTATGATTGAAGAGCTAAAGTATGACTCAAAGAATTTGAATTATCTTTTATTTGTAGAGTTATCTTCTTAACAATCTGCTTTAATTATTTCATAGTTACATAACCTTTAGGGATTTTTTAATTTTATCACGATTTCAATTGGCTCATATATTGAAAAAGAATGTTTAAACTCTCCTAACACTTTGGGAGCTCAGAAACACTTCAAGATTTACTCAAACAAATGAGCATAACAATTTTTTTGTGAGAATTTCTATCATTAAGATATAAGCTTTGCTTAGATAATTTCATATTCTAGTCACTAAATGAAATGCACATAAAAGGCATACCTAAATTTCAGAAATAAAATAGACTATAGGTTGTAAATTTACATACCTTTTTAGAGTAAAAAATTTGGAATCATATGTGTTCTCTTTCTTTTATGTTTGGGCCTTGGCTTTGGCATAACCAGTTAAGACCATGCTCCTGGTTGGGCCTTATGCAATAATCCCAAGATTTCCTTCCCATGATCTCAATTGTTACACTTTTGTTCCCTTTCTTTTATTCTTCCATTTCTCTCATTTTCTTCGATTCAACCTCTCCTCACTTTCCTCTTTTTATTTTGCTTTGAGAACTGTCCAAATTCACTACACACAAACATGCCCCCTTTTAGTTTTTCAAGTTTGCTACTTTACTTATTCTTGCCTTGTCTTCTTTTAGTTTTCTTAATTTTTTGTGAAGTTTTGGAATTTTTACTTATATTTCTCCCATTTCAAAAGCTAATTCATCTTCTGTATGACCTTTTTTGGTTCCATAAATATTTAAAGGCTCACCTTCATTTTTGTCTCCATTCCTTCTGAATTTCTTTGAATATAAACCCTTAACTCCCTCACTACATGATTGTACTTCTTATTTAACGTACAAATCAGAACAACATTTGATGCAATAAGTACATTACTTTTATTGAGCAGGAAAAATGTTATAGTAATTTACTAATTATGCAACTTAATATAAAGTCACCACCTAGATAGCAAGATCTGAATTGCGGCATACCCAGGGTTGTAAATAGTCAAGCTACTTGTATGTTTTTTGGGCTTGACTCAATGAATCCTCCAATTCAACATGTTGGTTATCAAGCCAAGTTCATGGTCAAGTTTCTCGAATAACAAGTTAGGTCAAGTTCAAACTTTGTAATAATTGACTCGAGTAATTTACGAGTTTTATTAAGTTTTTTAATTTTTAATATTAAATATGCATATATAAAAAAAACAATATTTACCCTTTTTTTATATATTGAAAGTAAATTTCGACCTAATATGCCATGGATCATGGATGTGACCATATTTTTCAAAATGAAGGGATTGTTTATATTATGGAGCCTAATTAGAAATGACAAATGCTTTTCTAAAATAAAAACAAAAAATCGGTTTGAAAGCATTAAGTGGGAGATTTAATTACATTTTTATTAATATTTTTTAATACATTTTCAATAATGTTGAATATAAAAGAATCGTACCTGTGATATTATAACGAATGAGATCACAATGATGGCCTGCCAACATCCGGCATCCCCAACAAATCCCTGACCACATTTTCTGCTCCTAAAAGGTGAGGACAAAAATAGGGCTACTGATTTCTCCTTCAGGTTGGTTTTATTGTTGAAATCAGTGAGGCCTTAATTCCCACTTTAATTTTTTCTTAAGTGAAGATATGACAACTACCAAGTCACTCTCAAATAATTAGTGATGGGGTCAGAACTCAGGCCAGGGGTCTGGGCCTGGGAAGAAACAGAGCAAGAGTCTTCTATATCTGCAGAATTAGAGACTTCAATCCCCAACATTATGCAGAATTGGAATATGTATCCAATTTTCTTCATTATCAGTGTAGATAGAAGCACCACCTGTATATACATATTCCAGCTTGACCAGGCTTCTTACTAACTGAGCCATCCGTGTTGAATTTTGGCGGACAAAAAGGAATCAAGGAGGTGAACCCTGTCGAAAGCTGGCATAGGAATTTTCAAAGGGTGATGAACCATACCATACCATACCAAACCAACGTCCTGGACGTATAAGCACAAGTCTTTAAAAACGTGGCTGGAAAATTTGGGGTATGTCTTTAAAACGTGGTTGGAAATTTAGGGTATATGGTTTTTGCTTTGGGCCAAAAAGCTAAACCAACTTCGGATCAGGCCCGTATCCTCTAAAAGGTAGCTTTGTTTTTTTTTTTTTTTTTCTTACCAAAGTAAATAAAATGACTTTTCTTCACGTTGAGCGAAGCTCGAGAAAGATTGAATATGCTTTTAGACATTGAGACCATAAATTCCAACCACGGAAAGTAACATGTCAACAATGGATGATTGTTCTCCCACGAGGTAAACAGAAATGACATATTATCTGCTGAAATCAAATGCACGAGATTGAAAGTAAAATGCACCCTAAATTCCTAATCGTTTAGTAATCAAATTTTGATTTTGATTCTTAACTTTTCAATTGCTTCATTTAAATACCACAAGTCTCTGTAAGTTATTTCGATAAAGTCTTATCGTTAAACAACTCTATTATTTGTTAAAATTAATCTAAATCTTTAGGTAAAAAAATTTGAGATTATCCACGTAAGCACATTTTATCCACTTTAAACAAAATATTTAATGAAAGAACTCAATTGCAACGATTTATTAAAAAAAAAAAGCTTGAGATTTAAATAAAGCAATTCAAATCCAAAAAAAAAAAATTAAGCAATTGAGCAGGGGTTAGGGATTGAAATGAAACTTACTTCAAAGGTTAAGGACCACTTTTGTATTTTACTATAGTTAGATATGGAGGATGGCCCCCTGGTTTTGCCAAAATTGCTTTTCAACCTATAAGGTTTTCTCTCATTTTCATACAACCTTTATGTGGCTCACGTAATAATTTTAAATGATCATTTAACCCGTTCAGTTTTCCTTGATTTAATTTTTATTAATCCTTATTTGACCCCTTAACTTTCCCAATTTTTTTATGATTTTGCAATTAAGTTTTCAAACTCTTCATTTAATATCTTTGAGTGCTCAATGTATTAAAACAAATTCTTCAGTATTTGTCTACGTATTCAATAAATATTTTATATAATTATAGTTCTATCAATTACAACTTTAGAAATATGAAAATAGCAAACAAAATTTCTTTTTGACAGAAAAACATGTATTAATTACTAAATCAAAATATCTCGTTTCATAAAACTATATTTCTATGCATAATTTTTTTTGGATATTATTTGGATAGCATAGAATACAATAATGCGAGAACTTTTAAGTAAACAAACTTTAAGCTAATTTATTTATTTAAAAATATATAAAAAATTGTATAATAATAATAATTTATTTATTTTAACTTGATTCTTGCTACAAAAAACCTTGACTTATATATTCCACCCACCTACCCACATTTAATCTTAGCTCCTGCTTCCTGTTATGGAGGACAAATTCAAATTATACCTTGTAATAAAGATTTTTCACTTTGAATAAATAACCAAATTAAAACCTCAGTAGCATCTATTACTAGAGGACCAAGATGAATGAATACCTTTCTAGAAACAAAATATGATCTCTACTTTTCTTTTCAATTTTTCTTAGTAGAATTTGAGTTGTATACATCTTTCTTGTTTTAATTTTCAAGGTAATTTATTTTTATTGGTTCTTTACTTTTCTTAATCTAGAATTGTTGAAATGTAGGCAAATTAGAGTTTATAGGAGGCAGTGATTCAACCTACTTAATAATCAACCCATATGATTTTAACCCATCCTAAAACTACAAACTTTTTCAACTTTTTGAAAGGTAAACACATCCTTTGCATTTGAATGTTTGCAATTACTTTAATTCCAGTCTACATTGTCATAGAAATTTGTATTCGGCCAAAAAATACACTTTGTAGGTATAAAGTATCAACATATCAAATCATATCTAAATATCTAACATATTTTGGGGCAAGCAAAGCTGGTGGTCAACGCAGACAAGATATGCTATTTGCCTTTTAATGATATGACTGCATAAGGACAGGTGTCACGTGGGGGTTCTTCAGACGCCCCGTGATACAGGCCCTTCCTGTTTTTGGTTGCTTCAATTTTGATATGCTGCTAGTCTTGAGTGCTATAGCTGTGTAGGGACAGGCAAGTCCTGTTTTTGGTTAATTTTGTACATGATGATCTTCATAATATAGATATTCTGCTTTTCAAAAAATACAAGTGTACTTAAAAAGCCAAATAGTAATGTGTAGAAAATACCTACAAAGAAATCACAATGATCAAAAATATTTAGGGAAAATCATATAGTGACTTTTAAGAAACAATTATACATTTAGGAATGAGATGAAAATAGTTAATAAAAAGGGATATCTGAACTATAACAAAAATTCAACTTTTAGATTAAATTGACCAAGCAGATGGACGACAATTTTCCTTGGACTGACCAAATTGACAATGGATCAGAGCTTTACCTCTATCATATGTGAGTCTCAATTGGTTTATTCTACTAAATGTCTATGTTTTAAAATTTTAATCATACCATTATATAATTTCGTCAAAACAATTCGAAGCTATTTTAAAGAGAAAATGTTTATTTATATAATAAAGATAGAGGAACCTCGACTCTGATCGATAACAAGATTAACCTTGACATCAAAAAACATCATAAACAAGTAATTCATAACGTTAAGTATAAATCAATGTATTCTAATAGACTTTTGACTATCAACACTTTCTTGATAATACAATTTAATCAAAATTAAAATTTTATAATCTTATGTCGTCGTGCTACAGTAATTTACTATGATGAATTTTTCTACAACATTTCTTTTGCATTGATACTGTGATTAGTATTTAATTTATTTTAATAACAAATGATTGGCCCCTCCAATACCAATAAGAATTTATGTTGAAAAGAGAGGGAGAGAGAGAGAAAAGAAGAAGAAACAGAAACAGCTGCCTAAACAAGACAAAAGAAAGAGCTGCGCAGTTATCGATTATAGATATTGTAAAGTATATAATTCTCATTTGGCAGTTAAGAATAATGGAATGGTGACAAGTTTGTTGTCCAATCGTTGAACTAAACAGCCTACACGTCTTTTCTTATAGCATGACCCAGGCACTGAAGAAAATTATTCAATACATCTCCAGGCGTTAAATTAACTTATTTCTTGGAACTCAATTCAAAGCAAAAGTTCTCAGTCTGCGGTCAAGCTTTTAGAAATATGGAAGAAATAGAGCAGCCTCTAACCCAATCGCCACGTTTTTCTTTTACTAGCTGTTGCCAATTTGACATGCCTAAAGCATTTCTCCACTGTGAAACTCTGCACCTGCCTCATTATCAACATTGTTTATGGACAATTAAGACATACTCCTTCCTTCCGTCGCATAAATAATAAATAATGTTAGAGTTAATTTGATTTTTTGCAGACTTAAACTTTTCGAACCTTCACATTTAGTATTTTAAATTTTTTATTAAATTAAATTTTCATGAATACGTATTTAAAAACCTATTCGTTCAAGGTTTTTAAAATGTATTTTTTTATATTTTGATATATTTAAAATAAAATGAAATCAAAATTGAAAAACTTGGACCATTAAGTTAAATTGAGACAACGTATACATGAGATAGAGAGAGTAATAAATTAATAATATAGTAGATGACCCAAAATTCAAATGGGCTGAATACTAATGATGATATTGTTTGTATTTTCATGCAGTTCAAAAGGTGATATCTTTATTTATGTGTATATTCTCTCTTTTTTGTACCAAACCAAAAAATATATATGTGCATGTACAGAGGCAGTTCAGTTTTTTATTTTTTTATTTTTATGTGTATAAAAGTCAGAATATATAACTTCGCCATTCTTAAACAAATCAAAAGAACTGATTTGAAGTAGTAGAAAGGAACCTAAATTAAATTTTGAATGCCTAGATTTAATCCTTTCTAAGCTCAAATTTTAAAATTATTTTTCTTTTTTTTTCTTTCTTTCCTTAACTCAAATCTTGAAATTATTTTTTTATTTCTAAACCCAAATTTTAGAATTATATTTCTTTTCTTTTTTTTCCTTTTTTTCTTTAGCTCGAATTTTAGTATTATTTTTCTTTATTTTTTCTCTTTTTTCCTTAGCCCATCTATACCCAAATTTTGAAATTATTTTTCTTTTATTTTTTCCCTTTTTTCCTTAACTCATCTTTTCTTCTTTTCACTTTCTGAGCCAAATTTTGGAATTATTTTTCTTTTCTTTCCTTTTCCCTTTTTTTTTTCCTTAGCTAAAATTTTAGAATTTTTTTCCTTTTTATTCATTAGCTCAAATTTTGGAACTATTTTTCTTTTCTTTTTTCCCTTTTTATCCTTAGCTCATCTCGACTCAAATTTTGGAATTGTTTTTCTTTTCTTTTTTTTCCTTAACTCATCTTTTGATCCTAAAGATGGATTTAATTATTCAAGATTGATGACATATGCAAGCTTGCTCAGAAGTCCTATCTTGATGACTTCATTCGTCAAGAAAAATTGCATATGAAATATGAATTGTAACATTTTGAACTTGATATTAGACAATATCTATGTGTACAAAGTGTTTCAGCTCTTTTAGAACTATGCCAATTAATGTTAAAGGCAAAAAAATCAGTTGTATACATTCTCCTAGATCATTTAATTGCATATGAAATATGAATTGGAGCATTTTGAGCTTGATATTAGACAAGACCTATGTTTGCAAAGTGTTTTAACTCTTTTAGAGCTATACACGTTAATGTGAAAGACAAAAAAAATCAATTGTATATCCTTTCTTAGATCGTTTGGTTTGACTTACTTTAACTCTTTCAGTTTCTATAACAACTACAGAACATGCATTTTCAATTAGGAAAATTGTAAAGATAAGGTTGAGTAATAAGATGGAAGATGATTTTTTTTTGTTAGTTCATTTATTTTTTACGTTGAGAAAGAGATTATCAAAACTATTGACATTGATTTAGTTATAGATGAATTTGAAAGTATGAAAGCACATCGAGCACAGCTTACGATACATAATTTGAAAATCTAATATTAATTTTTTTTCTATTTTATGTCTATTTATATTAGTGAATTTGAAAATTTATGTTTAAATTGTTAATGAAATTTTATATTATAATTTAATTTTATTTCTAAAGTGATTAATTTTTTGCTCGAAATCGAATCATTGACTTGATCTCTGACTTTGTATAATTACTCACCACCTCTCATATAAAATTATAGATTCGTCACTGTGCATGTACGTATTCAACCTGTTCAAACTATATATTTTTTATTCATTTAATATGATTTAAAATTATAACATAACTCAACTCCTTAGATCATAACATTAAGGTTCAAGATTCAAATTCGCCTCCATCATTAAACTTCCTCGTATTATAGCCAAGCACATACATGTGCATGCCATTTCACCCATTATGCCTAGAACTGGAGTGGAAGGACACAAATGAATTGATTTCAGAGTTGCCAATTATATGTAGCCACCAAAATTAGCCAAGACACGGACAAGCTCCATCATCCCGTTAAGCATGAGAAAAGGAATCATCTGTCTCTATTTATTAAACAAGAAAGAACAAAGACGGCCCTTCTTCATTCTAGACTCTCAACTGCATGCATCGCACACTATCATCACCTAACGGTGCACTCAGAAAGAGACTAATATTCGGCTAAACGCATGTTACTTACTAAATGTTGGAAATTACAATCATTTCACAAGTATCTAAGAAAGCATTGGCAGAGCGAAGATGGTAAGGCTAGTTCTGTAGTATCGTCATGCTTTGTTTTAGACTCTTCAATTTAATATTTTCGGCTAAAATGTTAATTCTTTATGAATAATTGTTATCAACTCAGGAAACAAATATGAAGCTTAAATTCAAACAACTTGTGTAAGCAGTAGAAATTTAAGGTGTGTTAAAAGTGAAAGGTTGATCTGACATCAGTGTCTTTTTCACAAGATAAGTACATGCATCTATGGGGACGTTTGGTATGGTGTAAGTTGGTTACATTCCCGACAATTTAAATGATTGTAAGGTCTTTGCAATGTTTGGTTTGTCATTTAGACATGGGAAAGTCTTCCTCGCTGTAAAGTCACTGCAAAGAGTTGAGGAATGTCATTCCCTTCTTTCACAAAGGGTAAGCAACTTTCCCTCAACAATGATAGAGTAGTTAAACATATTTTCCCCAAATTGTCCTCACCTCTGTTGCAGATCCTTTCTTCTATTTTTCTCTTCTTCTTCCTCTGGCCGCCCAGAAGACTAGCTGCAGAGTCGCATTGAAGTTCTTAAAACTTTTCCATAGGCAAACTCATTTCACCCTAGCTTGATGGAAAAGATGTGCAATTAAGACGTAGGATGTATAAATTAAATAATGAATGTTGTTGGGTTAGAAAGGAAAAGGAGAGGTAGCAGAAGTTCTTATTGTACATTTTGCATATCCTCTCAAAGGAGTCTGCCTGGTTGGGTAACTGAAGACCTACAATACAGAGGACAGATGCTATATTTCTTGGCTATAAAGGGTGCTGGAGGAAGCACAGAGACGAGATTGTCAGACTTTTCAATAGAAAAAAATATTATGGGCTTTCTGGATGTTGTATATGCTTTTAAACATAATTGCCTATCTTTCAAAAAAATCAATAAATTCTTGGCAACCTTTTTTTATTTTTCTCTCTTTTGGTTAGGCTTGAGAAGGCATATCAAATGAAAAACTTGAACAGGGTTTTGACTGTGGACCATAAATATGTGTTTTCCATCGTGTGGAATAAAAAACATATTTAGTTACTCACCTATTTTAATAAATATTTATTTATTAAAAATATAATATTTAGTGATTTTATATAGTTTAATATTTAATAATAATAATAATTAATATTTAAATATTATATTATATTTATCATATTATTATTTATTATTTTAAAAGATAAAGTTAAAAGTTAAAAATTTACATTAAATAAAAGATGAGTTTATTTAACTTAATATTTCATATATAAGGGTAATTTTGTAAATTTATATTATATTCCTAGTAAAGTACTTTTCAAACCGAATAAACAATGTAATCTTTCCAACAATCACATTCTTTGTAATCATCACTTTCTCATGTTATACCAAACGCTACAAAATTATCTTTCCAATAATCACATTCTCAGCAATCACATACTTAATAATTACATTCCTAGCAATAACATTCCTAACAAAATACCAAATGCCACCTATGTTTTATTCAATCAGCTTAAATGGATATTGAGTTTGATGGTAACTTTTTACGGTTCAGGTTAGTTAAATTTCAAGAAGAAGCGTTAATCCAATCTGTAGTTAATCGGTAATAAATGAAGAATCACTTATTATAATTTACAACTACTCAAATAGTCAAAAGACTGTAGACACCTAAAAAAAAAGTGTAATAATAAATAAATAAAAAATTTTAAATCATAAGAAAATAAACTAAAACATGAAATAATATAAAAATATATAAAAAAAAAAGACCTTCCCCATCCCTTCCCCAACCACCACGCGTGATGGGGTTCTGGCCACCAACTCCCTGGTGCCAGAACCCCCTCGTCGGGTTGTCCAAATTTTTGGACAACCCGGCTCTTTAGAAACTACCTGCAAAATCCAAACAAGCAACAGACAACAAAAACAAAAAAAAAATCCTAGATCTACCAGCAAAAAAAATACCCAGCCACAGAAACAAAAAAGCAAAAACAAACACAAAGCAAAAAAGAAAAAGGAGTTAGATCTGAAAAATGAGGGAGGGAGGAGTTTAGGGGTAGTGAAAAATCGTGATTTGGCTGGTACGGTAGGCAGCCGGCGACAGGAGAGAAGGGTAGTGGGTGGCCGGCAGAACAAAAAGGGAAATTTTTGGAGGTTTAGATCCGTCGATTTGTGATAGAGAAAGGGGGATTCGGGATCTGGTTTCGCCGATCTTCGGCAGTAAGGAAAGTGTAGGAGGGGCGTCGGAGAAAGAAAAGGAGAAGAGAGGGAGTTGACCAGCGGTTGGAGCTAGAGAGAAGGTGGAGAGTGCCGCCGCTAGAGAGAGAAAGTGAGGAATGAAAATGAAGAGAGAAAGAGAGAAAAAGGGGTTAAATACCTAGGGATCGGGTTTCAAAACGGTCCCGTTTTAGAGTCAGAATTTTAAAAAGGGGAGAGTGTCAAAACGGCATCGTTTTGAGTGGCTTTGCAGGCACCAAACGGTGCGTTTTGACTCCTACCTCGTGGGCTTCTAGAAGCAGGCCGGGCGTAGTAGATTTGGGCTTCTGCAGGCCACCGAATTGGGCCAATCGTAGCCCAACAAGGTATAACCCTTTTCTATTTTGCTTGGGTTTGTTTTAGTTAGTGTTGGGTCTAGCCCATTTTAATTAAAATGCATTTATTTTTTTAGGAAAGAAATATATATATATAATATGAATATTTATTTTTAATATTAAAAAATCAGAAAATAATAATGATAGTAAAGATAATAAAATATAATAATAATAATAATAAAAATAAAAAATAAATGAAATGATTATTTTAAAAAAAAATTTCACCTATGAGGGGCAAAGAGTTGTCTCTTTCGGGTGGGTCACTTAAGTGCGGAGTTCGAAACGGATTTTCACCGAAGCGTTGGGATAAATCCAGATTCTATACCCCTATACCCATTAGTCCGAATAATGTTTGTTTTAAGAAAAAATATATATGATAAATAATAATAAATAATAACGATAAATATATGAATAAGTCAATAAATTACCTGAAATTATTAAGCATGTTATTATTACCAATCAACTAATTAATAAATACGGTCATATAGATTTCATCATTTTATACTGTCATTGCATGCCACTCTTATTTTGCAAATGGCGCGGGAATCCCGATGATGGGATTTACCCGAGGAGCTCGTAGAGACGAGTTCTTCCAGGGATATCTCTAGGTGAGGAGAATTTCGAGACTTCACCAAAGCGTTGGGATGGTCTTCGAATAATTTTCCAATAAAAGATTACCGACTCCATCATCTAAAATAAAAAAGTCATGACATCATCCTACGCTTGCATCACATGCATACGTAAAACCAAATAAAAAACTCAGTCTGTCAATTTAATAAAAATTTAATTAATAAAGTAGGGATTAAATTAAGAAAAGGCTATATTAAGATAACTTAAGATTAAATGGTGCCGTTCGTAGAACGGGCGCCACGGAGGTGCTAACCCTTCTCCGTGCGTAACCGCACTCCCGAACCCATCTCTAAAAATGTAGACCAATTTTCGTTCTTTCGACGGGCCTAAAATTAATTTAGGACTTCGTCGATTAGAATCGGGTTAATAGGAATCGAGTTAATAGGACGGGTTCTCGGACCCGCACGTCACGACAAAGACAAAATTATCATTTTGTCATATCGTCATCGATTTATAAACTAAAGAGCATGACATGGAAGGTAATAATATATTTTTGGATTTATTGGTTTACATTCACAAAACTTTTTCTCTGTTTATCTCTCACCATCTCAATATCGATCTAGAAACCAAAAAGTATGGCATGGTGAGCAACAACAAGCTCTTGGGTTTATTGGTGTTTAGTTTTTTAGTGATTCAAGTTTAGTAGAACATGCCTTGGCATGTAACAAAGTGATTCATGCCTTAACGTGTAACATCAGGAGGAAGAAGGAAGTTTTGATGTGTAATATTTAGTGCTAAAGCTTTAACCATAACATGAAACATCTGGTGCTGAAGCTTTGACCTTAACGTGTAACATTTTCTACTAAAGTTTGTAACATCTACTTAAACTTGGAGTGTCATTTTGTAACAACAACATTTGTTAAAGATAGTGTATAACTTGCTCCTTTGTATTTTACCTACAACATAAACTCTTGGAATTAAAACACGTAACAACTTTTTTTTTTAATTGTAACAATACTTTTTAGAACATGAAATATAATAACAATATTTTGTTAAATATAGTATGTAACTTGTTCTCTATCATTGTATTTTACAAGGATATATACTCTTGAAGTTAAACACTTTAATGATAAAGATAAAGTTTAAAATAAAAATGGAATTTGATATGAAAATGAAGATGCATTTAAAAATTATTCAACGTCAATGTTACTACTGGGATGAAATGGATTTGGATAAAAAATCTTATCCAAAATCCTCTAATTTGGATAATTACCTTTTGGGTTATTTTATTTGTTACATTTCTTATAATCATAAAAAAAAATAGCATGTAACATCAATAGGAAAAAAAAAAAGCTAAAAATAGAGAGCACAACACTTGAATATGAGGAGGTTTCATTAAGGATAATTTTGTTCAAAAGTTTTTTTTCTTGACTAAAAATAGTTTAAATTAAAAAAATATTATTTTCGAAAACACATTATTTTTTAGAGCTAAAAAAATCATCCCTAATCAAAAAAATGACAGGAAAATTATATATGATAAATGTAATTTTGTAAAAATATTTATTTTTTTATGAGTAATCAAACAATCAAAACTTTTAACATTTCTCTTATATTTATGTACCTTAGATATCCTTAAGTTTACAAATTATGATATTTATCTTTTACTACCACTTTGATTCGCTTGAAAGCGAGTAATAGCATGTTTTCTTATTCTTTGAATTCAAACGTCTCATTCAGTTAATAGTTTTACCTTAAACCAATTTCCACTTCAGTGGGGACGAGGAGTTTAACAAAAACTGAAAAAAGAGAAGATTATATTCATGAAATAACAAGAAAAGAATTAAATCAACTAATTTTCATGGAAATCCTTCTGTCTTGACTATGACTAGTCTCTACAAGGAAGGAAGAATCCTTTATTTACTCTTTCAGTTAATCTAGTACATAATGATTATTTTTTTTGCTCTTAAAATTCATAGCATTGGCCTATCTCGGACTTCAATTTAAACGCCATTTACAAAGCCACATCAATGGACTATGGAGTAGGAGAAGTGTTATCTGTTACATAACTTAGCAGGTGTGCTTGACACTTGTAAATCAAAAGTTTAAGTTCAAGCCTCCTCCCGGACTAAATTCCTTTTCAACGAAGCCACCAGGCATCCCGGTGGCGACAATCATCAAAAGAAACATAATTGAAAAGTACCACTTCCATGCCGGTAACTAGCCTCCGAGGAGTCATACAACTGCGACAAATGGGACAAGTTGAATTCCGGTATCCAATCCATCTATCCAAGCAAACTTTATGGAAAAGATGGTCACATCTCAACTCTCTAATCTCGTCATCGTCATCAATATTGCATAGACAAATAGCGCATTCAACCACTTCCTCACCCGACTCTTGCTTGTAGTAGTTGCACCTCCCTAGCTTAAGATCTTCACCAATTCCTGGCATGTCATAAGGGAACAAGGAGTAATGAAGCAAGAAGTTCCATGCCCATTTCAGAGGCGAAACGATCTTAAGGAAAGAAAAGAAGTAGTTGCCTAGCTTGTGGATTGGGCATGATGGAGAGACAGAGAGAGTACTAGAGTAGGGGGAAACGAAAGTGAAGGAAAGATGATATGGCTTCAAAAAAGCTGGAACACATGGGGATATTTATAGAGTTACGTGTTGGGAAAATAAATGGGAGGTGTGCGCCTATTGATGCTGAAACGTCCCGTTGTCAAGGAATGCTTTGAAAAGATGCAGTTAAAGATAACTTTCTTTTAAATGTCCTTCTTACGAGTAAAACTTCTTCTAGTAGCAGTAAAGATTGATTAAAACATGCTGGACTTGAAAGATGCTGTATGCTGCCATCATCAAATTGAGACAACAAGATGTTAGACTGCGATAGTATACTTACCATGTTTGAACATAAGAATTTATTTGGACACACTACACCAACGTGCGGTGTTGCGTGTATACTTCACTGCTGAGAAAGCTAAGTACTGGATGAGGGTTTTTTTCCCCATCCAGGACTGGGGATTATTTGAACAAGAGACACAAACATCTTAGTTAAATGCTCGGTAAGACAGATAAGTCTTTTAGATATTATTACATATCGTAAAGAGATACTTTTTAGACATATAAAAAAAAAGAGTTTTTGATGTAGAGTAACAGAATGAGCGATAATTTCTCGTCTATTTTAAGATTTAAATTCAAATTATTTAAAATAAATTTTCAAATTTTAATAATTCGGGATGTCTCGAGCTCTAAAAACATTAAGCTATAACTCAAATTAAATATTGGTGTAACCTCTTTTTGTTTTAGCCATGAAATTACAAAAAGAATAAAAAAAGGGGTAATGAGTCTTACAAAAGATTAGTCACCTTGGTGAGTAACTAAAAGTTGTAGCAACAATTCAAGATTAGAAAATAAAGTGGGTCCTATAGTTCATTTAGCCATTTGAGAACGGTGGGCTCCTGCGATGCTGGTGGTGGTCACGATTCGACACAAATACTAGTCAAGTCTCCTTTTCGTTCAATTCTTCCTGCTCTCGTGTACAGGTTTACAATGGAGGATTATTCTTCTATCATTGTTATTGTTTTCTACCATGTGATTAGAATATGCGATTAATAGACTAAACTTAAGGGCAAAAATTAAAATAATTATTGAATTAACATGTGATTTTATATGGAGTTCCAAAATTTTCAATTTTGATATGTAAGATAATAATCTATTTAATAAAGGAAACTTAATTAATTAATTCACGGTGCAAGATTTGAGCGTTGCATTGTAATTAATGTAATGTGATTGGTAAAAAAGAAATTGCTAACTTTTAAAATTTTACAAAAAAATACAATTAATTAGCTTTAAGCTGAAAGAATTAACAAGTCAAGCATATTGCGGTGAATACGGCGTAATTGCACGATGGGATGGGAGTAGGGGACTAAGCTAACATTTCATTTTCACCATAATAAAGAAGCATTCAAGTCTGCACCATTCTCCGGACCACCCAACCTCACTACTTTTCAACAAGAATAAAATTTATTCCCCTACATATGTAACCATAAATTAGACTATCTTCATTCAAGCAGAATTCATAACTCAAAAGTGACTTAAACGTTAACCAAGTGTTATCACGTTTAATAGAAACTTCAAAGGTCATCAAGTAATATGATTATTCCAAATAGAATAAGTGTTCATCGTTTTTCTAATTTTTACATTAAAAGTTCCCTTACAGATAAAAGCTTGTGGAATTTTCATCACCATAACGTTGGCACCATGCACATGTCACGACTCGTGGTTCAAGACACCAGAAGAGGATAAGTCAATGAAAACACAGGACCCTGGGTAACCTCATCAGACCATGAGATGGGGAGATAACCCCCTTTAGTGCCTAGGCACACAAACAGTCCATTTGGGGCGCACAACAGCCCGTGACCCGCAGACGAACCAGGTTGCATGCAGCAAGGCAGACTGTGTACTCCATCGAGCCACCTTGCAGCCCTGCATGTAGCATCAGCAGGCAGACTGGGCAGCACTGTAGCCAACAGTCCACTTGGAGGGGCAGAACCGCCAAAACATTACGTGGGAGCCTCCTACTGCATTTTGAACCAATCTAGCTGCTAGACACATCCTTTTGCTCATTAAAGGGAAAGAGCCACTTTTAGGCTCCAAAATAGCTCGTAAATATAAAATTAACTACTTGTGGAGACTCTATGTATAAAACTCCCCCTCAAAACTCATTGTACAACTAATGATTCAATGCTAATTGAAGCTTTACTCTCTCAAATCTCGTTTTACACACTTTTACTTGCTTTCGCATTCTTTGCTTGTTTGTATGCTTTTTTTGTTTTCTTGAAGGCTTTCTACCTTGTACGTGCTTGTGTGCTTGCATTCATCATGCTTATTATGTTGCTTGTAAGGGTTGTCACTCTTACCTGATTTTGATAGTTCTAAAATAACCTAGGCTTGGAATTAATTAAAAAGGGACTTTAAAAAGATGGATAGGCCTTTTAGGTATTATTACATATCATATTAAAAATATAAGTAAAGAGATACTTTTTAGACAGATTAAAAAAAAAATTCTTTGATTTAGACTAACACAATGAGCAATAATTTTTCGTCCATTTCAAGCTTTAAATTCAAAATTTTTAAAATGAAATCTCAAATTTTAGTCATCAGGATGACAAGCTCTGAAAACATTAAGCTATAACTCAAATCAAATATTGATGTAAACGCTTTTTAATTTGTTATAGAGATGAAATTACAAAAGGAATAAAAAAGGGGATAATGGGTCCTATAAAAGACTAGTCACCTTGGTGAGTGACTAAGAGTTGTAGCAACAACTCAACTTTAGAAAATAAAATGGCTCCTATAGCTCATTTAGCCATATGAAAAAGGTATGCTCCAGCGATGCTGGTAGTGGTCATGATTCGACACAAATACTAGTCAAGTCTCCTTTTCGTTCAATTCTTTCTGCTTTCAAGTACAGGTTTACAATGGAGGATTACTCTTCTATCATTGTTATTATTTTCTACCATGTAGTTAGAATATACGATTATTAGACTACAGTTAAGGGAAAAAATTAAAATAATTATTGAATTAACATGTGATTGTTTATGGGGTTTCAAATTTTTCAATTTTGATAAATAAGATAATAATCTATTTAATAAAGAAAACTTAATTAGTTAACTGACGGTGCAAGATTTAAGTGTTGCATTCTAATTAATGTAATGTCAATGGTGAAAAGAAATTGGTAATGTTCAAAATTTTACAACAATTACAACATTATTTTTGAAAAAAAAAATTTACAAACAAATCCAATTAATTAGCCTTAAGCTAACAGGATTAACAAGTCAAGCATGACGGGAGGAGGGGACTAAGCTAACATCTCATTTTCACCAGAATAAAATAGTCTGACCACCTAGTCTCGAGTCCTTGATAAAATTGTGAATGGTTGCTTACTGTTGATGGTTCTTTTGTGAGTTTGTTTGACTTTGTTTCCTATATTACCAGTGTATTACCAAGAAGTGGTTCTAGAGTTGCTGGTAATTTTCTTCCTGTCTAAGTTAGGAGATTCGAGTGTTAACGATCTGTAATACGTGACGGGCTAGGTGTTTCATATAAAGTGCAGGATGTTTTTGGGATTGTATTTTGCTGTACAGTCATGAAGGTTGAATGCTAGGCTTCTGTCATGGGCTAAAAACTTTAACCTGGCAACTGAGCTTTCATTCATTAATGAAAGTATCGTAATTTTCAATAGAAAAGAAGCAATAAAAATCTACATAACATTTTGTTTTCAATAGTAAAACAAACAAATTTTATGGAGTAAAATCTCGATAAATTAATAATTTCGATTAAACAATATATTTGGTCAGCCCGACTTAAGACCAATGTGATAAATTAATAATTCACTAAATTTATAAGATAATACATTTTAAAAAAAACACATAAGTCTCTCTAGATATATAAATTAATAATCTCTTTATATATTAAAATTATATATATACTTTACTCAATTAGGAGGCTTTTGCAAAATATGACTCAAATGTTACTTGTTTATTTTTTTTTTGAAATTGATATCTCCTTAGACCTCATCTCTTATTTTTTTTTAGTGCATTAAGAAGTTCTACTGTAGTGTTCTTGTATTACAAGAAAAAATTGATATTGGATGATAAATGCTCTGGTGATCTCTTAATCATATTTGATATTGTTGCTTGGCTTACTTGAAAGTTAAACTTTTCTAACATCCATTGTTGCAATTTCTTTTTGGTGCAATTTGGATTTTCTATATTGTATTCACACAATGCTTTATGTATTTCATTTGTTATTGTTAATTTCTTTATATCTTTGAGATGAGAAGCCATTGTCTTTTATTTTACCATTTGTGATACTATATGTTCTTTTTATAGTTGTTTTTGCTTGACTTAATGTTCATGAGGATATTAATTAAGTATACATTAAATGAAATTTTAGTTTGTTGTAAAAATAGATAGATTCATAACTTCTGTTTAATAAGACTAATTACATTCATAAACTTATTTTGGTTAAACAAATACATAGAATAATGATAATTTGCAATTGATAATTAGGTAATATTTATATAATCACAATACACAATACATGTATTACCTTAAATATTTTGAAAAAAATAAAGACTAACTTGACAAATTAATTTTTTATTAATTAATGTATAAATTAATAAATTATTAATTTATCAATTAAATAATATTTTGATTAATTAATAAATTTTTATAATCCAAGGGTATTAGTTTATGGAGGTTTTACAATATCATAAATTAAGTATCTAAATTTTTTAAAACTAAAAATTCAAAACAAATTTTTCAATTTTGAAAAATTTCGGTCTTTAAGCTAAGTTAAGACAATATTTATAGATTAGAGAGAATAATAAATTAATAATATAGAGAAAATTTAGATGAGCTAAAATCCAATTAGGCCAAAGATATTGTTTGTATTTTCATACAATTCTAAAGGTGATTTCTTTGTATACTCGGTCGTTCTTCGTATAAAGCCAAAAAAAGTATATATGCAAATTTGTATACGACCTGTTCGGATTATATTTTTTTGATCCATTTTGTACGATTCATAATTATCAGAAGACTTGACCCCTTAAACTGTAACGTTAAGATTCAAGATTCAAATTCTCCTCCATCGTTGAATTTCCTCGTACTTATTATAAAAACTGTAGTGTTGGTAGCAACGAACATGTGCATGCCATTTCACCAATGATGCCTAGAATTGGAATAGGAGGAAACAAATGAATTGAATTTAGAATTTCCAAATATATGTAGCCACCAAAATTAAGTACCAAGAAACAGACAAGCGCTACCATCCTTGAGGCCGAGAAAAGCAACCATCTCTCTCTATTAATCAAACAAAAATAGAACAAAGACGCCCTTCTTTGCCCTTGACTCTCAACTGCATGCATTGCAGACTATCATCGCCTGACATGAAATACTTAAGATGGTAAGGCTTGTCCTGTAGTGTCGTCATTCTCTGTTTTGGACTCGTACTGCTTAACTTTAACTTTCTCTTCAATTTAATATTTTCGTCTATAATGTTAGTTCTTTATGAATAATTGTATATCAACTCAGGAAACAGATATGAAGCTTAAATTCAAACAACTTTTGTAAGGAGTGGAAATTTAAGGTGTGTTAAAAGTGAAAGGTTGACCTCATATCAATGTCTTTTCCACGAGATAAATACATACATCCATGTATCATTCAACCAGGTTAGATGGATATTGAGTTTGAAAGTTATGATTTTATATAAAATGATGGATAAATTACAGAAATGTCAAGTCTAAAATCGTAACAAGGACTAAAGACCCATGTCGACATTACAACTTTATAAATGAAAAATCAATTATTATATATATTTTATGATTACTTAGTAGTCACAAATGACATGAAAATAATAAATAATAAATAGTAATATTGTAAAAACATTTATTTTTTTATGAGTAATCAAGCAGTCAAAACTTTTAACATTTTTTCTTATATTTATGTACATAACATATCTTTCACTTTATAAATTATGATATTTATCTTTTATTACCGCTTTCTATACCCTTGATAGCCGGTGATTGCATGTCTTCTTATTATTTGAACTCAAACGTCTCATTCAGCTATTAGATTTATCCTAAACCAAGTTCCACTTCAATGGAGACAAGGAGTTTAACGAAAACTGAAAAAAGAGAAGATTATATTCATGAAATAACAAGAAAAGAATTAAATCAACCAATCTTCATGGAAATCCTTCGGTCTTGACTATGACTAGTCTCAACAAGGAAAGAAGAATCCTCCATTAGGTGGAAGGGAGATAATACTCTTTCGGTTGATCTAGTACATAATTTTTTTTGGTCTTAGAATTCATAGCATTGGCATATCTCGGACTTCAATTTAAGCATCATTTACAAAGCCACGTCAATGGACTATGGAGTTGGAGAAGTGTTACCTGTCACATAACTTAGCAGGTGTGCTTGACACTTGTAAATCAAAAGTTTAAGTTCAAGCCTCCTCCCCGACTAAATTCCCTTTCAACGAAGCCACCAGGCATCCCGGTGGCGGCAATCATCAAAAGAAACATAATTGAAAAGTATCACTTCCATGCCAGTAACTAGCCTCCGAGGAGTCATACAACTGCGACAAATGGGACAAGTTGAATTCCGGTATCCAATCCATCTATCCAAGCAAACTTTATGGAAAAGATGGTCACATCTCAACTCTCTAATCTCTTCATCGTCATCAATATTGCATAGACAAATAGCACATTCAACCACTTCCTCGCCCGACTCTTGCTTGTAGTAGTTGCACCTCCCTAGCTTAAGATCTTCACCAATTCCTGGCATGTGAGAAGGCAACAAGGAGTAAAGAAGCAAGAAGTTCCATGCCCATTTCAGAGGCGAAACGATTGAAAGAAAAGAAAAGAAGTAGTTGCCTAGCTTGCCGATGAGCATGGTGGAGAGACAGAGAGAGTAGATAGGGGAAAAGAGAGCGAAGGAAAGATAGATATGTGGCTTCGAAAAGGCTGGAATATAGATGGGAATATTTATGGAGGCACGTGTTGGAAAAATAAACGGAATGGTGTGGGACAATTGACGCTGAAACGTCCCATTCAAAAGGAATGCTTTGGAAAGATAGCAGTCAAAGATTGATTAAAACATGCGGGAGTTGAAAGAAGCTGAATGCCACCGTCATCAAATTGAAACAACAACATGTTAGTTTGTGATACTAAACCAATGTTTGAACAAGAGAATTTCTTTGGACATGTTAAACCAACGTGAGTGTATATAGGAGGACTTCACTGATGAGAAAGCTAAGCATTGGATAAGGGTTTTGTTTTTTTTCTTTTTTTTCCATTCTAGAAAGGGGATTCAACCCCATTATTTGAACAAGAGATACACGCATCTCAGTTAAATATTCAGCACCACGGATAAACCTTTTAGTTATATATATATATATATTTGAAAAACATGGTATGTATTCATTAATTTTGCCAAAAAAGGCTAAAGACTTCAAATTTGAAAAACATGGTATGTATTCATTAATATTGCCAAAAATGGCTAAAGACTTACAGAAAGGCTATAGCCTGTGGACTGCCAGAAAATGGCAGGAAGAAACCACCCAGAATCAGAGGGACAAATTCAAAAGCAACAATAGTTCCCACCTCCACAAGAACAGGGCACCACAAAAAAGAATATACAGCAAAGTGCCCAGAACAGGAAACAAAAACGGGGATATTATTGCATAAGATATTAAAAATACAGGTAGAGAGATACTCTACTATTACGAATTGTTTATTATCACTAATTGTGCATTCTACTTTTAGGAAGATTACAAAAAAAAGTCGATTAAGTGCATTTTAATTTTGTTTATAAAATTAATGTTCTAAGGTATTTTATATTTGTTCATTGTTTGCAAAAATAAAAAATAAAAAAACTCATTAAGCAAATGGATCCTAATCATCCAATTTCAATTTCATTGAAAATCAGGGTTTATATATATATATATATATATATATATATATATAAGTAGATTTGAGTAACGAAATGTGTGATAATTTTTCATTAATTTTAAGATTTAAATTTTAAAATTTTAAAATGTAATCTCAAATTTTAAGATGTCATCTCAAAACATTAAACTGTTATGTTATAACTATTTTAACGATGAAACTAGAGAAGGAATAAAAAGGGCATAAAATAGAAGAGTAAATAAATAAAAGTAATCAAAAAGTTGCACCAACAATTCAACTTTTAGAAAAAGGCATATGAAAAAGGTAAGCTCTGGCGGGAAGTGCAGGTGGTTATGATTCCACACAAATCCTAGTCAAGTCTCCTTTTGTTTCAATTCAAATACAGGTTTTATGATGGAGGATTATTCTTCTATCATTGTTATTATTTTCGACCACGTAATTAGAATATACGGTTATTAGACTACAATTAAAATAACATGTGATTGTATATGGAGTTCCAAATTTTTAATTTTGATATATAAGATAATAATAATAATAATAATAATAATAATAATAATAATCTATATAATAAAGGAAACTTAATTAATTGGCTATGCAAGATTTAAGCGTTGCACTCTAATTATTAGAGAAATAAAAAATTAAACAAACAGAATTAACAAGCAAACATACCTAATTTCAAACCTAACAATATTAATTTTCACCAAAAAAATGCATCATTTTCCACCTCACTACTTTTCAACAAGAATAAAATTTATTCCCCTACATTTATCACCATGAATTCATAACTCAAAAGATGAGATATAAACATTAAGCAAGCATTATGCATGGTGTTTCTTGGAAATTCATAAGGCTGCGAAGTGTCGTTTTGGGATGTCTTATTCATGGTATTATGTATGAAAGGTCCCAGGTTTCTAACATTTTCCTTGACTAATAAAGTCTAACGAGGGGAAAAAAAAAGAACGAAAGAGTTCTTTAGTGCCGTTTATAGCTGAATCTTCAAACGTTCCCTTATTTCCATTTTTTCAAAAGAGTTTTAAATAGAAAGCTAATATGTGCATAGTTAGATATTCATATTCGGTTAACAAGGAAATAGTGCTATAGCTAGCTTTATGTTCAATTGACTAGTTGTTCCCCATGCCAAACCAAACATTTAGGCCCTATTTGTTTCCATATGGATTAAGTGGCCAGTTGATTGGTGCTTTTGCATTTTTTTTCCATTATTTGCTTAATTATTTAGAAGTTAATAGCAGTGAAAGAAAGACTAATTTTTGTTCAAGAAATTGGGTACTTTGTTTAAAAAAATTTAGGGTGTGTTTGATAAATTATTAAAAAAAGTTTAAATAAAAAATTAAAATATTTCAATTATTTAATTTATTTAATGTATTCTATTAATTTTATTTAATTATATTAATATTATATTCTATTTTAATTATTTATTTTATTCTTTTAACTTTTATCTATGCAAAATACTTATAAAATCATCTATTTCTTTTATAAAAGATTCAACAAAAATCTACTTAACATTTTATTTTTAGTAATATAACAAACAAATTTTATATCATAAATTCAGTATTTAAAATTTTCAGAACTTTAATGTTTCAATGTTAAATTTTTTCAGTTTATCAAACAACACCTTAATTAAAATATTACTCCTTGTCATTAAGGATTCGAACTTGAGATTTTAGTTTTTTATTTTATTGAAGATTTTAAAAACCTTTCAGTCAAATTTAAGTTGTTAAATTTTTAAGACTTTTTTTGTGGTGTTTGTTTATTAGCAAAAAAAATTAAGTGAAATTATTTATAGCAAATTTAGTAGTTTGTTTTGGAAAACAAGAAATACTATACATAAGATGGGGAAATGTTTAACATTAAAGGTTGAAACCAATGACCCAAAGCAATAAATATAAATGAAGCGGTCTTTTTTCCTTCAATTCTACAATCAAATTAATAACTTTGGGCCTTTTAGTTATGGTCGGTTTGTATGTTGGGAACTGGAGCTTCATATTTGGGTCTTGCAATGGTGGATTTCTGTTGGTCTTAAGGAGTGGTTTATTGGGTTTTGGGCTTGTCATGAATAAAAATGGTTTTGGGCTTTTTTGTGTGTGCGTGTGCTATATTTTTTCTTCATTTTTTAAATATTTGTCAATAAAAATATTATTAATGTTATAAACAAATCTTAAGAGAACAACTGTAAGAGAAATATAAAATAAAGTATTTAGTGGGATAGAAAAAAATTTTTAGATTAGTAAGAAAATCTTATTCAAATGTATATCTACAATGAAGTGAAATGGCCTATTTATATGTTAATAACCTCTTATCTAGATTGAATTTATAAGATAGATAATACTAAGAAATTAAATAAATGGATGAAATCTTAATGTTCATCTAATCTAATTTATATCCAAATCTAAATATATATAATATAAATAAATATTCACAAAAATATTGATAACAGTCCCCCTTGAATATCCATTATATCAAAAATATGCCCCGATCAAATCTTATAAGGAAAAAACCTTATTGAAAAAAATTCGAATAAAGAAAAAAGAATAAATAATTTTTTTCAAAAATACACTTTTGAAGTAATGTCTCATTAAAAACCTTAGTAAGAAAAACCCAATGAGAAAAATCTTGATGAAAGATAAGAGTACAGTGTGTATCTTATTCCTCTAATAACTGCATTATTTAAGATCTTTAAAATAGCATATTTCGATCTTTTGTACCAACTTTTCAAATGTTGCAATAGGAAGGGCTTTGATGAATAATCTGCTATATTGTCACTTGACTGAATTTGTTAAACATTAATATCACATTTTTCTTAGAGATCAGGAGTGAATATGAACTTTGGCAAAATATATTTTGTTTTATCGCCTCTAATATATCATTCTTTTAACTATACTATGCAAGCAGTATTATCTTCATAAAACGTTGTTGAAATTTTCTTCTTGGTTGATAAGCCACATGTTCCTCAAATATGTTAAGTTATAAATCTTAACCAAACATATTCACGACTTACTTTATGAATAGTTAAAATTCTGCAATGTTAGAAGAAGTAACAAATATAGTTTGTTTTATAGAACACTATGAAATAGTTGTACCTCCACATGTAAATAAGTAACTTATCTGCGATTAAGCTTTGTGTGGATCAAATAAACATTTTGCATCTGCATAACCAATTAAATTTAATTTTAATGCATTTGAATAATATAAGCCTATATCCATTGTTCCTTGGAGATATCGAAGTATATGTTTAATTCTATTCTAATGTCTTAGAGTTGAAAAAGAATTATATCTTGCTAATAAATTTACAACAATTGATATATTAAGTCATATATTGCTAGCAACATACATTAATGCTCCAATTGTAATAAGATATGGTACTTCAAGATTAAGAAGTTCTTCATTATCCTCATGAGGTCAGAAATGGTCTTTTTTTTTTTCATATCTAGTGAACTTACAACCATTGATGAACTCAATAGATGTATTTTGTCCATATAAAATCATTTCAGCACTTTTGCTATATAATTAGATTGATGGATAAAAATTCCATTTGTCAAGTATTCAATCTAAAAACCCAAATAAAACTTTGTTTTCCCAGGTCTTTCATCTCAAATTCTTTTTTTAAGTAATCCACGATTTTTTATAACTCTTCAAAACTTCCAATAATGTTTAGGTCATTAATATAAACAGCAATTATTACAAATTCAGATTTAAATTTTTTTATAGAAACATAAAGGCATATAGTATCATTTTTGTAACCTTCTTTTAATAAATATTCACTAAGGCAATTATACCACATGCGTCTGAATTGTTTTAATCCATATATATTTATTTAATTTGATCAAATAAATTTTTTAGAAATTCAAATTTTGTACTTCAAGGAATTTAAATCTTTCAAGATTTTCATATAGATATCGATATCAAATAAGCCATATAAATAGGCTGTAGTTATATTCATTAGATACATTTCAATCTTCTTATACATTGCTAGACTAGTTATTATAAAATTGTAATTGCATCCACCATAAAGAGTATATCTCTTTATATTCAATACTAGATTTTTTGGTAAAATCTTATGCGACAAGCCACGTTTTATATCTTATAATCTTATTTTTCTCATTTCGTATTCACACAAATACCCATTTATGTCCCACTAGTTTTACACCATTTGGAGTATTGACTACAAGTTCAAAAAGTTCATGTTTTGCAAGTGAATTCCACCTCTATTGTGTCTTTCCACATTGGTTAATTATTTTTATGTCTACATTCTTTACAGATGTAAGTTCAAAATCCTTATTTTTTTTTCATAATATTGTGCTCTATATTATATACAAAAATGTCGTCAATGTTTATTTCATTCTAATTTCATCTTTTCCTGCATAACATAATTGATTGAGATCTCTTCATTTTTAATGATTTAAAATACCTAAATTTCTTTTGAAATTTTTATCAATTATATCAGGGGTTTTTTTTCTAGAGTTTATACTTCCTCTTTCTGACCATCTTGAATATTTGTTCATTTCCTTTTTCGAGGATTTTATCATTGAAACTGATTGGTCTCCATGCTTCTGGAGTGCCTTTTTCTACGAGACATCAATACTAATAAGAGCATTTGTAGCTGGTATATAAGATATAGTTATTCTTTTTAGGTTAGCAAATATGTTTGGTAACTAATTTACTATATTTAACAAACGAATTTTTTTTTGAACTTCAAGTTCACATTGATTTGTGTGAAGATCAAAATTAGATAATGATAATACATATCAAAAAAAAATTTCAGCTGTTTGTTTTCCTCCCTTAATGTTGGAAAACTATTTTATTACAATAACAATCAACAAACTTTGCTATGAATAAATCTCCTATTGATAATTCTAAATATTTAATTACAAATGGAGATTCGTATATAACATATATTCCTAACCTCCTTTGAAGACTCATCTTTGTGCATTGTGGTGGAGCAATTGAAACATATATCACACATCTAAAAATTCTTAGATGAGATGTATTTGGTTCTTGACCATAAACTAATCATATAAGAGAAAATATATAATAACTTGTTTGGCCTAATGCATACAATTGTTACTGCATCCAAAATGGCAAGCCCCCAAATAAAATTAAGAGTTTAAATTTCATAAGTAATGGCCTAGCAATTAGTTGGAATTATTTAATAAATGATTCTGTTAGATCGTTTTGTGTATGAACATAAGCAACAGGTTCTTTAATCGTTATTCCAACTAATATGCAATACTAAAGGTTTGAGAAGTAAATTCACAGGCATTGTTAAGACGAATTGTCTTGATTACAGAGTCAAAAAAATATGCTTCCAAACAAATGATTTGGGTGATTAATCTTGCAAATATCAAATTGCAAGTTGATAATAAGTACACATTGACCATTTAGTCAATGTATAGATTAAAATTGTGAAATATCTAAATGCTTCATAATGGATGTATAAATCCACATATAACCTTGAATATATTTAAAAAACGTAGGGAATTCACTCCTAACTTTAACAAGTGATAGCCTTATAATTTATTTACCTTGAGAGCAAGCAGCACATGAGTATTTTGTTGGATTGAAAATCTTCTAATTTTTCAATAAATAATCATATTAATTTTCAATAATTTTTTACATCATTAATGATCCAGGATGGTTTAATCGGTCATGCCAAGTATTAAAATCATTAACAAATTTCTAGTTTACTATGAGTTTCAATTTTTCTAATATTTATGTATTTTAATCTAGAGAACAAAACGAGTAATTTTTTTTTCAACACACACTTCCTACTTGAGATAATAGATGTAATATAGATGTATTAAGTGTCTTTTTCATTCATTGTCTCAATATGATATTTATTTAGACTAATATCTTTAAACCTTAATAAACTTCTTTGAGACTTATTATAAACTTTGTTAAAAAATGTAGTAAAATATTAGCTCTTACGGAGTCTTCAATTAATTTTGCACTACCAAATATTGTATTGAAATTAGTTTTTTTTTTTTTGCTGTCAAATGGGAAAAATATTTTTTGTTTTTAAATATAGTGTGCATTGTAGCAATGTCTGCTAGACCTATATTTACATCATAAATCTTGGATCCAACAATATGAATATCCATATTTTTCTTCAATAAGAAAAATGGTATATACAATAAGAAACTTGCAAGTTAACATAAAAGAACATTCAATATAGAATTAAAACACATAATAAGAACATATCATTTACATATAATAAGAATATATTAAAGCATCTTCATAATATAGTTATGCTAAAATATACCAATTATTATTTAGTTCATTCTTAGATATTTCCATTATCAATCAAATGATCAATTCTTTTTTTAAGATAAGAAAATCAACAATGGATATTTTCATTACAGATCATATAATCAATTCCTCTTTCAGGGTGGACAAACATCTTGATATGCTATATCAACTTGGCCATGGTTAAAATCATCACAAGATGTTTTAGTTTTTAGTGATGCTTGATAAAATTCAAGATGTACAACAGGAACGTGATTAATGGCTTTTAATGCCACATCAATGACAATACATTTTCTATATTCCTTTAATTCTTTTCATTTTTGTTTTTTCATTATTCATCCACTTCTGGTGGGTTGAAAGTAGTCATCCACTTTTGGTAGGTGATCCGCTTATGATGGGTTATCCACTTTTGGTGGATTTTTCATTTTTAGTGAGTTTGTGGGTTTAGGCATCCATTCACTTCTGATGGTAAAATTATTCATCCACTTCTGATGGTAAAACTATTCTTAGATTCTGATAGTAAAATTATCTATCACTGGTGGTAAAATTATTCTTAGAATTAAAATAGTGATAATGTAAATTATTATGGCGAACCTAATTATTAAATGATTTTGCATTCACTTCAAAAAATGGATGGATTCATGAATATGACCATAACTATCAAATGATGTCGCATTCACTTTAGGAAATGGACAGATTCATAATTTTTATTAGCAACTCGTTTGTCGCATTCACTCCAAGGAATGAACATTCATGATTTGTCATTAATAGCTATATATCAGCAATTTCACTTTTCAATCAAGGGACAAAATATAATATATACTACATGATAGCAAATTTTATATTAAGGTTGATTTTTAAGGAATGAAAACATCGAATACATATCAACCCACTTACCTGATTTGCTACGACCAAAAATTAAAAATCAACCATTGAAATCCTTTTAAAGCTTGGAGATGATGAAAACAAATAATATCAATACTTACTTGATTTGCTAAAACCAGAGATCAAAACCGAATCGTTGAAATCTTTCCGAAACTTGAAGATAATGAAAACAAAATGATTCTAAAACTTGAGAGATCATATCATTATGTTGTTATGAAATAAATCTTAAGAGAATAACCATAAGAGAAATATAAAAGAAAGTATTTAAAGAAGTAAGAAAATCTTATTTAAGTGTGTGTCTGCAAATGAAGTGAAGGGACTTATTTATAGGCTAATAACCCCTTATCTATATTGAATTTATAAGATGAATATAATACTAAGAGATTAAATGGATGGATTAAATCCTAATGTTGATCCAATTTAATTTACATCAAAATCTAGATATACATAGTATTAATGGATATTCACAGAAATATTCATTACAATTAAAAGCATTACATATCTATTCTATCAATATATATTTTTTAAATAGAGTTAAAAATATTTAATTATTTGTTTATATTAAAACTTAAGCCTTTTGGTGAAAGAAAGAGAAAGATAAAGGAGCAAAAAGAAAATAAAAAAATTTATTATCATATTTTTTCTATTTTTGCTAATTTTTAATTGATTTCCTTTTTAGATATTATTTCTACAAATGTTAATAATTTATAATTATTATTACCTTTTAGAAAAAAATACACAACATAACAATTTATTGATTTATACTTTAAACGTGAAAATAAATTAGCACCTCCAGCGATGGGGTTCTCCTAGTTTTTACATCAAAGCAAATTATTATGTCTAAATGTGGCGGTTGGCCTTTCCAATAAACTCATATTTTTGGAATCATGGAATCTTGACGAATGAAGGTGATTTTCACTTTCAGTCAAATCTTTGTATTTTGTCAAAATAATGAGTTTAAGTAATCCTTGTAAAATACTCATTACATCATTTTTGAATAGTATGTCAATACAATCAAATACTATTTCTATATAAATAACGGATAACTTTTAACATCGTTAATGATTGAATTAATATTGTCAATTTTAAAAAATATAAAAATTTAATTTTTACAAATTATTGTACAAGATTAAGTCTATCATTTTGACAAAATACATGAATTATCTCAATTTTTATAAATTATTATATAAAGATTAAATCTACCACTTTAACAAAATATATAGATTAATTACATAATTTGACGCCCTTCAAAAAAAATTGCATAATTTGACATCCACTCCCGAACAACTAATGCCAAGCGTAGACACAAAATCCAACTATATCTGTCTATCCTTCAAAGCCAGTGGCTTCACATACTCAAAAGAATAAGTAAAGAAATAAGGAAAACAAAGCACCATGAATGTAGACAAACTGAAATTAATTCCAACAATTATTACTGCTTTTGGAATCTGATTGAATTACTTTCACCTTTTTTCCATGAAAAGAGTGTGAATTGAAGCGTAACTGCAGTTTAGACCAATGGTCTTCTATGGCAATTATACCAACCACTATTCGATGCAGCACCACCTCATAAGCTTTTTGAACCTGCTAGTAAATGATCTCTTAAGCGTTTCTCAAGCTTCATGTTATTATATATGTGTAAAGTACCAAGCATAGCTACAATAGGCTCCAAGGAAAAGGAATTCTATGGCTTCTTTCAAAGCATCCATGCTCGCTGCTCTTCCTCTTTATCACCTCATCCTTCTGCTTCTTTTCACCTCTTCCCACCATATCAGCAAGCCTGTTTTCGCTGACAACAGGCTGATCGAGCTGCAGTGCCACAATGCACAAGTGCCAGCAGTCTGTATCCAATGCCTAAAATCCGATCCGCAGGGAGAAGTCGTATCCGATAACGTAGGGATAGCTACCATCGTCTTAAAATGTCTTAGCAACAATGCTGAAACCTTGGCAAAAAACATGTCCAGTTTAGCTTCGGGTGTCCAAGACAAGAACATAAAGTCTCTATTGCAAGATTGTGAGCAAGGGTTTTCTCAAGCGAAGCACGATCTATCTACAGCCACGGATCAGTTGAAGAGGAAGGATTATGATAAGACCAATCATTCCGTGCGAACAGCACTTGAGCAGGAGGTAACTTGTAACAAAAATGTTTTGAGCTTGAAATTGAGGGTTCCTAACCATGTCCTCTTTGAAATGAGGGTTTATGAAGATCTTTCTGAAGCAGCAATGAGAATAATCGACAGGTTCTAGCTTGTCAATCATGTTAGACAATAATTTTGAATTTCAGTGCTTGTGAGAGTGAATGAAATGAGGAAAGAAAATAAAGAAAATCATATTTGTCTCCATTCTTAAAGATTTTTATCCTAAACCCTCCTCTTATTTGCATAGATCTTTTTTTTAACTATTTATTCAACAATACCAACAAAATAACTCTTAAATATGCTTTCAACCCAAAGTCTCTAAAGTTATATCTTATAATAGAAGTAAAAAGAGAAAGAATAATATAAAAAAATTACGATATATACTAATACAAGAAAAAAATTGACCAAATAATAAATATATAGGTAAGGCGGCAATATAGGGGAAATTCCAATGCGAGTACGCATCAAGTCTTACTCGTCATTTTGAAAGCCTAGTACGGACCCATCTAGGCCCGCTAATAGACTTAAATTTTAATTATTAGAAAAGTAAAAAATTATATTGATATTTTGAAATTTATAATTTATTTTTGAAATTGAATTAAATTAAAATCAAATATTTATTTTAAAAAATAATAATCATAAATCTAATTCCAACTTAAAAATGCTATTCCAAACTAGACCTAAAACCAGTTAAGATGGATGCCTTGACTCGTGAATAGATATAAATAAACATTGTTAATATCGTTTTGGCTACAAATCTTGTAGTTATCAATAAGTAGCTTTATTTCAACAATTCGAGATCTCCTTTGGTATCAAGAAAGTACATCATTTTTTTGAAAATTAATTAATTAAATCGGAAAGATATTCTTGTATTTGGCATGTTACATTCTTGAGAATGTAACTTTACCATTGACTAGGGATGTCAAGGAGTAAGGTACCCAAACTCGATTACTTAATAGCGTACCTATATCTTACAATTATCCAAATATTTTTTAAATTTATTACTCTAATTTGAATCTTAATATATAACCACTACTCGATAATTACTCAAACTCGTTTAAAAATCTAGTTATGTAAAAAAATTATTAAAATGCTTTTTATGGGTACCTAAGTACCTAAACCCAAATTCGTACCTGTATTCATATACAATAATATTTCTCATTCATATTCTATATAATTCATTAATAATTAAATTTATAAAAGTACACAAACAATAAAATTTAAATTTAAATTTAAACAATCAAAAACAAATATGTCAAATATTAATTTAAATAATTAAAAACAAATATTCAAATAACAACTTAAACAATATTACAAGTTTACAACTAGGCAACAACATTACAAGTTTAATTAACTATATGGGTTTGTTCCTAATTACATGAAATTAAAAAAAATAGTTAGGTTTTCTACGGATTTCCAACGGATTAGATTTCGTTGGAAAATTCCAACGGAATATAATCCATTGGAAATCCGTCAGAAAGTTTGGCCGAGTAAATTTTTTTGATGTCTTAAACTTTCCGATGAATTTCCAATGGATTATTTTCCACTAGAAAATTTCAATGAAAATCTGTTAGAAATTCCATCAGAAAGTTTGGTGGGAGTATTTTTTTTTTTTTGCATCAAAAAAAAATTTTGACAGATTTCCAGCGAACATTTTCCATGAAAAAAATTCCGTCAGAAATTCGTCGAACAAAATTAAAATAAATTTCCATCTTAATTTCGTTGAAAATCCATTGGAAATTTCCAACAGAGTTTTTTTCGTCGGAAAAAGCATGTTTTCTTGTAGTGTTAGAAAGTGAAATCATGCTCTTCTGAGAATAATTTTACAGGTGAAGGGCTCTAAGTCAAAGAAAATCTGTGGGTGGCAACCGAAAGTGACCTAAATCCAACTGCCAAGAGGAATTAAATGCTCTATAGGCTATTGATTATGGAGGCCATGTGTCTCGGTTTGTTTTTTTTTTTTATTTATTATTTATTATTAGTTATTATTTGGGAAAAAAAAGTATGTGTCTACATAAATGAGATAGTGGATCTCTTTTGTAAAAGCTCTAATGATGGGCTAATGTTGAAGGTAGACTTTGAAAAGGCTTATGATAGTGTTTGCTGGGAGTTTCTTGATTTCACTATGAACAAAATGAAGTTTGGAATTAAATGGCGATAATGGATTTCAGAATGTGTTACCTCTGCTTCAATTTCTACCTTATTGAATGGAATTCCCATGAAACCTATTAAATTGCAAAGAGACCTTAGATAAGGCTATCCACTATCCTCCTTTCTGTTCAACATGGTGGTAGAGATGTTTAGTTGTATGATGTGCAAGGCAAAGGAAAAAGGTATTTGTAATGGCGTTGAAATTGAGAATTGTGGGATCAAGCTTACTCACTTATAATTTGCAGATGATACTCTATTATTATGTAAATCTAATATTACTGAGTTGCTAAGCTTGAAGAGAGTTTTAAGGTGTTTTCAAATTGTATCTAGACTCAAAATCAATTTTCAAAATACTAAATTATTTAGTGTTGGTGTTAATGAGGGAGTCTTTGCTAGATGGGCTTATTAGATTCATTGTAACGTTGGAGCTTTGCCTACTACTTATTTGGGTCTTCCTCTGGGATTCAGTAGCAATTCACTTAAGACTTGGAAGCCTCTAATTGATCATGTCAAAAATAAATTGGACGGTTGGAAATCCTAGCTTTTTTCACATGGTGGAAGAATCACTCTTCTGAAATCGATAATTAATAGTTTACCAATTTTGTCATGCCCTTATTTAAGATGCTTACTCGAATAAGGAACGAATTGAATAAACTTCAGAAGAGGTTTTTATCGGCAAGATCAAATAACAATCGTGAGGTACATTATGTGAATTGGGACAGCCTATGTACTACAAAGGAGAATGAAGGTTTGGGTTTAATTGACTTAGAAATAAGGAACTCTAATCTACTGACAAAGTGGTTACGAAGATATGGGAATAAGCTAGATAGTTTAGGAAGGCAAATTGTGGCAGCCAAGAATGACTACGAACCTTGTGCCCTCCTTCCCAACCTTGTTGTTACTCGTAAATGCTTAAACACTTGGAAAAAAATACTATCTCCTTTAATGCCTATTAATAATTTTTTCTTACAAGTAATAGCTAATTTAGGGGTTGTTGTAGGTGATGGGATGTCCATATCCTTCTAGAATAATTTATGGATGGGTAATTTGGTCCTAAAAAATGAATTTCTAAGGATGTTTCCATTGTCAATTCAAAAAGACGACAAGCTTTGTGATTATGGGAATTGGCTCGATGGTGGATGGCAATGGAAAATAGACCTCAGAAGAAATCTTTTTGGTTGAAAATTTCAGCAATGGACACAGAAATGGAGTCTTCTTAAAGAATTTACACTTGGAAAAAATTTTTAAGATGGCGTCATTTGGAAAGCTACATCAAGTGGTAAATTTTCATCCAAATCATTTTGTCAAATTGTATGCAATCAATACTCTGTGAATAGAAATTTATGGTCAAAAACATGGCTTGGATATGCTCTTACAGAGTTGAGGTATTTGTTTGGCAATTGATGTGACAAAGAATTCCTGTTAAATTAGAATTATTGAGAAGAAACTTCATTGGAGACGACCAGGTAACTTGTTCGTCTATTTAAAAAAAAGTCTAAGCACGTTCTTCATCTGTTTTTCTCCTACGAGGAGTCTTGGAGAATATAGAATATGTGGTGTTATGATTGGGGAATAAAATGTGTCACTCATGAAAACCCTAGGAACTTTTTCCTATCATGAAGGGTACTTTGTGCTTTAGGGAATAATCATAAGGTATGGATGCTAGGCTTTTATGCTATTGCTTGGACAATTTGGTTATTTCGTAATGAGATAGTCTTTAATGAAAAATTTTGAAATGTTTTTCAAGTTTACGACTTAATCAAGTTACGTGTAGCTATGTGGAGTAAGGCAAACTGGTTGGACTTGAGTGAGAAAATTGATGATGTCACGAATCGATACTCCCTTCGAGCCCGTGACAACCGCCGCGGTGTCCCGGTAGACATTCATTGCCCGGAATGTCAAACCAAAATCTCGCAAAGCTTTATTATCAGTTTCTCTGTTCCCTTGTGAGCAACCATTGTCAAATATCGTGTTCTAAAAGATTTTAAGCTGTTTCCAACTTTAAACAAATAAAATATTAATTTTTCGTCTCACATGGGTATTTTGATCATTTTTATCAAAAATTTTGAAATTGGCTAAAACGTAATATACAAGTACAAAACACATAATTCATATTCAAAATGAGTTTAAAAGTCTAAAATCTTCATTTAAAACGAAATTATGGTTATTTGAATATAATAAGAAAATAAAAGAAATATTAAGTAAAATTTTCTGTTTTCTTATAAAACAATATTTATAGAGTTATACGTGAATAATTTTTATAGCGTAAAAGCTAAATAAATTTATACATACTGAAATACAGTAAGCCAAAATATTTAATTTAATTTACAATAACAAGAGGGCCCCCGAATAAACAAAAGTAAAGAGGACTGTGAACCTACGGTTTGGAAAATGCAGATCCCACTGTAGTCCTCGATGAGATCAGCTATCTACAGTCTATACTGAACCTGAAATGGGTGGAAAGGAGGGTGGTGAGATTATAAAATCCCAATGAGTAAACAAACATCATCATAAACATCTAGAGTTGAGTACATGGAGACAATAAAGTAAATCATCATAAACTGGGTTATAGCATTAGAACACATTTTGTTCAAAACACGTAAAGAGGCTTATGAATCTCATAAAAATCTAGGCTTGTGCCATAAATCCATTCTCGGGGACACCTTGGCCGAGGCATCCTACCGAGACCGCCAAGGCTATTAAAATTCACATTTCACATAAATCATGTTTTTGTTTTGAAAACATAGCCGTTCCTTGGCGTTGGCTGAGTTCCCCCTCACGTGGTGGTTTAGCGTGAAGTGAACCCTAAACTTTACCCCAGGAGATACCCTACGCGCCTCTCCGTTCGAGGTAAGAATATAATGGGGTTTACCGTGCCCCTCTAAAAGGCTGGTCCACAGAAACCCCCTACTGCAGTGATTAATTAATATATAATCCACCATATAATAAAACTCAATAACATGATATGGCAATTTTGTAATTCGTAGTTTTTCAAGGTAACCAAACAATTCGCATTTCAATACAATTGCCAACTAGCCAATCATGCTCGATTTATCATAAGCCAGTTAATTTAAACAATCAAATTGCCACAATTAACAGTCTCCGTGTACTCTATTTTTCAAAATCACTATTAATTTCAAAACAATTTATAATTTAATTTCATTGAAACTCATTTATTCATAAAACATGAAAATTTATCTTTTTAAATTCCTTTTTCCATAGAATTCATGAAAGCATCTAAAAACCACCCTAGATAATTAAAATGACAGTAAGTTTACTCACAATGTCTAGAATGCAGACTTTCGAAGCACTCTGTCTACTGGTCCTCGGATGCAATTTCCTTGCCTTTATCGGAGGACTCACCACCTTGACACAGTACAAAATCGAGAATTTCACCAAGTTGGTACTAAATCAAAATTAAACTAATTTAGACTACCAATGCATGATATGGAATGCAAAAATGCACTGGTAACTATCTAAACCCGGTATTGGCCTAATTCGTCTTATCACCCGATTAAATTCCTAACGCGTCCATTTAAACTCCAATTTAATTCTTTTCAGTTTCTATACCTCAATTGCACCCAAATTAACTTAATGTCCCTCAGTGTGGTGCAAATTATCAGTCTCGATAGTAAATTATGAAAATACCCCTAGTGGGTGAAAATTCGTATTTTTGCTCCGAAAATTCTCATTATTTTTCTAGGCTCATTATTCATCATTTCTTAACCAATTATACTAGAATAAAAATCAAACTCATCCTCACTCACTGCATGATAAATTCAGCCATTAATGGTTGTGGGAGAAAATAAATTCTTTTCTTGTTGTTTTGTTTCTAAATATGCTAAACTAACTAAAAACACTAACATAAATTAAAATCAAATAAATCCAACAACTTTCTCTCTCCTAACCCATTTTGATCAGCCAACAATTCATCATAAAAACATGCAATTTGAGCATGGAAAATGAAGAGAAATGCTTAACGAAAATAGATTTCAAGCTTAAGTTGAAAATCTTACCTTTTTCACTTGTTTTCCTTGATTTTCCACACTTTTTCTCTTGAAATTCCTCACCTAGGTTTTGTTTTTCCTTTCTTTCCCTCTCTTCCTTGCTTGGCCGAATATTTGGGGAATAATGGGCTGATTTGTGCTGATTTTTAAGTTAAATAATAAAATATTTTAAGCTTGACATATGGTATTTTCTAATTGGTCTATTTTTAAAATTTAAGCATTTTATCTCCACCACATGATTAGTCAAGGGTCAAAGATGAAGATAAAGGAAGACCATGTGCTGGAAAAAATATCCTGATGGTGGAAAATTACAATTTTGCCCCTAGGGTGACAAAATTACCATTTTACCCTTTTACTCCAAATTATACCGAAATTAAAATTTTTCACTTCTAAACCTCAAATCATACTCCTATAAGTCAAATTATACTCCAATAAGTCAAATGGGGTCAAAAAGCTTTTCTAAAATTTTCATTTTGTCCCCAAGTGGCAAATGACCATTTTGCCCCTAGTTAGTGAAAATTTCGATTTGACTCTAAATTGATCCTCAAACTCCAAATTACCATTTTAAGTCATCCATGAACTGTGAAACTCTTAATCTCACCTTAAAATTTCTATTTGATCTAGTTCGAGGATTAAATAAACTTTGTTGTACCTCTAGGTACAATACCGACTTTTGTAAATTTTTCGAGACTCTCCTAGCATGCAATCATGCTATCATCACATGTATGTCATGAATAGTATTTTATAAGGTCGGGCTTTACAGATGATATGTTTCCAAGTTCAAATATAGCTACATTGCTTTAAAGACCTATCTCAATTAGACTTGATGTTCAATGGTACATCCCACCACAAGGATGGGTTAAATTTAATGTTAATGGTTCTGCATTTGGGAACTCGGGACCAGCTGGAATTGTAGGTGTATTGCGAGATAATAATAGATCCTTTTTTATTAAATTTTCTAGATCAATTGGTGATTGTGACTCAAATTATGCAAAACTTCATGCAATTAAAAAGGCTTTTTTCTTATTTGCAAATTATCTGCAAAGTAAAAAAGTTAATTTGTAGATAGAAAGTGATTTTATGAATGCAGTTCGATGGATTACTAAGCCTATAGAAGCATCATGGAGCTGTAGGCAATGTATGGTACAAATTTTTGTTTTTCGATCATCAATTGTATGCTAGAAAATATCACATATTTTAAAAAAAGGTAATGTTGAAGCTGACAAGTTAGCCCAGGATGGTGTTGGTCATGATGTGGAACTCTTGGAAATATTGAACTCATAATTTGGCTTGATGGGGACATGGGACGTATTTTCAAATTGAAGAGTTTGATATATCTGCAAGTTATAGAGTTCTATCTTAATTTGATTTGAATTGAAATAGGACTTTAACACTCTATTAGATATTCAAAAAGCTGAGTGGGTATTTTTGCTGTGCGTTATTTAGGAATATTTTCAAGTTTTGACAACATTTAGCCCTCATTTGATTGTCCAAATTCAAACATGAGAATTTTGTCTGTGGCTTGCATCTAAATGGGATTCACTTAGCTATTTGTTAGCTAAATTTGGACAATTCGTGGCCTTCAAACAAGATGGACAGCAACTATAGGGGTTGTTTAAGGTTAGACAGCATATTTATATGGTCTAGACGTTGTTTGGTCAGTAGCTTTAAGGTCTGTTTGAATTTGGATAGCTATTATTCAAAATTCGGACATCCCTAAACCCGGTTATTAAAAGCATAGGGATTAGTTTCTTGTATTTAATTACTATTTATGCTTTATTATTTGTCCTCATAAAATCCATAGGTAAATTAGTTATGGCTCTTAATAATAAAATTGCATAATTCTCATAAAAACAAAAACTAGACCAAGCTCAAACTTGATAGCTTGAAAAGAAAAGCTCAATAGCCTGATCTTTAATAAATGTTACAATATTATTTTTTTTAAGATTTTAATAAACACTTTCTCATTTATATCAAATATTACAATGTTATCTTTTTTACAATTTAATACCTAACAATCACTTTTTCAATAATCAAATTTCATTAAAATTATGAAATGATAAAACACCAAATGTCAGCTTCTTCCTTTTTATGTTAAAACATGTTATCAATTAATTGGATCCAACTACGTAAATAACTAAACTTTTTAAAAATATAAAATCATGAGAATTTGTTATCTACAATTTTATTTGAAGGCTTCTCTCTAACAATTGTTAGCCTTTCCTCATCAACATATACCTTAATTGCTCAAGTTGTATCTTTCTATTAGAGGTGTTCATGAGTGGACTTGAGCAATCTCTCAATCAAGTCTAATGGATTTGACTTTTTAAAAATTAATTAAATTTGAGCTCATTTTTGTCTTCTTAAAAATTTGTATTATTATTATTATTATGAAAATAATAAAAATATTTTTTAATCATTAGTTTAATATTTATCTATACTTATAATTGTTAAATGAGATACGTATCATGTATCATAATTTTTTTAATATCAAGTATCGTATTATAAGATACAGTAAATATTAGATTTTAATCTTTTGTTAATTAATGGTAACATTGTAAATAAGTGCAGTGGTATTGTTGTAATTAGTTTAGTAGTCAGTTTATAGTTTTGTATTTCTCTTCTTCCCATGTACATATAAATACTGCTTGCTCTCTCATATGTAAATTAAGTTTGAGATATAAAATTTCAGAGCATTCTTTTCCAAATGGGTCTTCTCATTTTCTTTTGTTCTTAAGGTTTCAGCCACCTACGATCTTGGTTCTAACATGGTATCAGAACATATCGATGAGGCTTGAATTATTTTTTTGATTTATTTCATTAACCTGCTTCGTTTGTTTACAAGTTTCTTGATTCTCAACCTTCTTGTGATGTTTCATTTTTGTGTTTCCAGAAACCCTAGATTTGTGATTCTTTTTAAATCTATGACATTTTCTTCTAAATCCTTTGATCAATTTACTTGTTTGGCAATTTGATTGTGTAGTTGTTGAAAAATCATGGCTAACGTTTCAACTTCGAAGTTCCTCTTCTCTACCGTTGATGATCCTCATTCTCTTTATTATATTCATCATTCAAATCATCATGGTTCAGTGATGATAAATTCAAAGTTAAATGTGAACAACTATGCTTCATGGAATCGATCTTTCATTCTAGCTTTGTAAATTTGAAACAAACTAGGGGTCATTAATGGTACAATTGTTGAACTTGACTCCAACGATGAGATTCATGTATAGTGGCTGAGATGTAATAATCTAATAGTCTCATGGTTGCTGGAATTGATTTCTCCTCCGATTGTAGCAACAGTTTTCTACATTAACTCAAAGGCACAAATCTGAGAGGTCTTAAAGAAGCTTTTTGCTTAGCTTGATGATTCACGGATTTGCAACCTCTAGTTTGCTCTTTCCAATGTCACACAAGGTACTTGAACAATCAATTCCTATTTCACTGAGTTAATGCTATTTGGGAAAAACTTACGAATTTTAAGCCATTACCTCATTGTGACTGTGGAGATCGCAATCTTGAATGTTTCCAGAAATATGTTGACCAGTTGACTAAGGATAATGTGTTTGAATTTTTTAATGGCCTGAATGAATCATATGATGCATTGCGGTCGCAAATCCTATTAATGAAGCCTTTTCCAAGCCTTGATGAGGCTTATAATATGATCATCAGAGAAAAGAGTCAGAGGAATTGGCGTATGCAATCTCATCCTCTAGTTGAGGGGTCTGCTATGATGGTAACAAGTGAAAAACGAAAGAAGTTTAAGTTTGATGTTACTTATGGCCATTGTGGTAAGGTTGGTTATGCCAAGGAAAACTGCTACAAGCTTGTCGGTTTTCCTCCTGATTTTAAATTTACCAAGAATAAGAATTCTGCTCTTAACAAATTAGGTTCTTCTAATAGTGTGATGGTTAATGTTACAAAGGAACATGATAATGTCTTATCTTAATTGTTTTTCACTAGGTCTCAATATTATAAATTAATGATGTTAATCAATGAAGATCATGCTGATTCTAGTGATAAATCACCCTCTTCACTAAACAAAGGTATTGAGAACTAGCAACTCAAACCTGCAATTGTCAATTCTTCAATGGCAGGTATAATTGCTAACCCTTTTTGCTTTAATTATGTTCATGGTCATTATTATGGATCATTTGATAATATTTTTGGATATTTTTCTAATCATTGGATTGTTGATTCGGGTGCTACTGATCATATAGTATGTAGACTTAAATTCTTTACTTCATATACCACAATTTCCAATGGTTTTGTTGAAATGCCTAATAATCTTAAGGCTTTAGTTACTCACAGAAGAACAATTCAACTATTGAATAATCTTACCTTGCATAATGTCTTGTTTGTTCCTAGCTTTAGGTTCAATCTCATATCAGTTGGTAAAGTTATTGCTTCCAAAGAATTTAACTTGGTTTTTTTTTATCAAAGATGTATGATTCAAGAAAACAAATCTTTAAAGATGACTGGTCTTGCTAGATTAAAGGCTAGACTTTACACCTTGCAGAGCAAAGTTGTAGATTTAGCATCCTCTACTCTTAAAGCTAGTTCTGACATTCAATCTTCTTTTTCAAATAATACAAACTTTTGAACAGATGATTTTTTCAATGTTTGGCAATGTTGGTTGTAATTCTATATCTCAATCTTTTTGTCTTTAGCACTTTTAGTTAGGACATATTCCCTCAAAAAGATTGCATGTTGTACAGCAAAAATCACTTGATGTTATTGTTTCCCTAAATATAGTTTGTGATGTTTGCCATTATGCTAAACAAAAGCATTTACCATTTCCTGTTCATGTTAAATCTATTGTTATATGTTTTGAATTAATTCATATAGATGTTTGGGGTCTTTACTATACAACTTCACTCAAGGGTCATCGATATTTTTTAACTATTGTTAATGATTTTAGCAAATTCACTTGGGTATTTTTAATGAAATCCAAATAAGATGTTATGTCAATCGTTCCCAATTTTTACAACTTGATTTTTAGTCAATTTGGTTTAAAAATAAAGCAAATCAAATCTGATAATGGTACTGAATTTAACCTGTCTGATATTTTCTCATCTAATGGAATAATTCATCAAACCTCTTGTGTTGAAACACCCCAACAAAATGGGGTTATTGAAAGAAAACATCAACACCTTTTAACAGTAGCCAAATCTTTACTTTTTCAATCTAACTTGCCTATAAGATTTTAGGGAGAAGCTATTCTTACATTTGCACACGTTATTAATAGAATTCCAATTCCTATTTTAGATAATAAATTTCCTTATGAAGTTTTATTTTCTAAGGTTCCTAGTTACTCTCATTTTAAGAGTGTTTGGATCTCTATGCTTTGCTTCTACACTTCCACACAATAGAAAAAAAAATTGAATCACGAGCTAAAAAGTGTGTTTTTTTTTTAAAATATCCACAAGGTACAAAAGGTTACATATTCTATGATCCCAACACTCATCAAACATTCATTTCCAAAACTGTTATATTTTATGAGCATATAACTTAAAAAGTGTCTTAATATTTCAAAAACTTAATATTTCTACTCCTACTCCTGTATTCCGTTTTTCTGAAATACTTAATGACAATATTACTATCACTTCTTCTCCATTTCACATAGCTGATATGAATTTGTCTGCTATGTCATTCAAACCTACTACTATTCAATCTAATAGTGATCCATCTATACCTGCACCTTTTTCATTAAATAATCTTTTTGCTCCGCCTAATAATTCTCATTCTGAAAATTCTCTTATACTTATACCTGAACTTATTTATATTGAACCCCTGTCTGAACCTACTGCTATTGAACCAACAATTGAAGTTTTTGTTGCTTCTTCTCCCTCACATAATTCACAATCTGTTTCTTTTCCTATTTCTCCATTTAGAAAAAGCACCAGACATAAAAAATTACCAAAATATCTAGATGTTTACCATCATAATTTGCCTACCTCTTCAAACCTGGTCACAAAATATCCTACACAGCATTTCATATCTACAATCAATTATCTAACAATCATAAAGCCTTTGTTACTTCTTTTAATCTTTTTTCAAAAGCCACTAGTTATCATCAAGCAGTCAAATGTCTTCATTAGCAAATAGGCATGAAATCTAAAATTAAGGCTCTTGAAAACAATGGGACTTGGTCTATCATTTATTTTCCTAAGTATGCACACACTATAGGGTGTAAATGGGTTTACAAAGTCAAGCTCAAAGCTTATAGGAGTCTTGAAAAGTATAAAGCCAGACTTGTGGCTAAGGGTCATAGCCAATTGGAGGGTTTCGATTATCATGAAACATTTAGTCCCGTGGCTAAACAAGCCACTATTCGTACCTGCTTGGCACATGTTGCTATTAAGGGTTGGGTTTTATCTCAACTAGATATTGATATTGCATTTTTAAATGGGGATTTAGAAGAGACTATTTATATGGATTTACCTCTTAGTTATGATGTTAAGCAAGGTTGTTCTTTTGATCAAAATTGGTTTGTTGATTACGTAACTAATTGTATGGTTTAAAACAGGTTTCTCGTCAATGGAATCTGAAATTTACAACTGCCTTTTTGGATTTTGGGTTTATTCAATCTAAATATGATTACTCACTGTTTACTCTTACTACTAATAATGGTGATTTTGTAGCGTTGATGGTTTATGTTGATGATATTGTTATTGGGAGCTCTTCTCTAACTACTGCAAATAAGGTATAAGCTTTTCTTAAGTGTCGGTTTAAACTTAAGGATCTTGATGAGCTTAAGTATTTCCTTGGCTTGGAAGTGGCTTGTTCCAGTCAAGGGATTTACCTTTATCAACGTAAGTATGCTTTTGATTTACTTGATGAGTATGGATTTTTGGGTGCTAAACCGATTACTACTCCCATTGACTATAATTCTAAGCTTACCAAAGCTTGTGATGGTTCTGATTTTGTGGATCTTACTTTGTACTGGCAATTGGTGGGAAAACTCTTATATCTTACTTTTACACACCCAGACATTTCAGTTGCTATTCCATGCTTATCTTAATATATGGATAGACCTACTTTTTCTCATTTACAAGGTACCATATAGAGTCCTTCATTATTTGAAAAAGGCTCCTAGTCAAGGTATCTTACTTTCATCTGTTTCTAAGCTGAAATTAATGGTTTACACTGATAGTGATTGGGTGGGCTGTTAAGATACTCGTAGGTCTATTACTGGTTTTTTTGTTTGTTTGGGTCATTCTCTTGTGAGCTAGCATTCTAAAAAATAGTCTGTTGTTGCACGAAGTTCCATTGAAGCAGAATATCAGGGCCACTACTTGTTATGAATCTGTCTGAATTCTTTCTTTACTGCATGATTTTGGGCTTGATAATATTCTTCCTGTTTTGCTTTATTATGATAATCAATCTGTGCTGCATATTTGTAAAAATCCTATATTTCATGAATGAACGAAGCATAATGAAGTTGACTGTCATTTTGTTCGTGATAAAGTACTTGCAGGTTACCCCTTACACATTTTCACGGTTTATTGTTTAAAATGAGCATTTTGGACATCCATGCTCCGCTTGCAGGGATATTAGATTTTAATCTTTTATTAGTTGGAGGTAATTTTGTAAATAAGTGCAGTGGTATTGTTGTAATTAGTTTAGTAGTCAATTTATAGTTTTGTAATATCTCTTCTTCCCATGTACATATAAATACTGCTTCCTCTCTCATATGTAAATTAAGTCTGAGATATAAAATTCCAAAGCATTCTTTTCCAAATGGGTCTTTTCGTTTTCTTCTGTTCTTAAGGTTTCAATCATCTATGATCTTGGTTCTAATAGTAAAAAATTTTAAAATTAATTATAAATAACATTTATTTCTGTAAAATAAAGAAAAAATTCAAAAATATTTATATTTTTCAAGAGAACTAATTCTATGATGTAAACTGAAAATACAATTGTTTTTCAACATATTTCTTAATAATATATATTTTTAACTAAAATATGTATTTTATATTAATTTATTAATTAAAAATTAAAAAAACATTTATCATAGTGAAACTAAAATTGAATTCGATTTTTTAAACATTTTGTTTAAAATCTAAATCTTAAAGATTAAAATTAATAAAAAAATAATTTTTCATATTTTAACTAAAAAAATTTAATAATTAATTAAAATTAAATTTACAAAAAATGTATCAACTGTATCATAAAGTACATCCTTACCGTAATTATAAAATATATTTTCTACACGATACAACTATTGATACATATAATTTTTTAATAATATCATATAACATAAAATAAGCACAGAGTATCAAATGGCACCGAAATGTAGAGGTGAGCAAATGGGTGGATTTGGAGGTTTGATCTGTCATATCTAAGAACCAAATAAACCAAACATTTTAAAATATCGATCAAAACCGATCAAACATAAAGGAAGACCAAACCGACTAAATATAAAATTAGTTTGGTTGGTTTGGTTTTGGACCAATGGACTAAAATTTTATCACTTTTTTTTACAAATTATAATATTAAAATTTATAAATTTCATCCATAATTATAAAATATATAAATTATGTATAAATTAAATATAAATATATATATATATATTATTACTTTATTATATGTATGAAATTAATGACACAAATTATATGTTATAATATTTTAATTTTTATATCAAAGTTTGTATAAATAATAACTAATTATAAACAATATGTTATAAAATTTAAGACGATAACTAATAAAATTATTAAGTGTAATAATATAAATAAAATCTATTATAAGTTATAGTAATACTTATGTATAAATTAAATATATGTTTATATATAATATATTACTTTATTATTTACATATGAAATTAATGACACAACTTATATGTTATAATATTTTATATCAAAGTTTGTATAAATAATAACTAATTATAAATAGTATGTTATAAAAAATAAGGTGATAATTAATCAGGTTATTAACAATAATCATATAAATAAAGTTTATATAATTATATATATATATATATTCATAATATTTTTATATTATGAAACATTACTAAGGTGTAATACTTATACCATATTAATATGTAAGATATTTACTATCATATATTATAACATTATCATATAAATTATATTATTTAAAATATATAACTTATAATTTCACATTAATACATATTTATAAAGAAATATATATATAAGTAAAATTAAATTACTATAATTATAATTTATATACGTACATATAATAAATTAATATATTTTAACTATATTATTAATTAAATTTACCATCAATTTTTTTAATATATATAAAAAATTTTATCTTTATATTAATATATAAAAAAATTTTAAAATTGAAAACGATAAAAAAATTAATTGAATCAAATATTTTGAATTAATTGATCTAATAAATCAATTAAATCAAATTATTTTATTCAAATCATATTTAATTTAAATTAATAATTAATTTAATTTAATTTTGTTCACCTCTACCGAAATGGATTAATCAGCGGCATGGACACAGCGACCTTGAAATGCAATTAATCGGTGACTCAGGGGAGGGTTCAATCTACGCTAAAGCGCACCTGCTTCCACATGGGCCAGCGCCTGCTGCCCACCACGCTTTCCCACTAAAATTTCAAAACCCTTTGGAAAGTGAAATTTGAAACCCCACGCCACGCGTGTTCGGCATTTCCTTGTAATCCAATCAATCATTGAGCTTCACTAATCACAAAGACGATTACCATTTAGGGGGAGGGTGAATATCCGTGTCTTATTGAGCTTCACTAATCACAAAGACGATTACCATTTATCTCTGGATACGCCACCTCACTTCTTGTCTTTCTTTTTGAATTATTATTATTATTATTATTATTACTAGACCTTTTTCCATCCGTATTCCACAATAGATTAACAGATCGGAAGGATTGGGAGGCGGGGGTAGGGGGAGGGTGAATATGGCGACGGCGTCGTTTAACAAGATCGAGAGGGCCCACCAGATGTACAGAGAAGGGAGGTACGAGGAAGCGCTTGGTTACTACACGGAGGCGCTGGCTGTTGCCAAAACCAACCCTCAGAAGATCGCTTTGCACAGTAACAGAGCTGCTTGTTACTTGAAATTACATCATTTCAAAAAGGTTTTTCTTATTTTTTATTCCTTTGAATTGCCTTGATTTTTGCTTATTGGTTTTTCTTATTTATTAGATTTGATAAATATCTTGCTTCAGATTGGATTTCGAAGGGCTTTGGGAACATGAAAAAAAGTTGTATTTTAATGTTTTATTTGGACATTTTTGGGTGTAATATAATATTTTCATGGACAAAATCTTGGTTTTGTGAGAGTATTATTAATATGCTTTTGATGGATGAAAAAGAAGATAGTAAAGCAATTTCTACCTCTTTTTTTTTATTGTTTTTTTCCCTATATATTTGGGATATTATATATATTCTATTTTGACTGCTTTTGAATATTTATCATTTTTCAAGAAAAAAAAATATTTTATGTTTCTAGAGATTTTAGTAAAAAGTTTAATTTTCTTTCACTAAGATGTTATTACATTTTTGAAATTTATTAATTCGCAATAAGATTTATGGAATGATTTTATGTTTTTAGAATAGAGAGGGAAAAAGAGTTGAAACAGTGACATAGATAACACGAATTTCCTTGTTTTATTAGATTATCTCAGTAGATATAATGTTGAAGCTATTAATTTAAAACTCAGTATTGTAACAAAAGTTCTTATTTAAAATAAATAGTTGTGCTTTGATTCTAGATTCTAGTAAGAATCCGCATTTGTTCCTTTAAGCAATCGAAACTGTCACAGTTCAGTAGCCTATTTGATAATGCAAGATTCAAATTTCAACAACTATAAGTTATGAAAAGTATGATGTTGTATTCTTCAACTTATTCAGTGCTGTTGATTTTCAACTTTTACTGGTTTTGATGCTTGATGAAGGGTATGCATAACTTGCACGTATAGACAGACTCACGTGCATGCACATATGCATGCGCCTGCATGCTCAGACGCACACAAAGTTCTTTAGAAAGGTTCTAGAACAGCTATAGCAGCAATAAAGAAAGCATCTTCCCACTATGTGAGAATGGCTCTGTGGATTGAATTTAGCCTTTATTCTCTATTAAAGGCCATTTCTTGAGTATGATCATGTGGGAAAACTTCTTAGGAACTAATTTTGTTTGCTTCTACAAGTTCTTTTATTTTTGTTATTCATGGAATGCATACATGCTGGGTTACTCATTTAACTTTGATGCATTGAAACTGTTGTCTACAAACTGATGTTGTTAATTCACCCTTAGGCAGCAGAAGAATGTACCTCAGTGCTTGAGCTTGACCACAAGCACACTGGAGCTTTGATGTTGCGAGCTCAAACACTAGTCACTCTAAAGGAGTACAATTCAGCCCTCTTCGATGTCAACCAGCTCATAGAGTTGAATCCCTCTTCAGAAGTTTATCATAACCTTCAAGCTCGTTTGAGGACGCAAGTGGTATATCCTCCTATCTCTATTGGGCTGGCATCTTGTGTGTTAAAACAGTAATTTTACTCTTTATTTCACTAAGAGTTTGAAATTGTCTGCTGTTGGCTCATACAAAATCAATTGCTCTCTTATTTCCTCTGTATGGAGCTGAATCTGAGTAAATTTCTTTAGATGGCTTGTTTTCAGATGACTGTGTCACCTTATATTTGTCCTTTATTTTCTGATTGATAGTATTGTTCCATCTTTGTCTTCAAAGGTCTCTGGTTTCTAAAATGGGTTACACAGAACAAGGGAGGGAAAGGGATATAAAATACATGGCAAAGGGTTGGTCCAAGTTCATTGTTTTTGCTGTAGGCTAGCCTCATTATTGTGTTAATCTTGTGATCTATGATGACCGAAATTTGGCAAATACTTAAGAATTTCAAGTTGGTTTGGGGGTGGACTTGGTTTTATAATCATCCTAAGTTTTGTTTTAATGAAGAAATGTGTTTTGGAATGAAACTGACAGAACTCCTATAATCCTTGATCATGTCGCAGCCTGTGTTTCTTTTCTTGTGACCATTTGTTCATTGTCTTTGCCTCATTGGGAAGTTATTACCCCAATAAGTTCAATAGTTCTTTCTTATGCTTACTTGTACTGGATATTCGGGATGTCAGTAAGAAAATGGATTTTGTTTTCTTTGCTTAAGGAAAGGCACTTGCTCCAATACCTGAATCTGAAGCAGAGTTGGAAGAAGAGGAAGAAGAACATCGGCAACCCTTCACAATGGAGAATGAAGAGGAACAAGATGACAAAAAGGAAGATATAGTAGTGCCAGCTTTTAGGAAAGATCCAAATGCTAAGCTTAATGAGAATCTGGTTAAAGCAGAAATCATTGCCCTTGAGAAACCGGACCTCAAAGAATCTCCTGAGCAGGAAACAGATTATAAGAATGTGCCCAAAAGAAATCCTGGAGTTACTGCTCCTCAAGCACCAAATGGCAAGGATTCCCAAGGGTGGCAGGCGATCCCTAAATGCAAGGGACAGTTAGATGAGAAGAATGTGCCTCAAAGAACTGAAGCTGCTGCTCCTCTAGAACAGTGCATCAAAGATTCCAAAGGATGGCAGGCAAACCCTAACCCCAAGGGACAGTTAGATCAGAAGAATGTGCCTCAAAGAACTGAAGCTGCTGCTGCTCTAGAACAGGGCGTCAAAGATTCCAAAGGATGGCAGGCCATCCCTAAACCAAAGGGACACTCAGCTCTTGACTATGCACGGTGGGATAGAGTTGAAGATGACTCTAGTGAAGATGATGATGAGGAGGAGGAGGAGTCCCAGCCTCAATATCGTTTTCGTGTAAGAACTGTTGGTATGCGACCAGTGAGATGAAATGGGATGAAGTACAAAATACAATGAATGTTTTTAATGTTTCTGATTCTGACATCTCCACAAACAGTCTCCTATGTTGAGGAAAGTGTAGTTTGAGAAGCTGTGGTTGATCCGTCATGTTTAAATATCCAAAGCCAGGGGAATGATATTTTTTTTCAGTTGCCCTGTTTGAGTTTCTCCCTATTACACTGCCAATCGAAAATTTCAGGCTGCCACCAATATTTTGAAAAAGGCTGCATATGAACAGATGATCCTCATTGATTTTGGAGTCAGGTAATCATCTTTTCTGGTGATGTAATTATTTGCCTGCCTCTTGAAGGAGACATCAAAGCCTGACTCTCCTCTGACTGCTTAAAATGCATCAAGGGAGATGAGAACATTGAATCTGTCAGCTTGTTTGCATTGGAAGAACAAATTTATACAGCAATAGTTTTCTTAATTTCTGGTAATTATCATTAAATTAATACAAAATCTGTATTTTTGTTTATTATATATATATATATTTATGATATGATATGTATTTGATTATGTTGTTCCGGTCAAGTGAATAATGACTTAACAGGCTGTAATTGTTGTTGATTCGTGAATAAAGTTATTTGATTCTGGGGTGTGGAATGCATTTTTAGAACTAGGTGATATGGGTTAAGCCCTTATTCCTGTAGAGATGGGTTTCAGGATGTTCTTGGTACAATGTGCCTGTAAGGAGCCAGCCATTGATTGTGCATCAGACATCAGAGTAAATCACCCATGCCCTCTGTCTCTCAATCTATTTTCTATTGTGTACGAAGGAAGAAAAAGCAGCCCTGGTTAGTGAAATGTAAATCTTATGCTGAGAATGAAAATCAAGATATTGTTGTAAAATGTAGTCTCTCCACTACCAAGCTTTGTGTATGGATTGTATCCTTGGTAAGGAGCTTTATTTATATTCAAAATGTAAATCTTCTGTTTTCATTATTTTGTTAACAGTGTTTTTAATCTTTAGGTGAAATGTTTATTTCGAAAATTAATAGATTTTCGTTTAATTGTGATTCAAATTTAAAAGATCGAGTATTTTACTTTTATATTTTTTTGGCTCTGCCCTTTGTAGGTGGAATGAAATAGAGGGAATGAAGTAATTATAAAATAAGAAATATATATTATTTTTGATAATAGTTTAAAAATAAAAAAGAATAAAATATTCATTATTATATTTTATAGTTTTTAATTAAAAATATTAATATTTTGATAATTTATAAAAAATATTAATATTTTAATAGTTAAAATTTCAATATGATTGTTTATTTTTAAGTATTAATATTTTTATAATTTCCATAAAATCAATAATTATTCAAATCTTAATTAATGAAATGAAATTATAAATTTAAATTGAACGCGGCTAGGGCGTAGTAGTAGTAGTTGATAAAGAAAGCTGACAAGCTTTCCGAATTTCCTTTTCCCCGTTTTGTCATATTGTTTTTGGGTTTGGAGGGAAAACCCTCCAAAATTTTAAAAACAGACAAATCACCCGCAATTTAAGTCCAAAATCTACCAACCCAATAATAATAAACAACCAATTTACTCAAATCCATTAATTTATTTTATAATTATTACATACTCCATTTCTCTTGTCTGTTTTAAATGTTTTCGTTTCCCCAACAAACCAAAACGACAGAAGAAGAGACATCATCGGCGATGTCGCAGGGCGGCGGCGGAGGTATGGAGTTCAATTTGCCGGAGGAGATTCTGGCCGTCATACCGACGGACCCGTACGAGCAGTTGGATCTGGCGCGCAAGATAACGTCGATGGCAATCGCATCGAGAGTGTCGAAGATGGAGGCCGAGATGGGGAGGATGAGGGCAAAAATGTACGAAAAAGATCGTGTTATTTACGATTTGGAAGAGAAACTCTCCAGATTGCAGCAAGCGAATCACGATGCTGAGTCCAGATTAAAGATTACTCTTGATGAAAATGTTAGTCCTTTTCTTTTATTTTTAATTTCTTAAAACTTGGTTAGGGATTTTTATGGTTGTTTTTGAAAGAATTTGAAGTTTAGGTGCAAATGGTGGGGTTTTTTTATGCCTTTTTTTTTCCTTTATTTCTATTTCTAGAGTTTTCTCATCCTTCCTCACAAACATGGTGTTAAGTAGAAATTCGGTTGGATTTTTATAATTTTGTTTCTAAATTTCTGTGTGGTGATTATTTTTGTGGGCGTTTATTATGTATTTATATATGTTTTTGGGGTTTTCGGAGGAAACGAGGAACTTTTTTTGGGTAAAAATTCGGTCTTGTTTTGAGGAATTATATAAATTTGTGGGGTTTGGATGATTTTGTCTTGTTTCTGATTGAAGATTAAGCTTTCAAAGGAGCGAGATTCATTGGCGATGACTGCAAAGAAACTTAGCCGTGATTTATCTAAGGTGAGATTGTAATTTCCATTTTTTTTTCTCAATTCACCAATGTAAGTAAGCTTCTTTAGTGTAATTTATTTTCTAAAATAAACTACATGCTACTTATTATGGAAATGTGGTGACTAGATAAGTTATTTAATATTAATGTGGACTATTCAGGGCCAGGAACCATATTATGTAGAAAGATTCTTTGCTCTTTTTAATATGTGTCCATTGCCTGGAGGTTCATAGGGGTTCTTTCCTTAGTGTAGAACTAAAGAATGTTTGAAATTGTAACCCAAAAAGAGTTAGTGGGCTGTTTTCATGTGCATTTAATGTGCTGTCAGCTATCCAATTCTAATACTAGTATATTAGATGCTTATAATAATTTATTCATGGACTGGAACTGGAGTTTTTATTTAACTTTTTAAATAAAGAAATTTAAGGGTGCTCAATGCAGTTGGTGAGTAGTATCTTTACTAAAACAGATTCTTGAGTTTCTCAGTACCTAGTGCTGTACTTCTGCGTCACATGATGCTGTTAAAGACTTAGGAGTGCAATAGCATTCTGCATATTTTGTCTATTGCATTGTGGATACTCGATTAAAGCATTTTCTAATCTATATCTACTGCCAATTCATTTGGTAATATTTATATTTATTCTATTTAGAAGCATATAAAAATAACGCATTTTAATATTTGGCAGTTGGAGACTTTTAAGCGGCAACTGATGCAGTCACTAAGTGATGACAATGCATCTGTAAGATTTCCGTGTTTAGCCCTTCTTGTTGTTTATATTTTTCATGATTCGAGAATGAATATTTCTGTTATTCCTCAAGAAATATTTGTCTGCTTTATCTGCACTCTGTACAGTTCACTTTCTGTTTGTTCAGATATTGGAAGAAACTGATTTTTTAATCTGTCTTCAATATTATTTAACAGCAAGCTGAAACAGTTGATATTCGGACTTGTGACCAGGCAGTCCCTAAAGCCTATCCTGAAAAGGGTATTGTTAAGCTCACTTGATGTTTCTTTTCTTCAATAGGTTTCTACCCCTTGTATATTCATAGTTTCTCTCCCTTCAGAAATTCAACTATAGCCTATTTCCACCTTCTCCTTTCTTTCCATTACCAACTTCTATCTTGTTGCCAATATTCTGATCAATGTTATACTTCCTTCCACATAGATGAGGGGATGAACGGCTACGCATCACTTCGCTCTTCAAGTGGTTCAATTGACACGGGAAGCACAATTGATGAAGGTAATTGGACAAGTTTCTTTATGTTTTTCTTTTTTAATCTTTTGAGTGTTTTCATGTTCTACTAAGCCTGCCATTAGTTGTAAAAGAAGCTATGTTTCATAGCTGATTGGTTTTCTAAAAGTAAAATGCAAATTTTAAGCTAAATTTTTTCCAGCAGCCACAAGACATGCTGGGCAAAGATTTTCTATAACGCCATATATCACACCACGGCTTACTCCTACTGGAACTCCAAAAATTATATCTACAACTGGATCCCCTAGGGGTTATTCTGCTGCTGGTTCTCCCCAAAGAACCTCTGGTGCAACATCTCCGACAAAGCTTCAATCTGATGGGCGTACTTCGCTCTCCTCATGGTATCCATCAAGCCAGCAGTCATCTGCTGCTAATTCTCCTCCTCGTGGGCGTTCACTGCCAGGTTTTATAAGAATTGCTGTTATTCTGATTCGATTTATTGGTTATGCTGTTACCAGCTTATTTTTTTTCATGATTAGTTACCTCTTCCACTTTTATCTGACCTAGTTTTTCTTTTATGTTAAATATTGTTTAGGACGGACTCCTCGAATTGATGGAAAGGAATTCTTTCGTCAAGCCAGGTAAATTCTATTGTGTGAGTTCTGTGTGTGTGTGTGTGTGTGTGTATACATATATATGTATATGTATATATAACATATGTATTTGTGCTTGTGTTATGTATGTATGTATGTGTGTATGTATGTATACATGTACATATATATGTATATGTATATATAATGTATGTATTTGTGCATGTGTTTGATGCATGGAGAGTTATATTCAATTCTGATCCATCATAGTAAAAGTTCCTGGCTCTTCACAAACTGATCTGAAATATTTGTAATCCAGGAGTCGCCTTTCCTATGAACAGTTCAGTGCATTTTTGGCTAACATCAAAGAGCTAAATGCTCAGAAGCAAACGCGAGAGGTATGAAGTTGATTTCATCAAAGACTTCTACATCAGTTTAGTGTTTGAACCTTTTCTGCTTGCTGAGCTAATCTAATGGTTTTTATATTAATTTGTTTTCAGGAAACTTTAAGGAAGGCGGAAGAGATTTTTGGGACAGATAACAAAGATCTGTTCCTATCATTTCAAGGATTGCTAAATCGCAACATGCACTACTAGATCTGGAAAATTCTCTTTTTGAGATTATTCACGATTACTGGTATGTCTAGTTCTAGTCACCATCTGTGTGGTTTGTGTATTATTCATAACATTGGCCATACGCTTACCACCTGTTCATTTTATGTTTCAATGCAACACTGTCCTTGAAGTGCATCCATAATTATGTAAAAGACTGGCAATAAACTAAATACATCTATGACCTGATATCAGTTCATGAATCTCAGTAACCTGTTGTCTCCATTGGTTCACGTGTTTGATAGATGACCTTTTGCCTCTTTTTGTGGATATGAAGAATGCATGCTCCAATAAATAGTTGGCTAAGGATTTCACTTGATCTAATCCTCAATTTCTTTTTTGTAACATGACTATTAAAGGTTTTCCTGGACAAGGATAAAGGAATTGAAGTTTTATTGCTTTGTGATTCTGGCAGCTAGCACTGCTCTAATCTATTACTAAATGGCCATGAATGACTGCCTCTACTATAAATCTGAAGGCCTTGTGTTATTTATTTTTATTTTTAAAATCTATGGCATGAATTCCACACAGCCGGTGACTTGTTTTGGATGTTTCTAGCAGTAGGACTTTTGGCCAGTGTCAAGGTGATACCTAATGGATGCTCATCTTATAAGCAAGATGAATTTCCAAATTAAACTATTCATCTGGAAAATATCCGGTTGACATTTAGTAGAAAATTCAACTTCTTATATGGCTACAGAAATTGAGAACACCATTATGGTTGGTCAATAGCTTGTGAATGAGCTTCGTTTAAGCTTGTTTCTATACTTTTATTGAGCTAAATGAGTGAATTCAAAGAGGATTTTTTGTTTTTATACTTTCATTGACCTAAATGAGTGAATTCAAAGAGGATTTTAAACTTATTTAATAAACAAGGTGAACTAAAACATCAGTGAGCTTGTTTCATTTATGTTTGTGAAATATCCACAAAATTCGTCTCCTTGCTGTGCCTTGACAAGGTTCAGCCTAGTCCACCGCTTTCTTTCTCTTACATTCATGGATTAGGATTCAATCTTCAGAGGGTGGATACAAGTTTTCATTTTTTTTGCTATTTGTTATCTTGAGTTTGTATATTTATGTTGCAGTTTTTATCTGTTTTGAGTTGTAGTAATTGAGATAAATAAATTGATTTTTATGGCCAATTTAAGTTGATTTCTTTTGGTACTTACTGTTTGTTGGCAAGCAACATATGGAGAAAAAAGAAAATAATTGTGCAACTTATTACCAAGCTCACACTCTCCAAATATCTGTTGACTTGAGCTTGAGGAAGAAATTACTCAATGCTTTTCTGGTTAGATGTGGCTAGCATAAAGAAGAGGCTCATTTACAGTCCTAGTTAGAAGCTAGTCTCTAGTGAAAACTAACTGTTGAATAGAGTTTTGAAGCACATTCATGCTCTCCTCCTGCACATTTGTAGACACATATCCCTTGGTGGTAGGTTTAGATAAGAAACCATGTTGTGTAAATTTTCTTATTTGAATAAATCCATGATTTCAGGTTGGCATGTGTATGTGCATGTAGGGACATGAACATTTATCTATATGATTCTTATTTATTAAATCTACCATCTCTATACGGTTATGGTTTGCTAGAAGGAAGAGTCACATTATTTGTTACTTAAAAATAGGTTTTGGAATATATCATGTTCTTATTTTGAGGCTGCATAATACCCCTCCATTTTTATATGGGACAAATTTGCCTGATTCTAGGTAATTTACTTTTGATCTAGTGGAATTGATGAAGTACACTATTTGGCAGGTTGCTTGTCAAACTTGTTCTCATTTGCTTTGAGCGGATGGTTTTCATTTGTTCCATAGCAGAAGATTTGCCAATATGGATTCAATCAGCTTCTGTTTCAGCGAATTAGAGTAGGTAGTTTTGGTCTTAACCGTACCTCATTCATGCAGGAATGCTGTGTAAATAATTGCTCTGCTTTTTAGAATCTCCTATCTGCTGTTTAAAGTGTATTGAAATTGATTTTGACATCAAACTGCACATAATGAGGTAATTGCTTAAATGCAACAGATATAACTCTCTCTCTCTTCCTTTCTCTCCTCTCAAGGTTTGATGCTTTATTTACAGTGAAATGTGGCATGATGTAAATTTGCTATATATTTGCTCCCAATTATAAGCTAGTCTAACAACATTTACAGGAATGACTAATTTTTCCGGGATTGCATATCTTACCACTTGAGCTAAGCTCGAGTGACACCTGAAACTAACATTTGCAGATACTTTACATTGAAGGGAGGGAAAACACTGATGTCTTGTCGAAATTAAGCTTTTTGACCTTCAATGTATGGCTGTTTTTACATGAATCAGATGCTGTGAGCAAGTTGCTTATATATCATAAAAAGTTAGTCCAAAATTACTCAAGTAATGCCAAGGGCTCAGTGCAGAAACTCTCTTGGACTACTTTCTACATTAGCATTAGATTTGTTGCCTTGGAGAATATTTGATCAACAATATTGCATTCTCTAATCAGGAAATACATTTAAAAAATTGAATATCGTATTCATGTATATTTTATGTAGAGGAAAAGTAGTGAATGCAAAGGCTTTGCTTTGGAAATCCTCAATATTTTGCCTCTTAATTTTTTCCATCCATGTATCAGCGATGTATTTAACTTCATTGCCTATACATGAAAGTGATCTTATTTGGGTCAAAGCAAAGAAGTATTTTTGCTTTCAAACTTACTATTTAAGTCTATGGACATCAGTTCACAATATCTTCACAGATTCTTACAAATGTTTGTATGTCTGGTTGTGAACTTGCATATATTCATTCTTGTTTCTATCTTTTTATATTTATATCCATATACATATATCTCAAGACTATGACTGGCATCTGGTTTTCTGCATTTTTGTGCACTACCACACAAAAGCAGGCTCGGGATTCTTTTGGTTTGCCCCCCTCCCTCCATCCCTTGTTCTTTGTTAACGTTGTTTTCTCGGTAAACACTTCCACTATAAAGAGGCCTGCACGTGCACGTGCATGTGCATTTGCACACACAGCTGAGTGGGTGTTTAGCTTCAATTAAAACGGCTTTAACTTGTATGGAATCTACTTATAAAGAATAATCTGTGGTTATGTTTGAGTTAAGATTGTTGGGCTTGAGGGCATGTTTTGTCGTCTTCTAGTTGGAACATATCTTTCTCATCAAGACTAGGGGGAGGGGGGAGGCAAAGGAAACCTGATTGCAATAAAGACGAGTGAACATGTAGATGGAAAGCATGACAAATCTTTTGAACAAGAATCGAAACAAAACAAGTGTACTATGGAACACGAATACTTTCTTAAAGTGGGTCTGAAAGTTTGAAGAAATTAAAATATGAAGGTGCTGTAGTGATTTTATGCTGAAAAAATCAGCTAAAGATTCACTGTGAGCAACATGCAGCAACATGAGTGTGTTGGAGCAGATACCACCTGGGAAACAAGATTACAAGGATAGATCATCATAGGGAATTAAATTATTATCCTCTCATTTGAGGATGTCAGCTCACACACCTCATCCTCATCCTTAAAATTCCATTTCTCCTCCTTCCTCTATGTTTTTTTTTGTGTTTTCTTGGTATAAATATATCCTAGATGAGTTAGAGCCCATTATTTGCTTTATCTATGCTAGTTATTGTATTTGTTTTTTTTTTTAAATATAAATAACACATCTAATTTTGTTTCAATAAGAACTCAATAACATTTTCAAATTTCAGCATTTTAAAAAGAATTCTTCAACTAATTAGAAAAATTCAAATAAATCTTTATTCTTTTATTACGTTCAATTAGGTTTTTGTGTTTTTATTTTAGGTGAAATAAATCTTATGATTAACAATTAATTAACTTGTTATTAGTCAAAATATGTCACTTATCATTTTATATCACATGATGTTAATATGGTATATTGATATATAATAATGAATGATGATGTGATATGTTAATGTGATATAATGAAATGGTTACATGTCATTGTAACCTCACGTTAGCATCACATTAGTGCCACATGATATATAAATAACAAGTCATATTTAGATTAATGATAGTTAGTAACCTATTTAACCTAAAATAAAAATATAAAAACTTGATTAAATGTAATAAAATAATAAAAATTTATTTAAAATTTTTGAATAATACAATAAAACTTTAAAATATTAATTATGTCTTTTTTTTTTTTGCAAGTTAAAACAAAAAATCCTACCTAAGATTTTTCTACAACTTGTAGGAATAATAGGTGGGGGATAACTCCGAGCAAGTCATTTCCAAAGAGGCACTAAATAAAAGGTTCACAATAAAATAAGTGGGTTAAATGCTCAAATTGGGTCTAAACGTTTGAGCATCTTTTCAATTAAGGACTAAGCGTTTCAATTGTAATAATTAAGGACTAAACGTTTTTGGTTCTTTACAATTAAAGACTAAGATGAAAGGTGTCTGGCTTATGTAAGACACACACATGACATGAACTGTCAAGTTTTTTTTATTATAAAATCTTTTTTGTTAAGTTAAAACGGTTCAAATTATATCATGACGTTTAACAACTTTTTCATTATGGATGTAACAACTAAATTTTTCAACATAGTGTAACAACTAAATCTTTAATATGGCATGTAATAATTAAATCTTCAACATGATATGTAATAATTATATTTTTCAATATGACGTGTAATAATTAAATTTTTAACTTAACGTGTAACAACTACACTTTCAATATGAAGTGTAACAAAAAGAAAAGCAAGAGTGACATGAGAGAAAGAAAAAAATTTGTGTTCTAGGAGAGTCTGCCTCTACATTTTTCAAAGTTGCCTAAAAAAAAAAATTGTGTTCTAAGGGAGTCACGAGACATAAAATTGCATATCTTAATGACATGGCAATTAAATGCGTGTGATATACGTTCCATTTATCTGTCAATTTAGCTTTTAATTATAAGGAATCGAAAAGATTTGATTCTTAATTATTATAATTGAAACGTTTAGTTCTCAATTGAAAAAATATCCAAACGTTTATTCTCAATCTGAGCATTTAACTAAATAAGTGTGCATTGAGGGAGAACCATTGTTAGTAGATGCACACTTATTTTCTAGAACTTGTAGGAATAGTAGGTGTTGAGGCATATTTTAGGTCAAGTATCGTTTCATTTCAATGATATATCGTACAAATCAAACTATATCACGTATTATTTAAATATATACGAGTCTTACTAATGAAGAAAATGAATTCATATATGTCCACGTGATCATTTTTAAACACCCATGACATTGTTATTTGTTAGACGACTTACATAATAATTTCTCCTTTACTGACTGCATTACTAAGAAAAAGTAGAACCCAAGCTTGCTTATATATTTGTATGTATATATGTATGCAGGATTAAAGGAAAAAGACAAGAAAAGCTAGGAATCAAATTTTTAAGATAATTAATACTATTCCTTTTTTTTGAAAAAATCATGTTGAACCAGATACCCTTTCAAATTCATAAGAAAGCTTCCAGAGTAAAGTTCAAACAAGAGAAGAAAAAAAACATAGAATAAACGTTCAATTCTAATAACCAAAGGTACAAATTAATACACTTTCAGGTTTCCACAAAAAGATATGAAGAAAAATAATAAAAAGCATAGAGTGAACATTCAATTCCAACAACTAACGGTATAAATTAATAAACTTTGAGGCTTCCACAAAAGGATATGAAAAATAATAATAAAAAGAATAGAATAAACCTTCAGTTCTAATAACTGAAGGTATACATTAATAAACTTACTGGTTTCTACAAAAAGATATGAAAAAAAGAAATAAAAAGCATAGAATAAACCTTCAAATCTAATAACGAAAGGTATAAATTAATAAACTTTCAGGTTTCTACAAATAGATATGAAAAAGAAAAAATAGTATCTTGGTATGACTGGATAGTGATGATCATTATCATTGGTGCAAACATATTTCAGAGCTTTTTTTCCAGCATCCAGGGTGAAAGTGACATCTGCCAATAATGATCATGTTCATAGTGTGGGCACAGCATTTCTCCTCTTGCTACTTAATGGATTACAATACTAACTATTGCTTCTTCTTTTAGAACCTGAAACTTATGCTACCTTAATTGGATAGGAGGGAACAAACATGGTGGCAGGAAAAAGGAGGAGAAAAATTTCATATTCCCTCTTTTGGTAAAAAAGGGAAGCTATAGGACATAAAGAGAATAGATGAAAATGTGAGGAGAAAAAATAAAAATAAAAGGAACACACATTTATTCAAATAGAATCAATTATCTTAGCTTTTGTTTTGTCTTTAATTTTTTTTTTTTTATTTTCATGTTCCATCTCTTCTACCAAACACCAAACAAAAGAAGCTTATTTTTCTTCTTCTTCCTACTTATTTTCTTTTGTTTCTTATCAAATATTATACTGTTAAGACCGAAATAAAACTCTTATACATATGAAAAAATTGAAGGGATTCGAAGGATTCAGAAATTAATTAAATTGTAATCATCTTAAAAGAGAATAATAATCGCTAGATCAAGTCTAAGCTGTGATAGATTCAACTAATTTCTGTTGACAGATATTTTTGCGATTAAAATATCCAATTATTCTCCGCTGCCTTTTATTTTCTATATCTTAAACAGAACTTGTCAAGACACCCACTTGATGAGAAGGAATTTTTTGGACAAAATTAAGTGAAAAAGAGAAAGAATTTACAGTGATTAGATAACTTTAATTCAAGCATATGGAAACTCAACGAGAACCTTTCCTCCCAAAATTGTACTGATGAATGATCAACAGAACATGTTCCTGCCAAAAACATGTCATGTCGAAAAAGCAGCTCAACAAGACCTTGTTTTGAGGAATCTTAATCTCATATACATATATTTATCTACAAAAGAGCCATGGGTACTTAATAGTTCATTCCATATACAAACAAAAAAGAATGTAAATTTTACCGTATTGAGATTTGAGAAGACATATGTATGCCAAATTACTTCGTGGGTTATTGCTATAAACGGCTTCAAAAGTTGAAGAAATCAATAAGAAGAGAAAAAAAAACTTGGGGAGGGGAGGGGAGGGGAGGGGATGGGGGGGATATTTGATGTACTTTAATTTGAAAGCAAAATCTTACAAGCCATGTGTTAGATTCTGTGGCTACATAAGTAGGCTAGAGCTTTTAGTACTATTTGTGGTGTACAGCTTTAACAATATAAGGAATAGTAATCTCATGCTCGTACCTTTATTTGGGTCCCCATTAGCCTTTAACTTTGATCATGCACCTGAACATAAAACTCACTTTTTTTTCCCTTTTCCTTCTATTTCCAAATCCCCCTTTCCAAAATAAATAAGACAGAAAGGAAATATAATTGCTCATGAGTTTGGTGCAAAGAAAAATGGTGGGGGAAAAAGAAAAGAGAAAGGCATTAAAGTGAGATAAAGTTCTTCCATCTCAGGTCAGGTCAGGGTTCCAATATTCAGTTCCTACATATCTTTTTGTTTGATATCCAATTAAACCATCAACTTGTTATTTTGGTCCAATCAAGTTTTATCTGAATTGGAAAATCCTAATACAAGTAATGATTTAATTAATTAAGTTTAAATTGTTTTTTCTCAAATCAATTAAAGCTCGACTTCCGTTACTTTTCTAACAAATACTTCATACTGTAGGCACCCGATTATTACGATTTCTTTATGGAACTACTAAACAGATTCGATAAATGAAATAACGATGACCAGTGAATTGGAAAAAATATTAATAAAAAAGAAATGAATGAATTTTAATATTTGTTTTTATTTTGGTTTAATAAAAAAAATCGTTTTGTACAACTTGATTTCAAAATGGAGAATTTAAATTAGTCTAAATTGAACAGAATTGAGGTTGTTCTTTTAATTTTATCTTACATGAAATTCAGGGTTTTGATCCCCTTTTAAATCCAAATTTGTATCATAAAAAAAAATTATTACAAATTTAAAATGCCTTGGTTTTGTTTAATTTCATTATTTATTTTGTTTTTAATACTCGTAATGAATGCATGCAGAAAAGCTTAAACAATGTTTGTTTAATACATGCAAGAGAGACAACTGGCCATGCACAGAAACTGAGTCAGCTTATTCATGAAGAATCAACGGAGTCCTGTAATTACCAAACTCAGTGCTCTTTGAAGAACAAAAGAAGCACGTGGAGAATAATGAGTTGAACCCAACTTAATGCATTTCTTAACAAAATTAGTACCCAAAAGAGAAGAAAAGGTCATTTAATGTAGAAATAAATAACAAACTATTACTTTGAGTAAACAAAATACTTGAGAAAAAAATATATTATATTCTTACAAAATTTAATTATTATAGATAATATAAATAATTATTTTTCTTTCAAATAAACTCAAAATGTTCTAATTGGTGTTATATTTTCATTATGGATAAATATAAAATTTTCTATTATATTATTTTAAAAAAAATTAATGTTGAAAGAATATTTCCTGAAATATTTCATTTACATAATTTAAATAAATTTTCAAAAAAGTTATAAAATAAAATTTCACATTCAATAAAAATGTATAGGTGGAAATTGCTGATTTATTAATTTTTTATTGTCAAGCCTATTCTGTGTTCAGTTTTTCTTTTATTACTAGCTCATAAAAAAAAAAAAAAACTATATTGCGTTATTTATGTTTTTCAAAACTCAACCAAAACAGAAATATATATAATGGGAAAATTCAAGGTAATTAAAGCGTAATAATAAAAGTCAACATTACGTCATAGATTAATGAAAAGTTTTGATGTTTATCTCTTTAATTATTTGTTTATTTTTAAATAAATAAATAAATAAATAAAATTATAGTTTTATTTGCTTGGTTTTGCTTTAAAAAAATCAAAAAAGGAAATGATAAGTAACAGAAAGAATGAAGCGGGTGAAATATTCGATTCGTTAATTATATCCTATTTAGACTTTTACAGCTCTAGAGAAACATCCGATGTTGATTGTGAGTTTAAGACTTGATTATTATCCAAGCTGCTTGTCTTTCCTAATTTCGAGTGCACAGCGTCGTCAACTTGCAAGCAAAGCAAAGCAAAGCAGTGCACTTGCACATGGACTATATATATGCAGCAACCCTTTTAAGCCTTAAGTGACTCAAGACCAACAATCCCAACATCTATTCCCTTTCAACCTTTCCTTCTTCCTTCTCTTCTTCAATGGCTTCTGTTCCTCAGTTCTACTCTAATTATTCCTTCTCCAATGATTTTTCTCAGTTCCAAAATCCATTGTTGATTTCCCAAGATAACTATATTGGTTCTGCCGGTGCAATTTCTGGTGCAGCATGGGGAGATCAAGAGATTGGTTTTCCAATGTTTTTAGACAACGGTGGTGGACTTGATGTTCCGCAGCAAGAACCTAATATAACATCTTCAGTTCCAGCAGCATTGTTTCCGGAGCTAATTGGGATTTCGTCGGACTTGGCTGTCCCTACAGGATTTCCTGACAACAACGTCGCAGGGTTCTGTGGCATTGGAACCATCCAAAATTTTGGTGGCAGATATCAATTGCAGGATGTCTGTGAGTTTGGAGAAGAATGCAGCGGTTTTGTTCATCAGGATTTCAAGCCGGTTGATCCAACTGTGGGAGAAACTTGGGTATGAATTCACTTTCTTTCTGTCTCTTTTCTGCATTGTGTGGTTTTATAAAATTTCATGAAATGGTTTAAACCAATAACTACAGATATGAAATATTAGCTTATATAAATGTGCTTTGGGGTACTTAGTTCTTGTTATCTTTCTTATAATTTTTTTTAACAGGGAATTCAAGGCAATCGAATGCAGCCGGCTATGGAAGACAGCAATCTTAAGGTTGGCCGGTATTCAGTAGAAGAAAGGAAAGACAGAATTCTTAGATACTTGAAGAAGCGAAATCAAAGGAACTTTAACAAGACTATCAAGGTCTCTTCCTTTTCTCTGATCTCCCTTTCTCTCTCTCTCTCTCTCTGTCCGTCTAGATGTTATATCCAACAAGAATGTGCATTGACTCTATTTCATTGCTTATTATACAGTATGCTTGCCGGAAAACCCTGGCTGATAGAAGGGTTAGAGTCCGGGGAAGATTTGCCAGGAACACTGAACTATGTGAAGAAGAAATGGTGATGAAGAAGGAAGATGACAATTCAACCGGTGAGAAAAACTCGTATTGCTGGGATTCGGTCCAGGTACATAAATTTCCCACATAACTATCTTCATTTATATTAATGAATAAATAGATAAATGGAAGAAGAAGATCTAGGATATAACTTTTACATATAAAAGTTGTTGACAGGATCAGCTCATGTCAGAAAAGATTCATTTATTTACTATTTAGATCGATGGACTTAAGTTCCCTCTTCAGGCAATGATGTTTTGTCATTTTATTGCTTTGCAGATAAAGCACGATGAGGATGAGTGGCTGCAAGAGGCTATGGCAAATCTGATGTATTTACCTTATATTGCTGGTTGATATAATATAATAGAGCTAGCTTGTATATCTAAGGGATTACTAATGGGAAGTCTAAAAAGAAGGCAGTATGCCTCTTTTGTTTTACTTTGTAATTTTGTAAAAGCACTCCAACCATTCTAATGTGGGTGTTGTCATAGCAATTGCTTTCAAATTGATTATTTTCAAATGAACTTTATTCGCATATAGAAGTAAAAGAAAAAAGAGAGTCATAGACTCTTGGTATACTACTTTCATTTTCATTTTAATGCTTAGAAAATGACATAAAAGCTTTAGAAGAACAATGGTATTGAGACTCTTAAAGTAAGGCGAAATATCTGCAATTGTTTCACTAAATATAGAGATAGTGCTAGTCATTCTCATGGTCTGCAACCATTTTGCATACGTAGTAGCTAAGGATTAAGCAGATTATATTACCCTTCCAACTAATATGCATCTCACCGTCCTATCTAGACTATGTTAATAAGTAATTAAATTGTTTGATAGTATTTATGATTGAAGTTGGTTAGAGTGAATGAATCAAGAGGTCAATGGTTCATGGCATGATAAGGAATTAGAATTTGAATTCTCCCACGCAACCGGAGAATCAATATACAGCATAAAGAAAGGAAAAGAGAAAACAACATCAAAATCGGAAAAAAAAAATCGGTTAGATGTTGACAGACTCGAAAGCGTATGTTACATTTGGTCCAAAGATGAACTTAACTATACGAGGAAACTATGTTTTGCCCCCAAAGCAAAAAATAATAGCAAGAAAGGCACAACAGGTAAGTATAAAAAATGAACCAAGTCAAGTCGAGGAATATTAACTTTAGTGCTTTGATGTTTAGAGCAAAAACCCAAGCTAATTATTGGCCAAGCCGCTCTCTTTAAGGGTATTGATGGCGAAATGTAATCGCATTTGATGCTAAAAGGGCAAAGGTGTCCTAGTTATCGATCCTTCTTGCTAGGAGAGAATTGGTTTGAAATGTAATAGTAAGCCTTTGAGATTATGATATGAAAGGGGAATATTTGACTAGTCGTTGCCCTGTACTAGTTCAAGTTGTGGTTCTCTGGCTACATAGAACCACCTCCAAATTCCATATCACTTTTATATATTTTATGCCAAAATGATCAGTGCATTTGGCCTTCAAATCCTTCTTTTGGTTTCTCATATAGGCCCCTCTGGGTTTGTTCCCCGCGGACGTCTTTTCCAAACCGTCCCACATGATCACTCGCCGCAATGAATTATCTTGCAACCAAATCCTACTTTATCTTCCAAGAACCTGATGTTGTGATCCATTTCTATCCATTTAGACTTACTATTCTAATTTCATTTTCATCCAATTTATTCCTCCACAAAAAAAAAAAAAAATTATACTTATGTGCAAGAGAAAAAACAAACTTCATATCACGAGCTAGGTCGATAACTAGGATGAATTTCTCATTGTATTTCCATTTTTTTCCTTTCAAGGTGGTGTAGGGAGGAGGGAGGGGGGGGGGAATGTGCACCATTATGCTCATTTTAAGCAGCTTCCTTGGTGTCTACATAAGTATGGCTTGATTGACCCGGTAAATTGGCATCAACTCTGGGTCCATGGCCATCTTTCCCAGACCCATGCTAGCTGTTTTATATTGTTCATAAAGGCACTCATAGAATTTTAACGTATATATATATATATATATATATATAGAGAGAGAGAGAGAGAGAGAGGTGTGAAAATCTATTTGTACGTGAAAAAAAGACAATCAATTGAATATATATAGTTGAAGGATATTTCTTTATATAAAAACTCTTTTGAACAAAATTTTTACACAAACTTATTATTATAATTTTAAAATTAAAGATATTGTTTTAAANACTTATTATTATATTTAAAATTAAAGATATTGTTTTAAATTGTGAAACTTGAATAATTGATAAAAATGTCAAAAAAGGATACATCATAAAAATTTCATACGCGCAAAGAGCAAGAAAATACACATTATATAAATCTCCTATGTGAAAAGAACACATAACAACATAATTATCTGACCTACATTGTCCACAAAGTCTATAAATGTGCTATATAGATATATCAATGCGAAGATTCAAGTGTGTACGCAAACATACTTGTTAGCAATTTCGTTGACTCAAATTGGCAAAGGCTGGACTTTGGGAACCCAAGACAAGCAAGTCAAACAAAGGAAGTTATCAATCCTAATTAGCCTAGATTGTACTGTGCCCAAAAATGGTCAAAATTATATTAGGTACTTTTACACTAGCAATTTTGAGATAGTCAACATGAACATGAGAAAGCAATGAGAGAAAATTGTGTCTTTTCTTTGTTTACATTTGACTGCTTAAAAGGGGTAGGGATAAGGAAAAGAAAAGCAAATGGGTGTCACAAACTAGCCTTCTTACAATCGTAAGAAAGCACTATCCCAAAGTGAACTGAAGTGACCCCATTTATAATTTAATTTGTTATAGAATTTTCTTATTCTCATTTCTCAGTGATGAACAATGTGGAAATTAATTTCTTTTCATCAATAGCTTTGACTTTGAGGCTTGGAGGTTGGGACTTCAATAATAGAGGAATTTCCTACACCTTGTTCTCACGGTTTAGATTAGGCTGTTTGGTGATGCTTTTGGGAATATGATAGATCTTGCTAGTGCAACTGTTGAAGATCTGATTCCGTATCTGGTTGAAGATTCCGTATCTGGTTGAAGGTTTGGCGGGGACCAACAGGAAGTTGAAGGTCGAAGAGGGATGTTCTTTATACGATTTCAATGTTCTTTTGTTTCATGTTTAGTGTCTAAACGTTGAGTAGCTTTGTCGTTTTACTTCTTTGTACCTAATGTAGTGAAATGCTGGATACAAATGCCATTTTCTTATTTTCTGTATTTAAAGTTGCACGACACTTCCTTGTGTCGTTTAGGTCTTGTTACTTTACTTTTTTCTTGTCCTCACAATAGTGCTACCATTTTAATTCTTCTTCTTGGAGGCTTAACAACTATGTCTACTAGTTTGAGTTTGTTACCGTTAGTACTGCACATAAAGTAATTTATTGTTTTCTGTGCTTAGCCGACTCACCTCAATTTAATCTTCCAAGGTTGAATTTAAGGAATTTACAACCTTTGGAAGAGTATATAAATGAAAATGCAACCGTACATAGTGGTTGCTGATGATTGTCTGATATATTGCTTTTTCAATCAATTTTCCTCTATTCTTTAAGTGTTTATCATTTTTCCAAAAAAGGTTTTTCTTTAAAAGTTCTTCATGCTATCAGAGCTCTATTTCTCAAAGGACCTGTGATTCAATTTTTGAGTTAGTTTTCTTGATTCAACTTATGGCTACAGCTGGTTTTAGTGTAGCCACTCTTTTAGTCTTATTCGCTAACAATTATCCCTTTTGGGCAGTAAAAATGCACTCATATCTGAAGGCATTTGACTTGTGGAATGTTATTGAGTCTGGTGAAATCCTAGTGCAATGGCATGCTAACCCCACAATAGCCTAAATTAACCAACATAGTGAAGAGCTTGCTCAGTGATATAAAGCTTTTATTTGTCTTTAATTAGTTGTTTCAGAGTCAATCTTGTAAAGATTATGAACTATGAGGATTTGAAGAGAGTTTGGGATATCTTGAAAGAGGAATATCTAGGTAGTGATAGAATAAGGGTTTTGTAGGTGCTGAACCTCTCAAGATAGCTTGAGTTGATGAGAATGAAGGAAGGAGAAGGCATTTAAGACTATATTGACAAGCTACTAAAGCTTGTGAATCAACTTAGGTAGTTGGGAGAAGAAGTGAGTGATAAACGGGTTGTCAACAAGATCTTAGTCAACATTCCAAAGAGATTTGACTCAAAGATCTCGTCTTTGGAAGACTCAAAAGACTTGACCAGGATCTTTGTTAAAGAGCTCATCAATGCTCTACTAGCTAAAGGGTAGAGAATAGCATTTAGGGGAGAAAACTTTTTTGAGAATGCCTTAGTGGCTAAGATAAAGGGCTTGAAAGTTAGGAAAAATAGTTCAAAGAATAATGATGGAAAAAGAAGCAAAGCTGATGAAAGGAAGAAAGGTAAAGTTGTGTTGCAACTAAATACCCTCATTGCCTTAATTTTAAGAAGAGAAATCATACAGCAAGATACTGTTGGTATAAGCCCAATGTTAAATACAAGTCTTGCCAACAGATGGGTCATGTTGAGAAGGTGTGAAAGGCCAAGACGTTAGTAGCTGTAGATCAAGCTGATGTAGCTGAGCAGACTGAAAAAGTTGAGGGGGTTCTGTTCATAGCTAAAATGAGAGATGACTATGTCATAACAAACATCTAGCTATTGGATGGTGCTTGCTTTCATCACTTAATAGGCAATAGAAGCTTGTTCATTAATCCGGACACTAATTTGAAGCTCAAAGTCAAAATTAGGAATGGTGAATGTTTAAAAATTCTTGGTGTGGGAACTGTGACTGTTGAGATAGCATTAGGCTTAAAACATACACACAGTGTTCATTTTATTCCTAAAGCAAACCATAACTTGCTCAATGTTGGACAACTAGCTAAAGACCATTATGCTTTATTGTTTAAAGATGAATACTGTACTATATTTGACCTATGTGGTGATGAAGTGTTTACTATTGGAATGAAGAATAATTGCTACCTTGTGAATTTAGCAGATTCCATTGATGTAGCATTTTATAGTGAACTTGATCTGTTTGAAACTTGGCATAGGAGGTTAGGGCATGTGAATTACAATTCACTAAACCTTATGTCTTCAAATGAACTAGTTGATGGTTTACCTAGGATAACAAAAGCAGATAAATTGTGTTCAGTTTGTCAGTTTGGAAAATAGACTTGAAAGTCATTTCTAAAGGTAAGTAGGTGAAAGGCAACTATGAAGTTAAAATTGGTTCACACTGACATTAGTGGACCAATGAAAACTCCTTCATTAAGTGGGAGAAAATATTATATTTTGTTTATTAATGACATCACAAGGCACTGTTGCTATACTTTATGAAACAAAAATTTGAGGCTTTGAAGAACTTCAGGAAATTCAAGGCATCAGTTGAAAATTACTACCATATGAAGATTAAGTCTTTGAACAGTGATAATGGAAGGGAGTACACTTCAGAAGAGTTTGAAAAGTTTTTGTCAAACCTTGGAGTGCATCTTCAACTTACTGTTACCTACAACCTTCAGTAGAATGGAAAAACTGAAAGAAAGAATAGAACACTAGTTGAGATGGGGAGATGCTTGCTTGATCAGGTAAATTTACCTAAGAAGTTTTGGGCGGAGGTAGTAAATATTGCTAACTATATATTTAACAGGTCATATATGAGGGCCTTAGAACATAAAATTCCATTTGAAATGTGGTTTGGACATAAACCATTTGTTTCACACTTAAAAACATTTGGTTATGTGTGCTACATGCTAAAATCCCTGAAGAAAAGAGAACAAAATTTGATTCTAAGGCAAATGTAGCTTTGTTAGTAAGTTATAGTGAAGCATCAAAGGGCTACAAACTCTACAACATGGAAACAAAGAAGATACTAATTAGTAGAGATGTCAAGTTTGATGAAAGGCAATACTGAAATTGGGAAAAAGGAGCTGTTGAAAGCTTGAGAAAAGTTACTATTTCTGATAAAGATCTCTCACAATTTAACAATGATGAGGACTTAGATATTGAAGATGAATCAAAAGCAATAAGAGGAACAAGGAGTTTGGAGGACATTTATAGCAGATGCAATGTAGCCATATTAGAACTAATTAGTTTCATGGAAGCTGTATTAGATAGTAAATGGAAAGATGCTATGGATGCTAAAATGTCAATGATTACCTAAAATGATAAATGAATTTTAGTTGATAGACTTGTAGACAAGAATGTGATAAGAGCTAAATGGATTTATAGAATTAAAGTAAATCTTGATGGTTCTGTAAATAAGTATAAAGCCAGACTAGTGGTGAAAGGATATGCTCAGGTGTATGGGGCTGATTATTAGGAAACTTACACTCCTGTAGCAAGGCATGACACCATTAGGATGCTTGCTGCTTTGTTAGCTAAGGAGGGAAGGAAATTATATCACTTAGATGTCAAATTAGCATTCCTAAATGGTTATCTTTCTAAAGATATTTATATTGAACAACTTGAAGGATATGAACTAGAAAAACACTAAGGGTAAAGTTTGTAAACTGATAAAAGCATTATATGGCATGAAACAGGCTTTTAGAGCCTAGTATGACAAGTTGATATTTTAGATGCAAAAAGTTCTAAAAAAGCATAAATGAATCCACTTTATATGTGAAGAGCTCAAATGGTGTAGTGTCACTCATTATTGCTTTGTATGTTGATGATTTGTTACTGGTCTTGAAGGTAATCATTTAACTAAGTTCAAAACTCGAATGATGGAAGAATTTGAAATGATTGATTTGGGGTTAATGACTTACTTTTTAGGAATGGAAGTGCTACAATCCACTGATCAGATTTTCTTGTATCAAGCCAAGTATGCTAAGGATTTATTAAAAAGATTAAAGATAAGTTCATGCAAAGCTGTCAGCACATCTCTCACTATTGGTTCCAAGTTCAGTAGAGAAGATGGATCAACTAAGTAAATGGACAAATTTACATAAGCATTATTGGATCTCTTTTGTATTTGTTTACAACCATACCTGATATAATGTTTGCTATCAAGATTTATGCAAGAACCATCAAGTTTGCACTTCAAAGTTGCCAAGAGGCTATTAAGGTATGTCAAAGGTACATTAGACTTTGGCTTAACCTATATAAAGTAAGATAATAGTAATTTCTTAGGCTACTGTGATAATGACTGGGCTGGATCTTGGGATGACTCAAAACGTACAAGAGGGTTTTGTTTTCCATTTGAGAGTGTTGTGTTTGCCTGAAATTCTAAGAAGCAACAAGTGATGGCTTAATCTACAACTGAAGTAGAATACACAGCTTGTGCAACAGCTACTAATCGTGCATTGTGGTTGAGGAAGGTCTTGCTGGATCTAGGACTTGAACAAAAACAAGGTATTCTGATTTGTGTTGATAATATGTCTGTTGTTACTATTGCAAGGAATCTAGTTCAACATGGACATACCAAACACATCGGGTCAAATATCATGCCCTTAAAGAAGTTGTGAAAGAAAATGAAATCGATCTATGACATTGTAGAATAAATGATCAATTGGTTGACATATTTACTAAGAGCTTAGGCAAAGAAAGGTTTGAGTATATGATATAGGAGTATAATATTTAGGTTACTTGCGCATTAAGTCAGATTAGGTTTAGTTTTCTTTTTTACTTTACTTTTGTTCCAAGAAACTTTAGGTTAGGTTATTTCCTTATTTATTTATTTAAAAATTGTAATAATCCCACATGGGAAAGTTAGAAGACTTTCTTCCTTAAGAATAGTTATATAAAGCCCTCCTAGCTTAATTGTTAGACACATTCAAGTTGAGATTAAATAAAAAATATTTTCTTTAGTAAGCGAGAGTGCTTATTTTCTCTAAGCTCTTTTCAGAGGAGCAAGAGATTTTAGTATTTTTGGTTTGGCCAACCAAAGTGGGATTTTGGCCATTACTCACCTTAGTGGGGTTTTCTAACCTTGCCAAGATTAGTGTTCACCTTAGTGGGGTTTCTAACCTTGCCACAATTGGTGTTTTCATAACACCTCGGTGTCTTCACGTCCCAAAAATGCTCCTGATGAAAAACGTGTGAAGCTTGTTGCAATTAAATGAAAGAAGCACGCCTCTATCTGGTGAAAAAATTTCAAACGGAAACGAGAAAAAAAAGGTCGTAACAAGATCAGAACATGGGATAAGATGTGTCGAGAACTCAAGTGTAAGTTCCTTCCTGAGCATTATCAACAAGAAATTTTTATTAAATTTCATAACTTGAGATAGAGAACAATGTTGGTGGAAGAATATACAATGAAGTTCGAGCAACTTCACATGAAATGCGATGTCTAGGAACTTGAAGAGTAAATTGTAACTCGTTATCTTAGAGGTCTTAATGTTGAAATTGCAGATGTTGTTCAACTACAACCATATTGGAACTTAAATGATATCATCAGATTAGTATTAAAGGTTGAGAAACAACAATCACGAAAAAGCTCAGTAAGTTCATCTAGACAAAAAGATTCTACTTCAAATTGTGGGAGACAAAGTTTCTCAACCATTCCGCCTATAAAGGTAAATTCTTCCAAAACTACAAGCAATAATGACAAAAAAAACTGCTTCTACTTGTGCTTTTAATGTCAGCAAGAAGTGCTTCAAATGTTAAGAATTTGGGCATATTGCTTTTGTTTGTCCAAATCGAAGAATTATCTCTCTAGTAGAAGAAGAATAAGTTATGGAAGAATCTATCATGAAAGAAGTAGAAGATGAGTTAGAAATATTCAATGGAGATGAGACAGAAGAAGTTGTTGCTGACCATGGAGAAGCTCTTGTCATTTATCGTAACCTTAGCACTGTTATGATGACTGAAAATGAGAGTTGGCTTCACCACAACATCTTTTATACAAGGTGCACATCTTAAGGGAAGATTTGCAATGTTGTTATTGATAGTGGAAGTTGTGAGAACGTTGTTGCCAACTACATGGTGGAAAAGTTAAAGCTTTCAACTGAGACACCCCCTTATCTTCACAAGCTACAATAGCTGAGAAAAGGAAATGAGGTAAAGGTAACGAGGCATTGTTGTGTTCAATTCTCTATTGAAAATAAGTATCAAGATAAAGTCTGGTGTGATATTATTTCAATGGACGCATGCTATCTGTTGTTGGGACGCCCATGGCAATGTGATCGTCGAGCTCACCATGACAAATACAAGAATACTTATTGCTTTATCAAAGATGGAGTAAAAGTTATGTTGATTCCACTAAAGCCAGAAGACCGACCAAAAAGACAAGAAGAAGATAAAACACTCATATTTGTGTCTGGCCTTAAAAAAGCTTATTGTGAGTCAAGCCTCTTATACCTTTTATTAGTTTATGAGGAGAATGAAGTATCTTCATCCATACCCAAGGATGTCAAGCCTATAATTGAGGAGTTCTGTGATGTTGTACATGATGAGATACCCCATAGCCTACCATCAATGTGAGATATTCAGCATGCCATCGATCTCATTCTTGGTTTTGTAATTCTAACAAAGCCTGTTTATCGCATGAGTCCGTAAGAGCATAAAGAGTTCAACATCAGGTCAAACAACTTTTGGAGAAAGGCCTAGTAAGAGAAAATGTTAGCCTTTGTGCTGTTCTTACCTTATTAGTTCCAAAAAAGATGGAACATGGCATACGTGCATTGATAGTCGTGCCGTGAATAAAATCACCATCAAGTATTGTTTTCCTATTCCTAGACTTGATGATTTATTGGATCAATTGCATGGTGCTATCATTTTCTCCAAGATTGATTTGCGTAGTGGTTATCACCAAATTCAGATGCAACCTGGAGATGAATGGAAAACTACATTTAAAACTCGTAATGGTTTATATGAATGGACAGTTATGCCATTTGGCCTATATGAATGGACAATTAGGTATTTCGTCCTTTTATTGAGAAGTTTGTTGTGGTTTATTTTGATGATATTTTGGTATATAGTAGAAGTCAGAAGGAGTAATTGGAAAATTTACGGTAGATTTTTGAAGTACTTCGAGAGTAAAAGCTTTTTGTTAACTTAAAGAAGTGCGAATTTATGACAAACAAAGTTATCTTTTTGGGATATGTTGTGTCAAGCCAAGGAATTAAAGTGGACCAAAGCAAAGTTGATGCTATTATCAACTAGGTAGTTCCAAAGTCACTTCATGACGTTTGAAGCTTCCATGGATTGACCTCTTTTTATCGACGTTGCATCAAAAATTTCAATTCTATTGCTATTCCACTTACTTAATGCCTCAAGCAAGATAGTTTTATATGGACTACCAAAGCATAACATAGCTTTGAGGAATTAAAAGAGAGGATTACCAAGGCTCTTGTGCTTGCACTTTCAAATTTTGATTTGGTGTTTTAAGTTAATTGTGATGCCTTCAATGTAAGTATTGTCACTGTTCTATCTCAAGAGGGACGATCGATTACCTTCTTTAGTGAGAAACTCAATGATGCAAATTTGAAATACTCAACGTATGATAAAGAGTTTTATGCCGTTATTCAAGCCCTGGACCATTGGAGCCACTATTTGTTGCCAAAGGAATTCGTCTTGTATTCTGACCACGAAGCTCTCAAGCATCTCAACTCCCAACACAAGCTTAATCACTGACATACAGATTGGAGTGAGTTTCTTCAAGCTTTTCAAGTTCTCCTCAAGCACAAGTTAGATGTGCAAAACAAGGTAGCTGATGCTTTAAGTCGTCACCTTGCTCTTCTATTTACCTTACAATTACAGGTTGTTGGTTTTGAAGTTGTGAAAGAATTGTATGAGAAAGATCTTGAATTTGGTGAGATATGGAAGTCCAGTTCTCAACATCCTTATCGATAATTTCACCAACAAGAAGGGTATCTTTTTAAAGGTAATCAACTGTGCATTCCTCAATGTTCTCTACTCCAATCTATTATTTGGGAAGCTCGTAATGGAGGATTAGCTGGACACTTTGGGAGAGACAAAACATTGGCTCTTGTGAAAGAAAAATTTTATTGGCCTAAGGTGGAACGAGATGTCATTCGACATATTTAAAGGTGTCGTACTTGCTACACTGCAAAGCTTGGAAATCAAAACACTGGTATGTATAAACTGTTACCCATTCTTGAAGCTCCATGGGTGGATGTGAGTATGGATTTTGTTTTGGGTTTACCAAGAACTCAAAGGAAAAAGGACTTTGTAATAGTGGTCATCGATAGATTTTCCAAAATGGTTCAAGTTGTGCCATGCCATAAAACAGATGATGCTTCTCACATAACTGATTTGTATTTCAAAGATATTATATGTCTTCATGGAATTCCAAAAACCATCACTTCAGATCAAGATGTGAAGTTCATGAGTCAATTTTGGTGAACTCTCTGGAGGAAAATGGGAACTCATTTGCAGTTTAGTTCAGCAAGTCACCCTTAAACGGATGGTCAAACAGAAGTAGTCAACAAAAGTTTAGAAAACTCATTGAGAAGTTTTGTGGGTAAACATATTCGCCAATGGGATCTTGTGTTAGCACAAGTGACATTCTCTTACACTAATTCTATAAGCCAAACCACTAGAAGATGTCCATTCGAAGTAGTACATGGGAAACGCCCTCTTAGTCCTTTGGACCTTCTTGCGTTAACAACTACTCGTGAATTTAGTGCTGATACTGAAGAACATGCTAAGCAAATCAAGAAGCTCCATGAAAAAGTTCGAGAGAAGATTATTCATCAAATTGCCACATACTAAAAGTAAGCCAACAAGCACAAAAAGCTAGCTAGTTTTAAAGAAAGAGACTTGGTGTGGATTCACTTAAGGAAAAAATGTTTTCCTAAGTCTCGTACAAAATTATCTCCTCGAGCTGATGGACCATTTCGAGTCTTGGAACGAATCAATGAGAATACTTACAAAATCGAACTTACTGGAGATTATGAAGTTTCTTCTACCTTCAATGTAGTCGATCTTTCTCCTTACTATGGAAAAGACGAAGTAGACATGGATCTTGAAGGTAATTTTTTTCTCCAATTTAGAGAGAATGATATAGGAATATAATATTTAGGTTACTTGCGCATTAAGTCAAATTAGTTTAGTTTTATTTTTTACTTTACTTGTACTCCAAGAAAGTTTAGATTAGGTTATTTCTTTATTTATATATTTATTTAGGAATTGTAATAATCCCACATGAGAAAGTCAGAATACTCTCTTTCTTATGAATAGTTATATAAAGCCATCTTGGCCTAATTGTTAGACACATTCAAGTTGAGATTAAATAAAAAATATTTTATTTAGTAAGCAGGAGTGCTTATTTTCTCTAGGCTCTTTTCAAAAGAGTAAGAGATTTTAGTAACTTTGGTTTGACCAATCAAAGTGAGATTTTGGCCATTACTCACCATAGTGGGGTTTTCTAATCTCGCCAAGATTGGTGTTCACGGTTTCTAACCTCGCCACGATTGGTATTTTCATAACATCCTAGTGTTTTCACAACACCCTGACGTTAGTATTTGAGCCCGTGCCTTGGTATTCACTAGATTAAGAATCACAAGGCTGTGTTAAAGATCTAATTCCTAATCTGGTTGAAGGTTTGGTGGGAACTAGTAGAAAGTTGAAGGTTGAAGAAGGGTGTTCTTCATATGGTGTCATTTCTGTTTTGTTTCTTGTTTATTGTCTAAACGTTGAGTAGCTTTGTCGTTTACTTCTTTATACCTGATGTAGTGAAACGGTGGATCCAAGTGTTGTTTTCCTATTTCTTGTGTTTAAAGTTGCGCAACATTTCCTTGTGTTGTTTAGGTCTTGTTACTTTAATTTTTTCTTGCACGCACAATAATGTTGTGGTTTTAGTTTTTCTTGTTGGAGGCTTAATAGCCATGTCTACTAGTCTGAGTTAGTTACCATTATCACAACTGACTCACCTCGATTTAGTTTCCCAAGGCTGAATCTAAGGAATTTACAACTTTTTGGAGAGTATATAAATGAAAATGCAACCGTTACATAGTCGTTGCTGATGATTCTCTGATATACTGCATTTTCTATCAATTTTCCCCTGTTCTTCAAGTGTTCATCCTTTTTTGAGAAAAGGTTTTTCTTTAAAACTTCTTCAGTAACTCTAGGGCTTAAGTAGTTCATGATGGAAGAACAAACTTTTTGGCCGAACTCAACCAGGTGAGGGCTGAAGCTGGACTGTGCTGCTGTCTATTCATACTACCCAAAAGCAAAACTAAATAGCTCTATAAGTTTGATACAATAATGTGCTGGTGGTTGCTTAGTCTTTTTCTTGTATGAACATAATTGAATAGTGCCTCTTTTTTTCCACTTGAAAATGATTTGAGTTACTCCCTGTATTCAGCAGCAATAGTTAAGTCATTTTCAATGCAAATTGACAAAGGATCATGTAAGTATCAGACAAAAGAAGCGCCACAGGAGAGATCAAAAACTGTGTCCTTTGAAGGGGAGGGAGAGCTAAAATGTCTTAGTGGATTCAAGCCAAATACAAATTCAATAAATGAATAATTTTCCTAACTGTTCCTGAATGCAAGGCTTTCGAATCAAGCAGAAACTTAAGATCAATCACAGGATCATTCTGAAAGATTTGTCGGTTGATAAAATGCTTTTCTTGCAGCATTTGATGTCCCACAAGATTATGGGGAAGGCTAGAAATGGCCACAGAAATGAAGAGTTAGGCCCCATGGGATTGTGAAAGAGACTATGTATGGGTTGACCTTCACCATCAGACTTCTCCAAATCTGGAATTTGAGGACAACGTTCTTGCTGCAAAGTTAGAGCTTAAATGGTGGAAAATTTCGCAGCTTTCTTTCGGTGAAGCTAGATGCTACAGATTGACAGCACTGTAGATCATGCCTTTACGGTCAAATGGATTATTAGATTTGATGCCATATCCATGTCGCAATTATAGCCTTGAACCAAAAAAGTCTAGCTCTTCATGTATCAAGAAGTGGAAAAACTCTGCCTATAAACAATGATGAGTAGCAAGGAAAATTCCTCATACAACAAACTTTTAACCAGAAGAGATAGAAGATTGCCACAAAGTGCAGTTTTCTTTACTATTTGTTATGATATTTGTCCCTTCAACACCAGTTTCTTGCTACCCTCCACAAGTTTACGTTTCTGTAGTAATGAAGTATTTTGGAATTGTTAAGGGCATAGTTCACTTTATGGAATTGGATGGGTTAACAAGTTGGAAGTTGATTACATCGTAATTAAACATTAGTTATTGTTTGCATAATGGTACTAGAATTATAGAGAATCAAGGTTTAATGGCACTAGATTTCTTTACATTTCAAAATTCAAAACCATAATCAATACTAACTACTTGACCACTTATCATCTTACCTCAAAGTTTCTAGATGATTGAACCCCATGGATATTAAATTCTTATGATAAAAGAGGATGATCCTTGTCCCCTATGGGAGAGTTTAACTGTAAGAATTTGATTTCTTCTTATAGGTTTAAAGTTTGAAACTTGAGGAAACGAAGATGGAATTTAGGGGAATTGAATATAGCTATTTCCTTTTGTGTAAGTTAAGCCCAATTCATTCTTGAAAAAATGGCACAGTAGTTTGGTCGTTTATTTGACAACATTAGGTTAAGGACAATGATGTTGCCCACCATTTTTCCTAATTTAAAATTTCAGGTAAGGAGAATTCTTCAAGAATAACAAACAAAATTTCATTACAGCACATTATCTGTAAGAACTGATAACAAATTTTCATCGTATTTACTAGGAAACTCTTGACAAGGGTGTACCAAAAGAGGCCCCTTAACTATTAAAGCAGTTCCTGTTTTGTTCTGGCTTAGAAAGTAAACATTATTATAAAGAATAGGGTAAAATATCTCTACACTCTTGAGTTTTAATCGAAGTCCCAAATGCATTCATTAGTTTTCAAAATGGATACTCCATCGCAAAAATGTAAACACCGTTAACAAATCTTATAAAATAATTAAAATATTATATTTTTTTCTTAATTTAAAAAATTGTTATTATATATATATATTTTTAAAAAAGAGCATCCACTAGTGCTTCCCAGCTCCCCAAGAAAGGGGAGCACCGATCATGCTTCTTTTTTTTAATTAATAAAAAATTAATAAAAATTATATAATAGTAATTTTTAAAATTAATAAAAAGTAAAATTGCTATTTCAATATTATCACTTCACTAAACTAATGAAAACATTAACGGTTGACTAACGGCTGGACATATGTATTCAGTGAAAGATATTTTTTTGAAACATAAATGTCCATTTTGAAAATTAACGGACCCGTTAAAAATTTCGATTAAAACTTAAGAAGTGAGAGTATTTTATCCTAAAGAATAACAATGAATAGCATCAATTTGTCATAGCCAAGAAACTCAAGTTGTTTCCTTACTACTGATGATGCTCTGCTTTCAGCTTCCCGACGTTCACTTCATCTTTTAAATATTCAAATTCTTGGAGAGGTTTTGTCAGCTTTGCTGCATTATTTTCTTCAATATGCAATGGTACCTTTTATTGATATCCAAGTACATTCATAATCTTCTTCAACTACTCCTGCTTCCTGTTAAAATACAAAAGTTAATCATTGAAATGCACTAAAACATATCAATTAATTCATTGTTAGGATCTTACGGCCACGCTTTTACTGTATTAACCATCTACCAAAAAGGTTGACTTGTATATATAATATAATATAATATACACAAGCATGTATCATTCTTGAATAGACGGCACTTACTTCAGTATTTCATCCATTTTATTCTTGATCTTTTCACGTTCTGCTTCTGCATTCCGAGTTCCATGAACCTTAAGATATGAATGATATTGCTCACCATTCATGAGTAGACGGCACTTACTTTCAGGTTTTCATTCTCAAATGCACATGCGGCTGGCGCAGTATCTAAACCACTCAGTGGAACCTATAGAATTTTCATTTGAAAAATAAAATCATGCTAAGCATTAATAAAAAAAAATAAAAATAAAAAGAAAACTGAATTGAAATGATGGTATCCACATTCGATATGCTGCAATATATTCCAAGCATAGAAGAACAACAAACCCGGAATACAAATTTATCTAAAAGGGTTAAGATCTCTAATTCACATGATCTAATGATTTCTGCCACTTCATCATTTTGACATAATGCAAAAGCAGGTAACCTGAATAAGATAAATTAATGCAATACAGTTGTTAGTGATCATGGTACTTAAAAAAATGAAGAGGAAGAAGAGACACTGTGACTCTTGTCTAGGCAATCAAAAGCTAGCTTCTTTGAAGATTAAAAAAAATATGCTGCACATATTTGCGTTTCATTTTCTTCTGACTCTCTGTGTTTTAGACTCCAGTCTTGTACTGCCAGTAAGCTTTATGTACACGGTGTCAAGGTGTCTTATGTCCTGTGCTGTGCAAGCAGGCAAATTCTGGCTCTGCTTGCTCTTTTATTCTTCCTGGACTCTTCCAGGTTTTCCTTATGGGATGATTAATAAAATTCTTATCTTGACAGACCAAAAAAAGAATTGCTTCTTAGCAAGCAGCTCTGCTCTAAGTGACCTATGAGACCTTACAGTGGACTCGACAAGGCCCATTTTGTATCCCACTCTTTTGTTGGTCCAGCTCTGTGCAAGGGAAAAGGCAATATAGCAGTGATTGCACAGAAATTGAAATTGTATAAGTTTTCTGTTTCCACAGTTATCATGATGTCAGGATAACCAAGCCAGAACAATACTAGCCCAATGAAACTTGAACTCACCTTCGTTGGTGATGGGTATTGGCATATCATTATCGATTCTTTCCTTGAGTAGCTCTTTACTCCTGGAAGGTGCTGCCACAGTTCTTCAGTAACAAATGGCATAAATGGATGAAGCAAACGCAAGCCATTTTTCAAACAAATCCAAAGAACATCTCGTGCAGAGGAAAATACCGGATAATCACCACTTGATTGCTTCAACGAAAATGTCACAGAACTGATACTGCCACCATGAGTACACATTTGTGGCAGCATCTGAAAATTCATATTTAATTAGGATTTGTTTGGTAATTGAAAAATGACCTATTGAAAGAAAATTTTTTCTGTGTAAAATATTTTATAAGAAAATTTAATGTTTTCTATTGTTTAAATAAACTGTCGAAAATATTTTCTGTTGTTTGAATCATTTCAATTTTATGAAAAAATTATAAATCTTTCATGAAAGTCATAAATATCTGTNTAAATTTTTATCAATTATGTAAGATATCCAAAACATATATTTATAAATATGTATTTATTAAATAACGATCATTGAAATATTTTTTATTATAATTATTAGTAAGATTTAAGCCTATTATAAATGTATGTTCATCAAATGATGATCATTGATATATTTTTTATTATAATTAATAGTATGATTTATTCCATTTATAAATAAAAAATTTAATTGCATGATTAAAAAAGTATTTTTTAATTTTAATTGTGTTGTATAATTTAAATATTAATATATTAAATTAATTTTTTAAAGTTAAATATTAATATATTAAATTAATTTGTTACACCATTGACAATAGCCAACCACTCTTTGGATATCAAATTTGGTTTATCTGACTGAAATGAGAAAATCATAAAGAGTGGCTTAATAGCAGTGCTGTATAGAGTTCGAAGGAAATATTCGCCCAACTTTCTGAATCGTACATCAACCCCAACTTAATTCCCAACTTAACCATTCAAACAACCCAGAAAAATAGAATGTCATGCCCGGTTTCAAGGACTGATGTTTGGATAAAATGATTTAAATCATCAGGCAATTCTAAAACAGATAATGTAAATAAACTATTAGAAAGGCAGAGGGGAATGATCTCAGCAAGAGGTCGTTGTAAGGAAGACTAGAGTATGACCCGTGTCCAACACACGGGTCTCTTTGCACCCCCTCTCTTTGCTTCAACATTTTTTCTCTTTTTCTCTATCTGCCCTCCACGTGGTTAATTCTGACCTCTTTACACACCCTTCTTTCTCTCTCTTTGTTGCAACCTCTTTTCTCTTTCACTCTCTCTACTCACCACGTGGTCAACTTCTTTTTAAATATGTTATATATATATATATATACTAGTTTGTTATCATGCTATGCATTCGAGATAATAAATTATTATTTTTAATTAAGTTGAGAATATTTTGTGAAATAGATATATAATAATAATTATATTATCATATTTAATTGCTGGTGTGTATTGATATGTACAAAATATTATTTTTCAAAATATATAACTGTTGTTATTGTGCTACCCTTACTTGTATTTTTTATTATTAATTTTTATATAATATCATCTTTTAAATATATTTTTAATGACACTCGAACATTTAGTTTATTGGTTGGTGCATGATCCCCTGATTAGAGAACATGATTCAAATTCTTCTCTAACTCAATTATATAAAAAAATTAAATATAAATTCATAAAAAAATATTTTTAATGCCATATATTTTATTTTTATTATTTATTATAATCTTATATATTTTATTTTTATTTTTTAATATAATTTTTATATCATATATTTTATTTTAGTTTTTTTTCTTTTAAAAGATAATATAAATTTTATTGATAGTCACCATGATTACTGAGAATAATAAAAAGACATTATCAAAATTTATATAAAAGAACAAATTATAACATTATAAAATATTTTTAACAAAATAACAAAATTGAAGGGTAAAATTATCTCTAATAACATTGCAAAGTGTAATGCAATCTAATTGCATTGATTTTAAACTACAATCGCATTACATTCATTGGTTGTAATGTGATTCATTGCAATCTTACATTATAGTGATTTATTACAAAATAAACTGTGCAATATAATTTAATTGGGCACATTATGGAGAATGTGCTCTCACTTCTCTCCTAGTAACCATTACCTAAGGGCATATATACACTTTAGTAAGACTATATATGAGTCCATCATTTCTTTCTTTTTCTTTTTTCTCCATCTTGCCATGTTTGCAAATGGATACTAAAATTATATTAATGGATATAATTAAGTTTCCTTATATTGTTATTTTATTAGTAAGTATTTTTTATTTTAAAAAGTAGAAAAATGAAGAGTAGATTTAAATATAAGAAAACTTAGTTTATAAAATTTAAGATTTAGAAAAATTAAAATTAAACTTTTATGACTAACAACTGTATATTTTATTTTTTTTTGAAAAGCAACTGTATATTTTAATTTGAGAAATAGAATTATATTATATAATTTGATTTGGTAATTAACATGTATATATTTTTTCTTAAGTAAATAGTTAGATTCAAATTTTTTCAACTTTTAATGTAAAGAAAAGATAATTACATTTCAATTGTTATTTTAATATTTATTAAAAATGATTTGATATTTAATAATAATAATAATAATAATAATATGAAAGAAAGCCATTTGAAGCTTCACTTAAATATGCCAAGTGTCAAGCAAGAAAGCCCTTTGAACTTCTTTTAAATATAATTATAGATTATAGATTAGTCAGAAACTTTTCTCTTGCTAGGTAGGCTTCTCATAGGCACCAAGTGTATGAAATATGGATATCGACCCAGACATTTGGTTTTTCAGGTGGGGTGGGAACGAAGTTGGTGGCTCAAAGCAATTTGGCCTGTGGTTAGGGCTTTCTCTATGACTTTGCAAGTGTCAAGTAAGGAAGCCCTTTGGGACTTCTTTTAAATATAGTTATAGTCTAGAGTGACTATTGTGTGCTATGTTAAACTGACAATATATAATTTTTTTTTATATATTTTTATTTGGTTTTCTTATTTAATTGTTGGAAAATTGACAATATATATAATGTTGCTGAGCAAAATACCCATACGTTATTTACAAAAGAAAAGAAAAGGTTAAAAAAAGCACTTGAAAACAGATAAAGCAATATTAAATTAACAAATATAAGAAATGAAAGCAACAAGTATAAAGGGTAACAATCATATTCTAAAATTAATACAAAAAATAGAACTCACTTTAATTTACTCTATTTCTAAATCCAACAAACAAAAAGAAATTGAACAATTACAATTAGTTTAATATAAAATCACATAATAAAATAAAAATCTTACTAATCAAATTGGTAAATTCAAAAAGAAAGTCCCTAAAAATTTATGAAAAGATTAAGATATTGAAAAATATAGCACCCAAAACAAAAGTATAAACGGCACCACCAAAGAAAACTTGACTCATCCAAACGCAAAAAAAAAAAAAACTATAAAAAATGAAACCGAAAAGGAAAGAAGAAAAATGACAAAGAAAAATGTTAAGACAAGAAAGGAAACAATAAAAAAGAAAGCAAAAAACCCCTTTATCTTAAGCTTCCAAAACATCAAATAGAAAGCAAGAGGGNACCGAAAAGGAAAGAAGAAAAATGACAAAGAAAAATGTTAAGACAAGAAAGGAAACAATAAAAAAGAAAGCAAAAAACCCCTTTATCTTAAGCTTCCAAAACATCAAATAGAAAGCAAGAGGGAAAAACCAAAGAAGAAAAGAAAGGCTAAGAAAGAAAAAGAAAGAAGAAAGAAACAAAGAACAAATAGGCGGAGAAAAAAAAAAACCTTTTAGAGCCCCAAACCAAAAGGAAAAAGACCAAAAACCTCAAAAACAACACTAAAAACTCAAAAAGACCTTAAGAAAAATGGAGAAATCAACATGTCAAACAGTTGAGGCATCCACATTGTGAAAAACTGAGGCTCCATGTGGCACAAAGCTACGACCCTTCTACGGCTTCCTTTTACTATAGTTATAGATTCTAGAGAGGCACAAGGATATCAAGTTCTAGATTGCTAGACTAACATAATAGTGGTATATGTGTAAATAGTTATACATTGTTAGGCATTTTCATTCTTGTAATTCTGTCAAGTAATGCAATAAGTAGTGTAAGTCATTTTAGGTCTAATATTAATTTATTCTTGAATATCAACATTACTTTTACTATACAGAGAATATTCATTCAATATATAGATGAAAATCCTTCCAAACGTTCTTAGTGTTTTCTCTCAATCGTTGATATGGTATAAAAGCAGGTTAGGATTCTTCATTTAATTCCTTATTTGGGTTCAATCTATCGTTTAATCCTTTTCTCTTTCATTTCTCATATCTTCGATTATTTTTCCAAATTCCTCTTAAACGTTTCACTGCCGATTAAAGTATCCCTCAAATCCTTCAGATCTGCATTTCACTCTTTCGATCAATTGATTCATCCCTTAAATCTTTTAAATCCATACTTGAATCTCATTATTTGTCCATTGATTTGTTAAAATGGCGATTTGACCAGTGCTACAGCCGCAAACTCAATAGTCTTTGAAATCATCAGCACTTCGACAGAGGATCCCTGTCCATCCTATTTCGTACACCATTCTGACCACCACGATTAGGTGGTGATAAACCCAAGCTGACCTCCAACAACTACATCTCTCGGAGTCGATCCATCACACTTATTTTCTCAATCCTGAATAAAAAGGGCATTATTGATGGAACATTGCCAGAGCTAGATATTTTTTATGAGATTGTCACGTCTCAAACCTAAGGATTTAAGACATAACAAACGACACATACTCATGAGACGAATCCCATAAACATGTAAGGCATCAAATATCATACTAAAACAAATGTAATATCTCCAAAAGTCTCTCTAAACTTTATAGTTTACAAAATCTCAAGTCTCCAAATATAATAAAAATATAGTTATGTAAAAATGCCAATTTTTCATTTATCTAATATGTCACATACCATTTCCTAGAGGGATTGTGACTGGCGTAAGGACCCAAATGGGTATAGCTTGTTAAACCTAAGCAAGACTCTTTAATATTTATCATTAAACATTTGTCATACAACATTCATCATTTCAAAAACATACATAATCCTCATAAGTATACAAATAATCTCATGCATCCTATCATATGCAACATTACACATATGGAACTTCTTAACATATCAGTGTAAGTGCAACATTCACATATCATCTAAGTGCCTCATTCTTAGTGCACCATATCCTTTACATGTCTTAACACTCTCGAGTGACCATATGGGCTCTCAAGATGCTATTTACATTTAAACATAACATTTATAATGTAAAGTGCCCAAACATAGGCTACATTAACATAACGTGTTTGGAGTCCACAAACATAATCAAAACCATAAATATAAACATAAGACCGACTTGTCAACGGAACGTAACTGACATTTTAAGCATCAAGTGGCTGCTAGACACCTACCAAAGCATGAAGATCAGACACTTATATCCACGACACTAGTTGCTATCAGAATGCTATCACTGATCTGCAATAAAATAAATAGAGAAAGATAAAGTGTGAGTCATAAATACTCTGTGATTGGATACAAGAAAGGCACAAAACAGGGGATAAAAGTAATTCATAAACATGCATTTATAATCTCATGCCATTCATAAACCATTTAAACATAAAGTTCATGAAACATGGTGTTTAAACACATTTTAAATAGCATTTATGAGATAAACAAATTTGCATAACCTCTAGAAACCTTTTTACCTTTGAATAGCCTTCAAACAAGCCAATACATACAATTCTAGAACTCATCTATTGATAGATTAGTGTAATCTATTGATAGATTTGAAGCAAAATGTTTCTTGTTGCATTCTATCTACTATCTATTGATAGATTTTCTACATGTATCGATAGATATCCTCTGAAATTTTATTTTCTAGACAAAATTTTGTATTTTTATCATTCCTTAAGTCCATTTATGTCACGACCTAGAACTCTCCTAGAGCCCGTGACAACCGCCGCGATGCCCCGATCGACACTCATTACCCAGAATGTCAACCGGAACCTCGCAAGGCTTTAATATCGGCTTATCATTTCCCTTGTAAGTAACTGTTGCCAATTACCATGTTCTAAAAGATTTTAAACTATTTCCAACTTAAAACAAATAAAATAATAATTTTCGTCTCATAGGGGTATTTTGGTCATTTTTTTCCAAAAATTTTGAAACTAGCTAAAACGTAATATACAAGTACAAAACACATAATTCATAATCAAAATGAGTTTAAAAGTCTAAAATCTTCATTTAAAATGAAATTGCGATTATTTAGATATAATAAGAAAATAAAAGAAATATTAAGTAAAATATTCTATTTTCCTATAAAACAATATTTTTAAAGTTATACGTAAATAATTTTTTGTAGTGTAAAAGTTGAATAAATTCATACATACTGTAATACAGTGAGCTAGAGTATTTAATTTAATTTAATTTACAGTATCAAGTGGGCCTCTCCGAATAAACAAAAGTAAAGAGGACTGTGAACTTACAGTTTGAAAAATGCAATTCCAACGGTAGTCCTCGATGAGTTCAGCTATCTACAACATATTCTGAACCTGAAATGGGTGGAAAGGAGAGTGGTGAGATTATATAATCCCAGTGAGTAAACAAATACCATCTAAAATATCTAAAGTTGAGTAAATAGAGACAGATAAAATAAATCATCATACTTTAATTTATCATCTTTCAACTCATTTCAACCAAATAAAATTCAATTCATTTAAATCAAGTAATCAACATGGCTTGTGAATTTCTTAAAACTTGGCTCATGCCAAAAATTATTCTCATACTCAGTTATCAAGGATACCTTGGCCGAGAGCTATCCCAAATCGAGTCCGCCAAGGCTATTAAAAAGTTATATACTCATAAATCATGTTTTTATTTAGAAAATATAGCCGTTCTTTGACATTGGCCAAGTTTCCCCTCACGTGGTGGTTTGGCGTGACGTGGACTCTAAAAGTTATACCTCGGGAGTTACCTTACTCGCCTCTCCAACCGAGATAAAATATGTCAGGATTCCGTGCCCCTCTAATAGGCTAGTCCATAGAACCTAGCCCACTGTAGCAAGCAATACTCACCATTCAATAAAATTTTGACAGCATGACAGGGTTAATATAATACTACCTAGCCTGCAAATGTAAAATAGAATAATTCATACAGTTCACAAAAACCACGACCCAGCCAGTCATGCCAACACATTAACATAAGCCATTTATTCAAATCATAAATTTACAACATATCAGTGGTCTCCAATTACTTTATTTTTCAAAACCAGTATTCAATTTTTCAGAAAATTTATAAAATCATTTTATAAAATCATAATTTCTCCTAAAACATAGCAATTTACCATTTAAACCCATTTTCTATAAAATCACTTAATCGTATAAAACTACTCTAGATAATTAAGACGATAATAAGCTTACTCACTATTTCAAGAGTCGAATTTCTATTAGTACTCCAACTATCGATCCTCGGGTACAATTTCCTTGCCTTTGTCGGAGGACTCACCACCTTGACACAGTACAAAATCGAGAAACTTACTACATTGGTACTAAATCGAAATTAAACTAATTTAGTCTATTAATGCATGATATGGAATGCAAAATGTCCGATTAATCGCTTAAATGTGATATTAGACCTAAGTCACATTATACTCGATCTAATCGGCTAAAATCTCCAATTTAACTCCAAATCAATTCTTCTCACTTTCTACACTCTAATTATACCTAAATTACCTCAGTGACTATGAATGAGATTTAATTTATCAGTCTCGGGTCAATAATCACACATGTCTATACGTTGAGCAAAAATTCAAATTTTCACACCAAAATTTCTCATTTAATTTCTAACCTCACCAAATATCAAATGTCACCAAAATATCATGCAATATCATCAATTTAAGCCTCAATATTCTCCCTAGAAAATTTGGCCTCTTATGGGTAATGAGAGAAAATGAATTTTTCTTGTTGGCTTTTCTTGCTACACATCATTAACTAACTAAAAACACTAACATAACTTGAAATCAAATCAATCCAACATCATTCTCTCTCCATACCCATTCAGCCAGCCATGAATTCACCATGAAAACATGAAATTTAACCATGAAAAATAAGGAGAAATGCATGGAAAAGGTAGATCACAAGTCAAAATCAAGAAATTTTACCTTTGATTGCTTGATTACTTAAAATCCACCAATTTTGCCCCTAGATAGTGAAATTTTCAGTTTGACTCCAAATTAGTCATCGAACTCCAAATCATTATTTTAAATCATCCCTAGACTGTAAAATTTTCAATTTCACCCTATAATCTCTATTTGATCTAGTTTGAGGCTTAAATCAACTTTGTTGTACCTCTAGGTACAATACCGACTTTTGTAAATTTTTCGAGACTCTCATAGAATGCAAAAATGCTATCCATCACATGTATGTCCTGTCAGCATTTTATAAGGTCGGGCTTTACAATTTACCTTTTGGGACTGTATTTAAGGCTCAGATTTTTTTCACTAAGCACATTCTCATGCCATCATAAAGTTGTAGACACCATTCAAAATCAACCAAAAATAAAAATAAAAATAAATAAATAAATAAAAAAAAGAAAGAAAAGAAAGTAGGGATAAGACTGAGCGTGTACTCAGCCTTCCCCTCTCCGGGTACTTAAGGCCCTTGGAAAGCAGTCGAATTTTGGGGAATAGTTATCTCCATCAATTAGCCCCCATTTATGCTAGAGCCTTGTGAAATCATGCTCAAAAGAGCATGATTTCATCGCTTGATTGTCAAAATTTTTGAACAATCTAGCTCTTAAAAGGTAGCCTTGGACAGATTTGAAAAAACACACAACAATACAAAAAAAATACAAAAAAAAAAAGAAAATAGGAGGGACGACAATGGCTTAGGATTTCGGGTGCTTGGGTAAGGGAGTTTAGTGAGTAGCTTAGAAGGTTTTGAGGGTTGAGTGGCCGGCGGTGCAAAAGGGGAGATCCGACGATAGAGAAAAGGAACTTTTAGGGATCTAAATTTGCCGATCTGAGGTAGGGAATGAGAAAGTGAGATCTGCCCAGCGATGAAAGGAGAGAGGAAAGGTTCGGCGCCGAAGTAAGTGTCACGACCCGGTACTCCCCTCAAGCCCGTGACAACCGTCGCGGTGTCTCGGTAGATACTCATTGCCCGGAATGTCAATCCGAAACCCCACAAGGCTTTACTATCAGTTTCTCTGTTCCCTTGTGAGTAACCATTGTCAAATATCGTGTTCTAAAAGATTTTAAACTGTTTCCAACTTTAAACAAATAGAATATTAATTTTTCGTCTCACAGGGGTATTTTGGTCATTTTTCTCAAAAATTTTGAAACTGGCTAAAACGTAATATACAAGTACAAAACACATAATTCATATTCAAAATGAGTTTAAAAGTCTAAAATCTTCATTTAAAACGAAATTATGGTTATTTGAATATAATAAAAAAATAAAAGAAATATTAAGTAAAATATTTTATTTTCTTATAAAACAATATTTATAGAGTTATACGTGAATAATTTTTATAGCGTAAAAGCTAAATAAATTTATACATACTTAAATACAGTAAGCTAAAATATTTAATTTAATTTACAATAACAAGAGGGCCTCCGAATAAACAAAAGTAAAGAGGACTGTGAACCTACGGTTTGGAAAAATACAAATCCAACGGTAGTCCTTGATGAGATCAGCTATCTACAGTCTATACTGAACCTGAAATGGGTGGAAAGGAAGGTGGTGAGATTATAAAATCCCAATGAGCAAACAGACATCATCATAAACATCTAGAGTTGAGTACATGGAGACAATAAAGTAAATCATCATAAATTGGGTTATAGCATTAGAACACATTTTGTTCAAAACACGTAAAGAAGCTTATGAATCTCATAAAAATCTAGGCTTGTGCCATAAATCCATTCTCGAGGACACCTTGGCCGAGGCATCCTACCGAGATCGTCAAGGCTATTAAAATTCACATTTCACATAAATCATGTTTTTGTTTTGAAAACATAGCCGTTCCTTGGCGTTGGCTGAGTTCCCCCTCACGTGGTGGTTTAGCATGAAGTGAACCCTAAACTTTACCCCAGGAGATACCCTACGCGCCTCTCCGTTCGAGGTAAGAATATAATGGGGTTTACCGTGCCCCTCTAAAAGGTTGGTTCACAGAAACCCCCTACTGCATGATTAATTAATATATAATCCACCATATAATAAAACTCAATAACATGATATGGCAATTTTGTAATTCGCAGTTTTTCAAGGCAACCAAACAATTCGCATTTCAATACAATTGCCAACTAGCCAATCATGCTCGATTTATCATAAGCCAGTCAATTTAAACAATCAAATTTGCCACAATTAACAGTCTCTGTGTACTCTATTTTTCAAAATCATTATTAATTCCAAAACAATTTATAAATTAATTTCNCCAGTCAATTTAAACAATCAAATTGCCACAATTAACAGTCTCTGTGTACTCTATTTTTCAAAATCATTATTAATTCCAAAACAATTTATAAATTAATTTCATTGAAACTCATTTATTCATAAAACATGAAAATTTACCTTTTTAAATTCCTTTTTCCATAGAATTCATGAAAGCATCTAAAAACCACCATAGATAATTAAAATGACAATAAGTTTACTCACAATGTCTAGAATGCAGACTTTCGAAGCACTCTGTCTACGGGTCCTCGGATGCAATTTCCTTACCTTTATCGGAGGACTCACCACCTTGACACAGTACAAAATCGAGAATTTCACCAAGTTGGTACTAAATCAAAATTAAACTAATTTCGACTACCAATGCATGATATGGAATGCAAAAATGCACTGGTAACTATCTAAACTTAGTATTGACCTAATTCGTCTTATCACCCGATTAAATTCCTAACGCGTCCGTTTAAACTCCAATTTAATTCTTTTCAGTTTCTATACCTCAATTGCACCCAAAGTAACTTAATGTCCCTCAGTGTGGTGCAAATTATCAATCTAGATAGTAAATTACGAAAATACCCCTAGTGGGTAAAAATTCATATTTTTGCTCCGAAAATTCTCAATATTTTTCTAGGCTCATAATTCATCATTTCTTAACCAATTCTACTAGAATAAAAATCAAACTCATCCTCACTCAATACATGGTAAATTCAGCCATTAATGGTTGTGGGAGAAAATAAATTCTTTTCTTGTTGTTTTGTTTCTAAATATGCTAAATTAACTAAAAATACTAACATAAATTAATATCAAATAAATCCAACAACTTTCTCTCTCCTAACCCATTTTGATCAGCCAACAATTCATCATAAAAACATGCAATTTGAGCATGGAAAATGAAGAGAAATGCTTAAGGAAAATAGATTTCAAGCTTAAGTTGAAAAATCCTACCTTTTTCACTTGTTTTTCTTGATTTTCCACACTTTTTCTCTTGAAATTCCTCACCTAGGTTTTGTTTTTCCTTTCTTTCTCTCTCTTCCTTGCTTGGCCGAATATTTGGGGAATAATGGGCTGATTTGTGCTGATTTTTAAGTTAAATAATAAAATATCCTAAGCTTGACACATGGCATTTTCTAATTGGTCCATTTTAAAAATTTTAAAAATTTAAACATTTTATCTCCACCACATGTTTAGTCAAGGGTCAAAGATGAAGATAAAGGAAGACCATGTGCTGGAAAAAATATCCTGGTGGTGGAAAATTACAATTTTGCCTCTGAGGTGGCAAAATTACCATTTTACCCTTAAAGTGGTAAATTACCATTTTACCCCTATACTCCAAATTATACCAAAATTAAAATTTTTCACTTCTAAACCTCAAATCATACTCCAATAAGTCAAATGGGGCCAAAAAATTCTTTTCTAAAATTCTCATTTTGTCCCCAGGTGGCAAATGACCATTTTGCCCTTAGTTAGTGAAAATTCTGATTTGACTCCAAATTGATCCTCAAACTCCAAATTACCATTTTAAGTCATCCATGAACTGTGAAACTCTTAATCTCACCTTAAAATTTCTATTTGATCTAGTTCGAGGATTAAATAAACTTTGTTGTACCTCTAGGTGAAATACCCCACACTTTGATATGGTGATAAATAAAGTTGATCGAATGCAAATTGAGGTCAATTAAAATGTTTAAAAGTGATAAGAGGCGAAAGGAGTAGTTTAGGATAAAATATTTCGCAAGTGAGAAAATAACAATAAAATAATAATAATTTTATCGGAGGAGAACTTGTGAGATAAAAGGCGATTCGGAAGTCAAGTGAGGCATAATAATAAGGTATTTCAGGTACCAAGGAGAGAAGATAAAATTTTTAAAATATTAATATTTAGTCGGATGTCGAAATCAGTCATGAAAAAGGATCATATGGTTGATCCAAGTGGGGGAGAAGATGACAAGCCCGACTCTATAAAAATATTTGTCATGACATACATGTGATGGATAACATGTTTGCATGTTAAGAGAGTCCCGAAAAAAAAATTTACAAAAGTCGGTATTGTACCTAGAGGTACAACAAAGTTGAGTTAAACCTCGAACTAGATCAAATAGAGAATTTATAATGAAATTAAGAATTTTAAAGTCCCAGAATGGTTTAATATGGTGATTCGGAGTTCGAGGATCAATTTGGAGTCAAATTGGAATTTTCGCTATCTAGAGGCAAAATGGTCATTTACCACCTAGGGACAAAATGAGAATTTTTAGAAAAGATTTTTGGTCCCATTTGACTTATTGGAGTAAGATTTGAAGTTTAGAAGTGAAAAATTTTAATTTCGATATAATTTGGAGTAAAAAGGTAAAATGGTAATTTTGCCATCCGAAATCGAAAATTTAATTTTTGAAAGGATTTTGATCATATTTAATTATTTGGAGTGTGAAATGAGTATGAGGAGTGAAAATTGTGCATTATGGCAAATTTTCAATTTTTGGGGTAAAAATGTAATTTTTGAAAAGTTCAGGGGCAAAAGTGTAATTTTGAAAAATTTACTCCACCAAAACTTTGAAAAAATTTAGAAATTTCACTTAAGACTTGGATAAGTCAAAGGGAATGCATGGTGAAAAAAAAAAGTAGGACAAGTGGATGGCTAGAAAAAAAATGCATTAATAAAATATTCAAAATATGAATAAAATAATATTATTCATTAAACAATAAAAAGGCATAAAAAAATCAGCCCATAACCCATTCTTCTTCTTCAACATTCGGCCAAGCAAGAAACAAGAGAGAGAAAGGAGAAAATAAAACCCTAGCCAAGAAATTTAAAGGGAAAATAGGTGGAAATTCAAAAATCAAGTGAAAAAA